>NC_143456.1:7318500-7632000 GCF_987193195.1 Phasianus colchicus
AGAGATGTTTTAAGTTGTGCATGTCTCACTTTCACCCTTTTGTAATGCTGTTTTTTCACAAAGCTATGGGGATAGCCCAGTTATTGTTGTGATGTGCAATGCTGCGTAAGTGTTAAAGCTCATCATTAGAGTTTTCCTTTCTAGCCGAAGGGTTAATTTCTTTCTCCAAAGAAGGGAGATCAGATTTAGGTTTGGAATGGGAGGAGGGAAGACAGAGGATTTTGTTCTGCAGGAAACTAGGTCAGCGGGTTTTTATTATCATGCTCGACAGCCCAATGTGGTTTGCATTTAGGAGTGAACTCGGTTGACATCGTGTATGGTCGATTTCCTCTTCCCAGAAAGCAGGCCTCAGACATCGCTTCATGTGTTACGGCTTTCCCAAATTGAAATCAAGGATATTTAGCTATGGGGGGAGCTCAAGAAATTGTGAATTTGTCAGGCTTGTTTTCAGAACCGAGTCTGCCAGGAGTGCCTCAGAAGCACGTAAAGAAGACCAAGATATTTTGGAGATGAAAAATAATAGGGGTGGAATCTTTTCTGTCACTGAAGTGCTTCAGAATCACAGAGATCTTGACTGCTTTTAGACAATCTGCAGCTGATTGTTCTTACAGTTTTTACTGTTGTTGGTTTACTGCTTGAGTGCAGCCAGTTTCTGATCCTCATCTGCCGAAGTAAATCTGGAGTAATTCCCTTGTTTTCTCTGAAGCGATTGCAACATGTGGCAGAGATCACAATGACATAGATCACATTTAGATGGGGAATTTTCTATTAAAACTTTCAGATCGTGGCTGATGCAAGATCATCTGAAATCTTTTTCAGATCTTAGGACTTTCTTGACCATGAAAACCTTGGAGTGCATCAGGGTTGGACCCAATGATCTCTGGAGGTCTCTTCCAATCCCTACAATTCTGTGATTCTGTGATTTTTCTCTCTGGGTGGCTGAGAATAGATGTCAGTGTTGTTTACTTCTGCTTATTGAAGCAGACATCATACATGTTGGAGAACTCAGGCTGCCTCTCTTTACAATTATGTTGATCTTACTGAATAATCAAAATCTAAGAGCTTATAACTTCAGAAGATCTATTTTGTTTTGATGATAGGCATCAGGTAAGATGGAGCTTGGAAAAGCTATTTGTAAGTCTACAAAAAATTTCTGAGTAACAGTAAAGCCAAAATCTATTTCCAGTTTTATATTCTTGTAGTTTTATGAACTTTAATGTGATTTAATGGCTTTTCAGTGTAGTAGAAACATCTAATTCTGTCCTGTTCTAGTCTTTATTCAGTCCTGGCATTGAGAAGGCCAGACATTTTTGCAAACCAAGTTTGGCTTTTAAAGCTGAACAAGGAAAATATGGGCAATACTGAGAACAGGCAGCAGTAGATTGCCAGCAATTCCTGGAAATAATGGAGTTTCACAACCGTTCCCTGCAGATTGGACATTCAGGGAGGAAAAATAACCTTGTGGCTTGCATAGACAGAATAATGAAAATGCGAAGCCTGTAGAGAAAGTTTATTATGGTAAAATTTAAAATGCCATTCTTAGCTTAAAACCAAAGAGCAGAATACCTCAAAATAATGATAGCGTGGAAATACTAAAGGTCAGAAAATTGCATGCTGTCTCTTCTGAGCATGCTTTTAGTGTTGTGCAAGGCTGTATATTTTAGTTGTTCAGTGCTTTTGAATCTTTAAACGCTTCTGGCTGCAGGAAGTGTGCTCATACAGTCATCTTTTGAAATGTGCAAATGTTACACAGGGTTGAGAAAAGTTGGTCCTTCTGTAATACCATTGTATTCTTCCACTGCTGGCATCTGTGAGTGAGAGCCAAGAAAATGACAGCACACGTCAGACTGGGAGGCATGGGGAGGACTTGCAGCAGGCAGGCACGTACACACCGCAGAGATCTGCGTTGACACAGCGTTAGAACAGTGCCTTCTGTGTAATGAAGGCAGAAAGGGATTGTAGGAGAATCTCCACAGCTTCATTCAAGGATGGAGAATTCCTCCATTCAAATTTGTAGCTGCTCAGAAAATGTCACTAAGTTGCTGGAAGGATTGGATCGTGTTCTTTCCTGTCTAGATTGAACTAAGTTGAATTCAGCTCTCAGCTCAAGAAACATCAGATGAAAGGGAATTTCTGGGCTGTTTATCTTCTGTGTGCTCCTGCACAGTCAGTGCAGCGTGATCCAGGTCCTGCTGAAGATGGGCTGCTAGAGGAAAGCTCTCAGAGGCTGTCAGTTATGTGAAGCTTCTGGGATGTGACTCAGGATAAAGAAGTTTGGTTGTTCCTACTGTGAATAACAAGCGTAAAATCCTCTTTATTTACAGAGGCTTTTTCTCCCCCCCCAAATTGTTAGCATATTGGAGCTATCACTGAAAATACGGTAGCTTCTGAGTTGAAACAGCAATTGTTAATAGCACTCATTAATACCATCTGTATAAAAAATGCTGCTGTGCATTTGTGCTCTTTCAAATTAATAAACTCTGAAGTTTCTGGGCTGAAAATGAGGCTGGTAATGCAGAAGAGCAGAGCATCTATGTCAGCGAATGAACAGATGCTTGCAGGAGACTGCAGGATAAACAGATGCCAAGTAATGCTGGTGTATGAAATAAGCCATTTGTGCCCATTTGGGAGCTCTGCTGCATAAAGGATGCAGTCTGCAAATTTAAGTAGGTTATGATGTTCTCTCCTATGGCTGGGGTTAGAGGCTAGTGCAGTTAACTGCAGAGTAGTTGCTCTGTGGAGCAAACATGAGAGCTCTAAACCAAAATTGTCTTTCAGTGAACAGTGGCTTCATATGAGCGTGTTTCTTTTTTGTTTTTCAATGTAATCTTTTACCAATTAAACTAGCTACTTAATGGTTAGAATATGATTTCTGAGCCAGGAGCACTTTGTTTATCCCTTTTGTAGGATAAAATACATTTAGCCTTGCATTATTTGTAGTTGTTATTCCCGCTTAGTGTTTTAACCAGTAATTAACCCTATCCTTTGATAGTTGTTTACAGCTGGGAACAGGCAGACTAGAATGTTGCTCTTTGTTCTGCAGTAAGGAGGGAACAGTGCCAGGTAGCTATCCTGTGTCTGTTTTCCAAACCCAGGTAGCCATCTCTTGGGGCACCCCCTGCACTGGGAGAGAGGGAACAGTGCTCTTAAACACGGCTGCTTGTTGCAGATCTGTTCTGAGAGTGGGGATTGCCTTGGTGTTGATTTTGGTGAAAACTCACTGCGGGTAAAGATGAAAGCACTGGTAAACTGTAGATACAGGTCTCACACAGTATTACTCACAGCAGAATAACACACACGCTGGTGCTTTTTGGTATATTCTGTTGTTGCTTCAAACTGATTGCTTGCATCTGCAAGAAGATTATCATCCAGTGTGATACAACTTTTAGCCTCTTTCCTGGATGTCAATAAGAGGATTAATTAGAACAGGGCTAAAAATGTTTTGGTATTTAAGGGAGATATATTTTTTTTTTCCTGCGCTGTCTCATCTCTTATTCCACCCCAATCCTTTGTGCATTATGCTTAAAGAGGAATTGTAGGGCAGAGCTGAAGCTGTGTAGACCCTCCATACAGAGTTCTCAGACAGCTTCTGCTATGTTTAGTGCTCTGTGTATCTACAAGGAGGTAGGGAAGGACTTTTTGTCTCGTATTCTCATTCCAAGAGAACAGATGCACCAGATTGCTCTTGCAAGAGTGTAATGCTTTGCCAGCACAGGATGTTTGATGTACGATGCATTTTGATACACACTTCTACGCTGGCTCATTCTATTGATACTCACTATATCCTTTCACAGAACCCTTTTTAGCACCTTCACACCACTTAAAAGCGTTGCCTGGCTCCACAGCAGCTGTAATACCTGAGCAATCTCCGACCAGTCTTTGCAGTTGGACTTTCCCCATGACGTATATTAGCTAGAAATGGCTGGGGAGGTTTTCTAGTTCCACCATTCTGCCTTTGCTGCTTGCAGCTGCAGTAACCAACTCCTGACATTTGTACCCAGCTTGTGCTTTGATGGCTGTAGCTTGGTGCCTGTTTGCACACGGGGCCTTCTGATAAGGCAGGCATTTGACCTTTCTATTCTTAACTCATTAACATTTAGAAGAGCTGCTCTCCTCACCTCTAGAGGCTGTGCTCCTCCCCCCAATATCCCTGTTCCTAACAGATAAGATTACTCCTGGGTTATATATTGATCTAAGAGCAGAGTGCCAAGTGCAGCTCGCACCAGTTCAAGGGCAAATACTGAATCCATATGAGTGAGTTCACGTGCTTCAGTTCAGCAGTGGAAAAGTAAAGACCAATGGCTGTTTTTTGCCTTCTCAGCAGAACCTGAAGAAAGATGCAGGGATATCAGTTCTTTATCTCACCAGCAAAATGAACTTCATGGCTGCAGGAAGTACCTGTCCAATCTGCTGATGCTGCATCTTGAAGCTGTTTTCTCTTCTTCATCAGCACCCACGAGCACTTAAACAGATGAAGGGGTTGAAGTGATTATTATGCACGTTTGCTTGTGGTAGTGTTTTCAGTAACCTGAACATGGAAATGAGAGCCGAGATTCCTTTATTTTAAGCCAAGCTTAGCTCAATGGATGTTTTGCACTGTCGCTCTTGAACAAATCTCTTCACTGTGCATCTGTATTTCCCCTGGGCACACTGACTATATGAAGTGACACTGAGAAGCTCTTAGGGAATAATTGCAGATAGGCAGTTAAACATGGTCTCCCAGGGTAGTGCTGTAACTATGAATGTGAATGAGATCATGAGAGCAAGAGAAAACAGAAGTTAGAGGGAGCAGAGGTAAAAGGGGTAGGGAAATGGTAGGGCCTCTTTGCAGGTTGTTTGGGAGTCTCTTGTTCTGGTTCTGCATAGAATCGCAGAATCATTAAGGTTGGAAAAGTCCTCTAAGATTGCCTGGTCTACCCATCCACCTACCCCCAATATTGCCTTGTAAATCTTAATCTAAAGTCTGTGTCTCAAAATTAGATGTTGATGTTTGGAAGATACTTGGGGAACAGTCATCAGAGGGATGACAAATGTGGAAAATGAGCCTAATAATGGGATATTTAAAATGCTTGAGCTGAATCTATGAAATGACCCAATAATGATACAGGAGAATCTGCATGTAGAGAAGTTTTGTTGGCTGAGGTCTGTTGAGCTGTTACGTAACATATTGAGTGAGAATTATGACCACAGTGGTCCCAGCTAGCTTTAAAAGTCGCTGACAAATATTAACTTTTTGTAAGGTTTTCCATCTATTTCTACAAGTTCTAATATAATTTTAACTCCAGCTTCTATCTCAACTCAAAACTGCACAAACTGTGAATGAGAATTTGCCTAGTGGAGAAAAATACAACGCTCCCTGCTTACTAATAAAAGAAAGCTTAAATTCTATGCTTAGTGGTCTTGGGGGGGGGGGGAACACTAAATCACTTCTTTGAAATGTGTGCATCTAAATTGTCCCACATTGCACACACAGGTAGGTTGGAATTTTGGCTGTGTGCTGCTGGATTAATCCCAGTGTTTGTGAATTTCCTTGTAAGTGAAAAGTAGAACATCATCAGCGAGGCTCATTGCTGTGTTTTGCACTTATCATGTTGTTGTTGGAGTCTGCCTGTAAGGCACTTGTGCAGTGTCACAGATGATTGCTGGCCTTGTGAGCAGCCTGATAGAGAGAGACAAGCTAGGAGCTGCCATGCTCTTTTTGCCAGTCTTTTTCTCTGCTTTTAGAGATCGATTCACACTGGCTGTTTTTCTTTCTTTTCCCTACAAATGTTCCATGAAGTAAATTTTTGCTCAGTGACTCAGAGAAAAAGAAAATTTCAGATTTTTGTGATAAGATATTAGACGTCTGGGCAAGCCTTCAACTTAAAATGATTTTTGGCTTATACTGTGAACTGTACATGCTGAGATTTGAGTGTGTGATCCTCTAGCTATGATTAAATACCAAAAGCATGGTCATGGAAGCAATGAAGCATTATGCTGGGGAAGATTCATCATTTTTGTGACTTTGTTTAAAGAAAGCCCAGATGTGGGAGTAGATATCTACTGAATCAATCATTTTCTAAGCCACAGATGACCAGAAAAGTAATTAAAAGGAAAAAAGAGAGAGATTAGAGTAAACCTTTAGAACTTGATGTTTAAACAACGTAGCCCAGATTAGGTTGGCCTTAAAATGATCTTCATTAACAGTAATGTATTTGGGTATGTTTAACCCTCAGGATTTAAATTTAGGAGATAGTCATGTTTGATGGTTGTGGACAAAAACTGGGCAACAGCACTGCTCCAGTTTGCTTCTGCTGTTGAGTTTGGCATGTGAGACAAGTCTGTGAGCAAATCTCCAGTATGGAACAGAACGTTTGCCTTTGGCTGCAGCGGTGCTGGGTCTTCTGTCTTCTCCAAGTCCCATCGTTGCCATATAGCAACATTCATAATGTCTGCTCCATCTCAAAAGGAGAGTGGCTTGTATTCAGCAAAACGTCTGACAGTGGCACGTTATTATGAAAGCATTCCTTGCTCATCTTTTTCGCTCCTGTGAGTGCCCCCCTCTGCTGTGTTAGCACAGCTGGGTGCCCAGCTGCCCTGTGCTGCTGCAGCAAGGCTGTCCTGCAAGAACTCATTATGCCATTAGCACGTAGATCTCTGCACCTCTCTTCATTAAGAGCTTTTTACATATTCTTTCTGGTATTTTGTGTCTAAAGCAAGACAGGCACGGAAGATGGTCAGTCAGATACACTCCTGATAGCAACAGGTAAAAAGAGAAATAAAATACTTAAGAATATTTAAGCTGTCCAAACATTATCAGGGTCAAGGTACTTCCTAACAACCCAATAGAAACACTTCTAATAATACCTTGTAAATTTTATTTTCTTTTTTCTTCCTGCCTGGCCTATTTACAATCCTTGTCCTTGCCCTTAATGCGTTTCAGAAGACGTGTTTCCATTTTGATTCGGAGATTGCCCAGCAGGACATTTGCCTTAGCACACAAGGACAGCTGTGTTGACAGTCTCTCCTGCCTCAGGGCGTTACTGGGCTCTGCAATCAGCTGAGATCTGTGCATGCTTCGGTGCCTTGGCAGTGAACTGAAACAACCTTTGTCTGTTTGGGATGGCAAAGGAGAGGTGGCCATGTTGAGAAATTTGAAAGTAATTTTGTGAGATCCTTTAAGGGATACATACACTGCAAAGCCAAGTAAGGGGACAGGAGTCAACTGCATGAAAGTTCATTGTGCAGCATGCAGAAGGAGGTGCGCTCTGGGGCTGGAAAAATGCATGAATGAAATTCAAGTGATTTGAAGTTAACTTTTAAAGATGTGTTGGAGTTTTTGTGTAGCACCTGTCTCCCACAGCCCAACCCAGTGTAATGGTTCTACAGCAATACCTGTGGTTCTGCAGCAATTGTGTGTTTTCTGGAACGTAGCTCTGTCACACAGCACAAAGGGAAAAAACAGAAACGTGCAGCTTTTTCAATTTGAGTAGTTTTAGGATTTATTTGTAATAACAGGAGGCAGAAATGAGATGTGCCGTTTAAAATGCAGTTTGCATAGCAATAGCAGTGATCAAATCCCCGTTGAACAGTAGCCAAAAGTATCCATTGGAGTGCTTTATTCATGACAGCGCAGTTAACTCTAGCCTGTATTGATTCTATTTATTACAACGTGTAAAGCATCTCCACTGAGCATTTGGGGTGATTGTTACAAGGGTAATGTCCACAGCTGCATTATTGTACAGACAAAGATGGCCTTCTAATGTTAGGAGATTTGAACGTGCTTTAAGTTAATAGGTAAAACATGTGCTTCACCTCGTGCCTTGTAACTAACAAACCATCGGAAGAGATCCTAGAATTGTGACATGATGACAGTAGGTGTTTATAACCTGGCTGCTGCCAGTGAAAACCTAGAGAGTCTGTAAGCAATAAAGGTGTAAAATCAATGGCACATAGTAAATGTTTATAAGTTACTTAGGCGAATAAGCATTCAAGACAAAGACAAGGTTATGAACGTGATACGCTGGAGTTTGAGTAAGTGCGTTTAGTGAAGTAACCTACTTTAATTAGCTCTGCCATGTGTTGCAATGGTCTCCTCCTGCTTATGATGATTTAGTCACTCTGATCCAGGGTTTTTCTCACCCGGGTCAACCACGGTGTTACCAGTACAGCTAAGTGAGCTCCTCACTGCCCTTGGGTATTGCCAGCCACAAGGCAGAGTATTGATAGTGTTTGGGTACAGTAGCATTAAATGTCTCACCCTTCTGTTCTGCAGCTTTATGCAGTTGTTGGAAAGGTGATGTGATGGATCAGAACCTCAGTTCTTTGTACAAACAAGCTCTTGTAATAGCTGAAGTATTGTTTGGGTCTCCTCGACAGCAACAACCAAGATGGATCAGATTGTTCAAATCAGGCTGTATGGGACCACACAAAGATCCTCAACAATATAGTATGTGCTTGCCCATAACCTTGCTAACATGCCAGAAACAGAAAATACTATTTGGGGCTACAGGCACTGCTTACTACTTTAATCAGTTTCAGGAAGGGGTCAGAGCTGCAGGTGGGCAGAATAAGAATGGTGGACCTGTGGTGAAAAAACTCATTGACACATTCCAATCCAATTAAACATCTTTCTGTAACACTCCCAGTTCCTGTCTGGTAAGAGTTTTCTCATTGTATGCTGTTAGACTGGAAGCAGTGAATGAAGGAGAGCCCTAACTATCATAAAAAAAGGAAATGGGGGAAGTAAAGTCTAATCTTTTTAAATCCCTGTACTTCATTTCCTCTTAGATCTGTGCGCTGTGATTATATTGCCAAGGAAGCCTTTCTTTTGTACTCACGTGGAAGCTAAATGGTTTTATTCCCTTCGGCCTTCGTTCAATCAGTATACATGAAATTAAAAAGTTTTTCTGTTCCAATGTAAGCTTGAAGTAGAAATTGATGGGAGCAGTTCTTCAGATTAGAGCAAACTAATCAAAAGAATAAGGTCCTTAAAGGAACAGTTGCTGAAAGTAAATTTAATGTGGTTCCATCAACAAATAGGAATTTTGAGAGAATCCAAAGGACCAATAAAGAGTGCCAGCAATGCAGAATTTCCAGTATGAAACAACTATGAATAAAACTAGGTATCCTGTTAGGAGGTCAGTAATGCTGATAAGTTGTTAAGAAGACACAGATGTTTTCTTTATAAAGAAAACAATAGTACAAAAGATACCTAAAATAATGTCAAAGGAGTGGGATGGGATTTACTGGTTTGCTCACGGAGTTTGACTGTTGTCTTGGAGGAGATACTAAAGCCACTTTGAGTGTTTGCACAACTGTCTGTGAAAAACATGATTGTTTCAATGATGCAACAGCACCTTTTTTTAAAAGGGAAAAGCAGAACTTGAAGTAAATAGGAAGTGTGCATGTTTTTGTTTGTCACAGACTCACAGGACGCATTAGGAAAAAAGGTATTTTGCAGATTAGTGAGTTATGATCCATAACCTCAGCTTTATCGTACAAGTTATCAGAAATGTGGGAAATGAATTCTTCTCTGCACACCTTTGAGCATCTTTCCCTGCTGTAACTTCTTCAGTCAGATTTGATTAAAAGGAAGAAAAATCTATTTTAGACTGCAGTGTAGGAAACCAAAGTAGACTTGGGTTGAAGATTTTGTTTTCTGATCCTTCTGTACCAACTGAAGCGTGAAATGCAAGCAGTTTGGCTATGATTCCATGCCAAGTCATGCCCCCTCTTCTAACAAGTCATGTATTAACTCTCACTCTGCCATACTCCTTGCACAGTAATTTCAGTGCTCTCTCATTTCAGTGCTGCAGTCTAATTCTCTGCAGTTATTATTTGCATTGCAGTCATTCAATTGTTTACATAGCCTTCCCTTCATGCACATTCTTTACAGTTTCTGTGACTGTAAGCCTGACAAATCTTGGCTGAGTGATGTGCATTTTCTCTTCTTCAATAGTTAATATTTAACTGAATTGTACTAGAAATATTCAGTCTGTTTTCAGACGATGGAAAACGTTTTCCTGTAAATCAGTCTGTAGGTCTTATGAGCACTGAAAAGTCTGGCAAATAATGCTTGAAAAATCAAAACTTGTGCTCATTTTGGAGTACAAAATGGCAGGAAATGGAAGATGGCAATTCACTATTTAGGCTGGATATATTTTTTCATTGAGTCCTTTCTAGTTCGTGTCATTACACAACATTAGTGAGATTAGTTCTTTGTATTAGAAGGAAGGGTCACATCTGTAATAAATTATGGTCTTAAACAGTAGCACTGCTATAAATGTTTTCTTCCACTATTTCTGTTTCATAAGTCAAATACTTGGCATTTCTCTTGTTCTCGTAAATAGCCATATGATGGGCTGCCAAGGCTGCTTTATCATTTGCCTTGGAAAAAAATATTATATGATATTGCAAGATGAAGCATTGGCAGCCAGTGGTTTGGTCTGAGCTGAAGGGTTTGCAGAACATGTGCTAAGGGGGTTGAATACGTGCAGAACTCATCATGACAGTGAGAGAATTCAGTCAGCCTTACTGTAAAGGGTGGAGAATGATCCTCTTTCTGCAAAGATAAGACTGAATTGCAGCATAAGATTCAGTTTTGCAGTGTTTAAGATCTTACAAATTTCCTTCCTATGTTTTTAATGAAACATTCATATTTAGCTGTAGCTGTTAGAGAGGGTTCTACTGCCAAGGTGTTCCTGCTTTTCAGTGCTGTGTCTCCAAAGTCCACTCTTGTTGTAGTGAATTGGTCATCATAGCAAAGGAGAGAAATCCATACAACCTCTTACTGGGAATAACCAGGTTTTACTGGAGAATGCTGTATTTCAGGACCAGATTAGTCCTGGATAATGAGAACACAAGGCAAAGCAGTCAAGAATATTGAGAGAAACAGTCATCCAGGGCTGTGTCTTATCACTGCAGCCCAGAATACAAGTAGGTGATGCAGAGGACAGCATGCTGACCGTTGACAGGCTTTTAGGGGTACTTTAAGTAGCTCCTATGGTATTGGTGTAGCAGTGGTTAATTTGCAGCTGGCGATTAAGAGATTTTCTGTGCAATCTGAGTACACAGGAAGACATGAGCTTCTGCAGAGCCTGTTGAAAAATGGGTTGTTATTTGCCCCAGGCAATAAAATGTATTCCTGGAGTGAGCGTGGGTGTTGCAGCTTTGCTGTGTGGGGACTCCTGCTCCAACCTAGGCCCTGCTCCCACTCAGCTCTGTGGCCTCAGGCTCTCAAGGGAGAGCTGCCTGAGCTCTTGAGTTACTCGTTAGAAAACGTGGAGGTTATTGAGTGCTTACTGCCCTGTACCAGACTTGTAAGGGGTTTAGTTAATGAGCGTCAGTTAATGTGTGAAAATAAATGATGTGCTGAAGTATTGGTGCTGTTTGCACAGTGGTGGTGTGGCTGGTTGGTTATCTGCAGCCTTTTGTTACAGGATTGTGCCGTGAGATTCTAACAACTGTTTTAATAAGGTGTTTGCAGAGCACAGCTTTGTTGTCTCCAAGGAACTCTGTGCCTTCTGGTATTGGTTTACGTGCAGCAGAGGTCAGGACTTGGCCACTGCCCAATCCCAGTTCCACACCAGTGGTTTCCTGCACCCCCATACGATGCAGGTACGTGCATTTCCTGGCATGCAGTGCTCAGTAGGGTATTACTGTGTTCCCGGCTCATTATCCTTGCTCATCTGTGACTTATTAAGAAGAAAAGATACTGTTCCCTCCTTTAAAGCTTTTAAGTTTCCTTACCATCACCCCTCGCTGAGTGTCTTTGCGGCGCTCAGTGCTGCGGGAAAAGCACTGCTCCCGCTGGGCAGCTTCCTTTCTCCGGGCCCTTTGCAGTCACCGCTGGAGCCCAGCTCCCAAGAGTTAATCATTTCAGGCCTTTGGCAATGTTGGCCTGGTCCTAGAAATCCTGCTGGCTGCAGGGAGGCTGCCAGGAGCCTCCCACTTGCGAGCTGCGTAAACAGGCCGGCGCGCAGTGCCAGGCGGGTGGGAGGCTCGCTCCCGAGACTGGGCCAAAGTTCAGCGGCTGCACGGCGTGCAGCACGGCCGGGGTTACTGCCGGTCACGGAGCCGTTGCTATAGCAAAGCTGTTGTGTAATGCTTGCATGGAGTCCGAGCGAGGAGGAGAGGAAGGCCAAATGATAAAGGTCATCGCATTGTGCTGGTTTTGTTCATTGTTGCCGAGTCCCACTTAGCTGCTGCAAATTGAGTTCCGAGCATAGTTTCTGGCCTGGCTGCAGTGCGGGTATTCAGCAATTCCAGGGAAAGAGAAGGGACTGGCTGAGAGCTTGCTCATGTAATCGTTTAATTGGGGCATGCACATGAGTGCGGCTGGCAAGACAGTGCCTGCAGTTTGCATGAGTAGAATCTTTGCATGTCTGTAAAGTTTGTGGGATCGAGCTCGCAATTAGATGTTTAACTTCCAGGTACAAGCTGTCTTATAAAAGGAAGCGAATTGATGGCTGTAACAAAATTAGCACCTAAGTAGACAGCTCCAAGTATCCTCAGTGTTATATAGCGTGGTTACACCAGGATTTCAAGAAAAAATGCTCCATTATCATTGCTTAGGTCAAAGGGGAGCCTGGGGATTCAGGAAACCTCTTTTTGGTTGGGATTGATATTGGGAAGCTGACATGTTGTGACATGGGAAGCTGCATTTGGAATCAGGCCATCGTCCCATTGAGATCTCTGCTGAAGTTGCAGTTACATGAGTTTTGGCATGAGAAATAAATGTCCATAAAGTAACTATTCCACGTTTGTTTTCCTAGATGATTAACTGAAGTGGCTGAGAGACTGATTTGGCTGTAGATTTCCTCTAGAGGTTTCTGACTGCTTTGCTTGTTGTATGGACTAGATCAAGGCCCATAGTTTCAGTAAAGGTGGTTATACTTTCAGCTTTCCTTGTTTAAGAGAGTCCAGCCCGTGCCATTAAGCCAACATCAATGTTCTGTTTGACTTACCTGAGGCAGGACCAAGACTGCAGTTCTTGGCTATAC
The DNA here is from genome assembly GCF_987193195.1 of Phasianus colchicus. NCBI lineage: Eukaryota > Metazoa > Chordata > Aves > Galliformes > Phasianidae > Phasianus > Phasianus colchicus. The sequence continues at coordinate 7,331,484 of NC_143456.1, forward strand.
AACACAATGTATTTCTTATACCAAGAGCAAATGGATTCACTATTAATGTTGTGATGAAATGGCACCTACGTGTTGGGGTGTTTCAGCCATTTGCCTCTGAAGGATTTTGCTGCAGGGAGACTTTCTGTTCCTTCCCTTGGCTTTGTACCCTTTCCACTGGGCGCATTATGATGTGTGTCAAGAACTTCATGTGCCAGTGCTGTAGTTAAATCCTGGCTAGAAAGAACACACTGGATCCCTACTCCACCTGTCTGCTTCCTGCAGCTCTGCCAGGAGAGTGAGCCCTCCTTCCCAGCATTCTGAAACTGGGGGTCTGCCCTTGAACCAGCAGTGCCTGGATTTGTGCAGGCAGCTTCTTGGTGGTTGGAGTTGGCTACTCAGTGCGTGGATTAATGCTCCCTGTCCCAAGCTGTGCCATGCTGCTCTGTTCTTCTTTCAAAGCATTTTGCAAAACAAAAGAAATGAGGAAGGGAAGAGTGAAGTCCTGTGGTCTGTCCCTCGTAGTCCTTATATTCCTGGTGGTTCATATTTCAAATGTAAAACATAAGTTTTGAATTGTAGGGTTCCTGGGTCTTTTGTTCTCAGTCAGGACATCTTAGACTCTCAGGCTCCAGATTAATTCCTAGGCACTATGGCAAAGACAAGGATGAGGACGTGAGCACTGCTATGAGCTGTTCTAGAGCTAACTGGTGATTCCATACCTTGCGATGCTCATTTCTTACAGTACAGGTGGTGATTTGGGGAGAATGTGCTGTGTTCTTCTCTGTTATTGTCAGAAATAGCAGAGTGGGCACAGACATGCTGAAGTGGTAAATCAATGGGTCCAAAGAGCTGGGTGTTGGGATGAGTCCATCCTGTTTGGTTTCAGATCAGTTTATCACCTCCCAGATGGGAGATACAGACAAGAACAGATGGTTCTGGGAACATGGAGCAAATTAGCCAAAGGCTACTGACTGCTGTAGTCCATGGCTGCTGTAGCTTTCTGCTGAGTGCTTCCATCACATCATTTTGCTCTTAGGAGGGCACAGAACCAAAGAGCTGCTTTGTGTATGTCCTTGCCTGGCAATGTGCTCCAGGATGCTGGACATCTGAGTGTCTGAAGTTGTTTCTTTTATTAGAAGCGTACAGATGAGTTTACCAGATAATGCTGAGAGATGTTATTTGTCAGTCATCTGGGACAAGTGCCAGAAATGCACTTCACCAACGAATGTTCAGAAAAACATTGGTGATTTTTTTTGTTGTTGTTGTTTGGGATGTTTTTCTGAACTAGGTAGGAACTTTAATGATCTACGTGCCTCTCCAAGACGTGAGTGGAATGGACTGCATTTCACACTGCGCTATTGTCTGCTGCCCAAACCACATTTCAGTGGGCCAGAGGAGGAAGTGCTGACTCATAATTCAGCATGGCAGCCCCAGCTCTCCTGAGACTACTAAGTCTGGCCTCTGACTGATGTTTTCAGTGAACTCTCTAATGACCCCCAACGGATCATGCAGAAATCCAGCTTCTATAAAATGAAAGGGAGGCTTCTTGCCCAGTACTTGGCAAGCTGCTGCTGGTGAGCCTGCAGTACTGCAAACTGCCAGTTGTGCAGGAGCCACACTCAGCAGTGAGTGGGTGAAAATGTGCCCCTGCTGTGGGGTAGGTGCACCCCATTCAGTACAGGTGTGTGTAGTATATCCTGCTCTCATCACTGCTATCAGGGGAAAAGGGCTGTAAATGGCCTTAGTTTGGCATGCAGTGGATGTTCAAAGACAAAAGCAACTCATACGTAGGTGAAAATTGGGAATGTGGCTTAAAACATAGCGTGCAGCTCAAGGGTGAAAGGGGTCTTGAACTTGACTTTTTGTTATAGTCAGTGTTACCAGGCTTCCTGATACACCCCGTGGCACCTCATTATTCTTGTAACTAACACACTCCAGATTACTGCTGAAGATGGGGCTTCTCAGCATAGACTGAAACAACTGAACTAGAGGCCTCTCCTTTCTCTGGCAGCTGAATTCAAAGCTGAGCTGTTTGGTGCTCAGTGCCTTGGGCAGTTGGTCAATCAGTAACGATGACTACAAAGTTCCTGAGCACGTTCAAGCAGCAGTTAGAACACGAGTGTCACGCACTGAGTGTGACAATTGCACAAGACTCCCAAGTCATGTTTCTCCTCTAGCAGGTCATGTGTTTGCAGCAAAGCATTGATCCTTTCTTACATGCATGTTTACCACGTGTGATTTGCCGTGTGGGATCGGACAAGGAGCTGTAGACAGAACTCATTCTCTCCAGCAGCATGGCCCTGTGGAAGGCAAGTTCCTTAGTTGCAGTGTTGCACTGTGACACCTTGCAGTAGGTGAGACACCCAAATTCTTATCACGTGGTTTGGCAAGCAGGGTCTCCGTTGTTGGAATAGCATTTGGCCCAAATAATTCATGTTTCTTATGTGCACTGGAGTGTCTAGGGAATTTTAAACTTTAAATCTTACTGTGTTTCTGCTAGGAAGGAAATGTTCCAAGGAGTATTACTTGTATTTGCAGCTGAAAGCAAAGTAATTTGTGATGACATCTGATTTGGGACTTCATTCTCTGTTTGGCACCAGTCCCTAAGGAAGTCCTAACTGCTCTAGAAGACATTGTCCTTATTGCAGAGTTCCTTTGTACCACAGACAGAACAGTTCACCAAATCTGCATTTTGGAGCTTGTTGCAGCCTTTTGTATGTTTGGGGCCATAACGCTTCCCTTAGAAAGTTCTCAAACTTAGGTAAATAAGTGTGAACATATTAATATTTCCTTTTCACAGAACTGGAAAGTAGGAGATAGGAAAGCTGGGACTGTATCAGGTTAATTCACAATTAGTTGAGCTGAATGTTGTTTCCTGTCCTTTCATATCTAGGCTCGATGCCCTCTGAAAAGCAGATTTTTAAAGTTACTTCTTAAAACTAGCTTTAGCCACTGTCGTTTCTATGCATTTCTGTTCTTGAAAGGTACCATCAATTGTTTTTGATTAAAGGCACTGAATATGAACTTGTTCCTACAGAGCTTTGTGCTGTAATTTATCAACAAGGCACTGAGGCACAGACGTCAAATGAATACCAGATTTCAAATTATGATAAGCAATTGTGTCATCTCTGTGAATAGACATTAAACTCTGCTGAGAAATCATCAATAATTCATTTAAAAAAAAAAAATGAATACAGGGATATTTGGATAGAGCTTGCAAAGAAGCAGTCCTGTATTCTCTGATAATTCCTTTGAATTTAAACTCAAAGGATTCTTATTTCTCCAACAAGAACACATGATTGTGGCCAAGTCAGAAAGTTTGTTCCCTAGTCACCCGATTGCCATTGACTGCTGGGGAGTAATGGAGGTGCTTGGAATCCATCTGCAGAGGTACAGCCCGCTGTAGGAGCATGCACAGCTTGCCTGGGCTGGGAGGAAGCTGAGCAGAGTGCTGCCTGTCTTTATGTACTTGCTCTCAGTGCATGACTTCAGCCTCACATTAGCAAGGTCAGCACTTAACCTGTCTTCTAGGCATCTAAACTTTCTTAACTTACCTTTGAAATGTGTAGAAAGTAGGTCTAACATTACACATTGCAGAAGTTGTGCAGGAGAAAAGGAATGAGTCCATGCTGCTTTTTTTTAATATTTGAAGTGTTTTATTTCTAAATGTTGCAGTCTTCAACTGTTAGTATCCTGCTTTATTCCCTTGTTCTCCTAAATTGTAGATTGTTACATTCCAACAAGCACACAGCATCTGTTCTCTGTTTTACATGATGCTTTAAGATGCCAGTCTTTTGTCTAAGTGGGATCTTTTCATTTGAATCAGAGATGTACATGCAGCCAAACAGCAGTATTTCCCTCCTGTTGTTCATTACAGGAGGAGAAATTGATAAATAGTTATTAGTGTAAGGATTTAGAGGCTCTGCTTCAAGATCTGGGGCTAGCATGTCTTAACTTATCATAGCATTATCTTAAAAATAAAAATTCTCTGCTCTATTTTATAGAGCATGAAATAATTTGTTTACTCTTTTTTTTTTTTTGTTCAATTACTTTGATGCTATGATATAAAGGTCACTGTTTGCCTCTAGTCATCACATAGCTTTTTCACTAATTGTGAGCTCACGTCATTTTGTTCTGTGGGATCTTCTGCTTTTTGATCCAGTTTCAGTTGCCCAGATGTTCATTTTATACAGTTAAGTCTATACAAAGGGCATGCTTTGTTTCAACAAACACATTGTGGTCATTGTTCTCAGCTGGGAACCCATTGCACAGCAATTCACCTGTTTCCTATGTAATCCACTATCCATCTCCCAACCTTTATGCTGACTTAATGTACAATCATTCACTGGGGAGGGGAGGGCTAAGAAGAGGAAATTTCTGCAAAAATGTTTCCTGGTCCTTAGCCTTGGACTAATTAAGGTCACGCTGCAGGATGAAAAGGCAATAAGAAATCAGAAAACTCCTTTGTCTTTACTTCATTGGTGTGTAGTGGAATGGAAAATCATGGTAGTACCTTGAAGGATTTCTTTTCAGAATGCATTAATGGACAACTAGGCACTTTCCAGAAGGAATCCTGCTGCTGCTACTCTCCCTTCTCCATGGTCACCTGCAGAGGCTTCATGTCAAGGCACAGGTGTGTGTTTGCCAGATCCCATCAGGAAGCTGCCACACAGTGGGAGGCACTGCTTCACAGAGCACCCAGGGGCCTGAAGATTCCCAGTTCAATAGCTCACAAGAGGGACAGATCTCTCACTGCAAGTGTCCCTTCCAGGACAGGCCTTTTGGTCTTTGCAAAGCCATGAGGACGTCGCACAGACTGTTCATTTAACTTAACCTTCAGAGTAGTCATGAGAGCTTAGTTCATGGACAGAATGAATTCCATGGAAGACTTTGAAAGAGGATTGTATGTTACAAATGCACTGGCTGTTGCTAAAGACCTGTGGAGGATAAGCAGTGGAAAACTGGACAGGGATGGAGCAGTATATCATATAAGAAAGGTGTCACTTGGCAGTACAGATCTGTGAAGGTGTTTAAGTTTCTAAAAACACCTTTCCAATGACAGGAATGTAGCTCTCTTCAGCCTAAAGATTCCTAGAAAGATGACCGAACAAAATTGTCCAGGCTACTGGCAAGGACAGCATTATTGGCAACATGCACGGGGTGTTAATGGCCAAGGCTGAGGCAGAAGATGAGCTGTGCTCCACAGCCCACAGCAGGCAAGAGGAGGCAGCCTGAAGAGGAGCTGGCATCGAGCAGAGATTTTTAACATTGCTTTCATTCAGCCAGCTGTAAGGCTGCTGGGCAAGATCTGCTCAAGGTTGAATGTTGCTTTAACTTGCTCACGTGATTTGCTGTGCCTCCCTCTGCATTGAGTTTCCTAGGCAGACCTTTGGGAAGGGGACTGCAGATACCAGCGCCCACTGTGCCAGCCTAGTTTGGCAAAGAGGAAAAAAGGAGGTGAGAGGGAGAAAACCGGACGTCTTGTCTGGTTCCCCCTACTGATGGTGGCATTGCCTTGAGTGGATAAAGGTAGAGTTTTCAAATGTACAGTGTTTCCTGTGACTCGGTCTGCTGAAATCAGCAGAAACCAGCACTTCTCTGTGTTGCAACTGCAGAATAATTCTCTATTTCTCTCTCCCTTCAGTCTATAGATCCCTCGGCACAGCTGTAAATTCCCTGTACAGTGCACAGCACAATTTTCACTGAAAACAGCTGATAAAACATTTCTGGAGAGAAACCTCATTTCATTAAAAACATTTTTTTGCCTCTTCTATGCATCTCTCTATTTTTCCCTGGTGGCCACCTGTGCTTGCCGTCAGTCCCATGGAATGCCCATAAAGATCACTTCCAGGCTATATAGGTTGGTGGAAATGAAGCCAAGTGACCAAACCTCTTTATCTTTCCCACTGGCACTCTCCAGCAGCGACCTGGGAGGGCTCTCCAGTGCAGGATTTATATCTCAGTCTGTTTCAGTGACTGACAGCAGCAGCAAGGAACTCTCTGGGGCAAAGGACAGGGAGAGGAGAGCGTGGGGAATGGTTCTTCCTGGGACAAGCTCCAGTCTGCTCCAGGGAATGTGCTAGTTTTCACTCCTTTATAGTCCTTTATCTCAGCCCTCCGACCTTGAGCTCAGGGGCATTATCAGCCTTAGCCAAAAAGGCAGTGTGGAATTAACTGTTGAAATGCTGAATGTTTCTCATACTAAGCCCTAAAAATAAAAAACGTAACAAATGCAACTTACCTGAGTAGTCCAGGGTGTCAGTGGACCTTTCAGATTTGGTGAGCACTGATGTAGAATATTAGGAGAAATGTTCTGTACTAAGTAGGTGATTTTGTGAAGCGTGGCAGTTCTCAAACTTTGTATGCTTCTACCATGCAGAGGCCTCCTGTAAGAACATCTCTTGTATCTACAGAACATCTTGTGTATATACAGGGTGTATGAACTTGGTTTTCTTTGTCACGTTTCATCCTTACGTGGGCAGGACTGTTACTGATTTCCAGAGCACAGGCAGAAAGCCATTGATCTCATGCTTTCAGCACGCTCTGTGCTATCATGATAACACCCAAATATTTGACTTCACAAAGTATTAAACTCATAGCAAAAACAAATAATAATCCTGAAGTGATTTAGGTTGATGTGTTGGCAGTCCTATTGCTGATTTCTCTGGGTGACTTTGGGCATGTCATTTAATTCGTGTGTCACTTTTCCTGTTTGCTGATTGAGCTAAGGATGTCTCAGTGGGCCATCACAGCTATTAATGAGTTGTAAATGTGCTTGTGTATATGTGTGTCTGGTTTTGCAGGAGTGGCTTCTCTATCTTTGGTGCTTGATGAATGACATTATGCAGAGAAAAAGGGTTTTTTTTCTTACTGGGAGTGAATGAGCAGCAGTAAGTGGGTGGAAGCAGACTTTTTTTCTTGCAGAACATTCCCATCTAATCACTTTGGTGTTCACTGAGTTAATTTGCTCATGCCTTCAGATTGTTTTGTTTCCAGGGATTTTAAACCCTTGCCTCCAGCTGTTCATTTCCATTGAAGGAGGAGGATCTTTATCTGTCTGAACTAGTTAAAACCTGCTCCACTACCCGGCAGCGTTTTTGGAGACAGCCCAATAGAGTGCAGCAGCTCTGACACCAGCAGCCTCCTGGACATTGTAAATACCAAGCCCTATTTTTTTTTTTTCCTGACCTCTTGCTGTTGGAGCACTCCTCCTACTTTAATGGGACTTCCTCCACAGCTCCACTGATCCACTGTCCAAAATAGGCAACGGTATTTGCATTCTATGTGGAAGCAGAGAATCCATTTTAGACTGATTTACCACTCCAATATTATCAGATTAAGCCTTGACATAACCTCAAAGGTGCCATTCAAGCAGCTGAGGCACTCTTAGACTTAGGCTCCTCTCAGTGTGAGTGTTCTTGGGATATTTTGAAGCATGTTTTAAAAATGTGCTCTGTTTAAAGTTTGCTGCACTGTGGTGGGACTTGCAATACCTTCAGGGCCACTTCATCTTTGGACAGAAGATGGGAAAGTTTTTGTCTTGAGCAGATCAGTTGTAGGTTTGTTAACTGGATGAGACAGCCATCGGATGTACAAAAGGCATTTGATTTTCATCACAGAAAAGATTCTTCAGTACATCAGGCAAAGATGCTGTCTGTACGAGAGGGAATGGCAAACAGAAATTTCTGTTGTCAGTAATGTCAACCCAGGGACCATGACTAGAATGGGTATTACTGTAGAAATGCCTTTTTTTTTATTGTACTGGTTTCTAATAGCGCATTATTTTGGCCTGTGCTGAACAGAGCTATGAAATAGGATGGTTAATATGCTAATGCTCAGTTTGTACTTTAGGTTCCACCTTCTACTACAACTGCTATTGACAGCAGTGGGAAGATTTGTGGCCAGGAGATCTCTCACGAAGAGCAGGGCTGAGAATGAGCCAGGGAGACACTGTCCTGTTTTGCTGCAGATGTTACAGTCCTTCTGTCCTGGGAGTCAGTGAGGCATGAGGAGTGTTGGGAAGTGGCTCCCCTACTCCCAGCAGCACACAGCTGGATCAGTTTGAGCTGAAATCTGTGTGACTGTGGGAAGGCTGTGAAGCTGCTTTTCTGCTCAACCACCTCATAGCAATTATCACACTATCAGAGGACGGAAAAGGTCTGAGAAAAGGACCAGTTGAACATGTCATCATTGGTATTCAGCAGCTGCATGTTTTGCTATTGTTACAAATAACCTTTTTAACTTTGCAAGCAATGTTTTCTTGGCATCATTCATACGTAATTACTGAGAGGTCAAATTCAGCTGTCAGTTGTATAAATATGGAATAATTCTGTTGGCTTCCTGATGTTATTTTGCATTTGGATCATAGTCCCTGTCCCTAGGAGCTTGCAATCAGAAATACCTAGGGAGAGCTCTCTGTCACAGATGAGTTAGTATGCAAAGCAGTTTAAAAAAAAAAAAAACAAAAAAAAACAACAAAAACAACAGATGAACTGCTATCAAATCCTCGCAATATAATTACAACTATGTTGTCCTTTGGTTGAGGTTAATGGTTTAGTCCTCTGTAAATGAGAGTAGACTTTTGCTTGTTATTTTTTGTATGTAATTCACCAGTAGATTACAATTAGAAAGCCTTTTGGGGAAAATGAGTTTCAAAAGAGCTTTTAAATAAATATTTGATAGTTATTTCTTTACGTGTAGTGAGAGAAATTTGCATGGGACAAATAGAGAACAAGAATCATGGGACAAAATAGGTGCTGCTCTAAATAGAGCAGCCACGAAGTCTACCATAGAGGTCAGAAGAAAAGGAGAGCTTGGCAAAGGAGGGTGTTGGAACTGCTGTTTCCCTTCCAGCCCCATCTTTCCCCCCCACCCCCACTTCCCAATGTATAAGCTTCTGAGATGCTAAGTAAGGTTTAGTGGTTTTATATGGCAAATAAATAAATATATCTTGATTTCAATCTCTTTTCTGGCATGGTTCTTATAAAGTTTTTCAGGATTGAAGTGACTAATTGCACTTGTCATTTTTAGGGATCTTCCAGACCATCCTTCTGTTGAATGGGACACACAGCTCCTTGCCTCCTTCGTTCTGAAGCATATAGAAGCCAACAACATCAACCTGGTAATGTGAAACTTCCTACCACGTAGGCAGCGCTTTTGAGCTAGTGTTCTAGGCCACTCCTATCTGGAGATCTTTCTTGGCTTCTCAGTGGGAAATAAACAGTGGAGAAGTTTTGTTTTAGTAACTCCTCAAATGTTTCTTATATTTTAAGATGATTGTTTTATCCTGTGTTGCTAAGTTTTATTGCTAAAAAGGGCCTGATTGGGATTTAGGCGGAGGTTTAGGCTTAGGTTTGAAGGTCATTGGCAGGTATGTATTAGAAGGCTAGATTAGTGAGGGCAGGATTGAAGGTTATTAAACCAGAGTTCCTAGAAATAGAGTTCTTTCCATCAAATAGGAAAAAAAAAAACAAACATGGCAAAACATGCTCTGTTCTTTTCTGTTGACCCTTGCTGTGATCACACATGTTATTGTCACACACTGATTAGCAGCAAAATCACAAAAAACTTTAAAGTGTTTCAGCAGTGTGCAAAACAAGAAGCTGTAGCTCCTGCAGCATGAATGCCCCCTGAGCATGAAAAACAGCAACATGTATCCAATTGAATTGATTCTGTGGCTAATTTTCCATGAAATACATTGCTGTGCACAGAGACAAATCCAGTGTTCCTGCAGTCCTTTTGTGCCTTTTGATCCAGTGAATAGATAGGTTTTAATCTAATCTGAAAGCTCCTAATACAACAGGATTTGTATTGCATTTTTGTGACTCTCCTGGGCACCAGGACAAGTGCATCAGAATCCCAGTAGAAACTCTGAGATTCCAGAACTTTCTATAGATGGTTAGAGAGGGTTAGATCTTTGCCTCAGAGGAAATTAAACTCAAGCTGTTTGTTCTGGGGAAGCAGGAGTCTGGCACTAATATAGCGTGAGCTGAAAAATCAAGAGTGGGGAATTGGGAAGCAAGAAACGTGCACAATCACTAGTACTTGCCCTGCTGTGCTGTTGGTATTATAGGGTTTAGCTGTAGTAATGGAGAGTGCTGTTGCAGGGCCCATTGCATTCCCCTCAGCAGTTCCCTTGGCAGCAGTGAGGACAAATTATTCTAGCAGAACGTGTCAGCAGCATCAGTGGCCACTGAAGCATCTTCATGGGAACAGTGGTAATGAACTGCCCTGTGAACTTGCATTATTTTTAGTGTCACAGGTAATCACATGGTCTCAAATGCCTGCTGTAATACCTTTCAGGAAAGAGCAGACTTAGTTTGCCAACAACAAAAAGCAAGCACTAAATTGCCTTTGTCCAACTTCCAGCATTTTGGAACTGCAAACTTGCTATGTGTTTGCCAGTCTGTGCTCATCTCTGCTGTCCTGAGACAGTAGCCTTGTCTTGAAAGGTAAACTGAGTCTGTTTCAGTAATGGTGAAATTGATAAGATTAGCTTAACATGTTAAAAGAGCTTAATCAAAATGTAAGTTAACAGAGCTTCCAGCACATCCAGCTAATTCATTGAAGTTAACGTGACTGGAAGACACACATTGTCTTTGCTATCCCCGTGGGAAAAACTTCTCCAGTTTTCCCTGTAGTCTTATCATAGGAAACGGTATTTTTTTATTTACAGAACATATGTCATCTGGCAGTGGAGAAGCATGCTGCAATTCCAGCATGTGTGAAAGAAAAGATTGCAAGGCACCGTGTTAGGCATACTTTTGTTCCATTGCATTGTTACTCATTTCCACAATTGCCCTGGAAGTCCAAGAGTAACTCAATCTTCTTGAGAGCTATAGAGACATATTTCATCCAAGCTCCACACTAAATAGAGCAGACAGAAATTAACAGTTGGTGTGCTCAAAGCCAAAACTAATTTATAGACTTTGGAAATTATTTCCTGCCTGCTGGATTTGTAAGCAAAAGCCAGTGGTGCTGGGGGAGCAGCCAGGGGTAGTCTTGATCCAGATTAGAAAGTATTTGGCATATAAAGAAATGACATACGTAGTTACATAGTATTGTGTGGGCCCCAGGCAGCCCCACATTATGAAATTCTGCTCTTCAGGATTGCAGGTTTGGTGACAGCAAAGCTTGGATTACAAGGTGACGTCCAGACTGTGCATGGGGCAGCTGCAGTGCCAAGACCAGAATTCAGCAATAAGAGATTCTTAGAAGATGCCTTCCACCATAGACTGCTGGAAACATTATCCATTCAGCTGTTTGCAGAACAGTCCCATTGTCTTTGCTCAGCTCCAAATCAGTCTAGATAGCCAGACCCTATGAAATGATGCTATTAGAACGGAGGTTCTTGCTGTAGCACCTTATGGGATGGTTCTTCTTAAAAAGGAAAGACGTTTCTATCCACAGCAGTGTACTTGAGTAGATGTGTGTGCCCTGAAATACTGTATGATGTCAGAAAGAGAGAGGGAGACACACAGCTTCTCCAGCACACACAGCATGTACAGGGAGCATGGGCTCCAGACCTCTCAGGGGTTTTCTGCTTGTAACTGAGTAATTTCCTCTGTGCTCTCCCCACTCTGGAAGGGATTTCTGGGCCTGTTTGTCTTGGCTGCTGCTCTGGTTTCCATTAGTGAAAGCTCAATATCCTAAATACCAAGGTCACCCGGAAGAAAACCCAGCAACACCAACAGCAGCAGCTCCCATTTCAGAACAGGTGTGGGGAGGGAACTCCCTCTTGCCCTGAAGATTTCAGCAATAATTTCCACATCAAGTGTATTTCCTATCCTACCCTTTTGCTCCCAGGACTGGCTAAGCCTGTTTTTAACCCAGGGTTTCAAGATGTTCCGGTTTCTTCATCCTGCCCTGATTGTTTGCTCGATTTCATCATCTGCCTGGTTCAGGTTATGTGTTCAAAGGAAGCACGCGAGCTAGCTGCACCGTGTGGAGGAAGCAAATGCTCCCATGTAGAAATATCTTCATCATGTGAGAAAGAAATTCAGATTTTTCATCAATGAAATTAATCCCCGAAGCTTGAGGAATATATGTACATGTGATTGCTGCCTGCTATAAGTCATGAGCACCACAGTGTTGCTGTGGAATCAGTGCTCTGTTTTAGAACACAGACCTAGAAGCTACACACTGGATAGCAGGACATCACCAGTGTGTCACAGTCAGTCTGAAGGATCTCTGAGGACAAAGATGACCTATCTGCAGATAAGGTGAATGCTGCTGTGACCAGGTCAGTGTGTGCAGGTACCTTGGGAATTATGTTTACAGATTTCTGCAGTTGAGGAGACAGGCTATTCAGTTGTAATTGTCCTAGCAGTAAATTAGACAGTATCAATTGAAAGTGAACTCCATGCAATCTCTTTACTTGGTTCAGATGTTACATAACCACAGCAATATGAAGAACAGCAGCTCCGATTTCAAAACAGATGTGGAGAAGGAAAACCTCTAAAGGTGTTTCTGTACAGATAATTTCCATGTCAAGAACATTTCCTAACCCAGCTTTGTGCTCCTAGAGTTGGCCTGAGCCAGTTTTGTCAAAATAGTGATTAGCTTATTTAGTCTGCCCACTGTAGTCTCTTATCTTGGTCTTCTCGTTTGTTCTTCTGTGCTCTCTGTAGAAGGGAAAATGTGTGTTTTGGCTTGCCTTGAGTTTATAGTTTGGTTTCCCAAGGAAACAAGTATAATGCAATTGTATTTGTGTGTGTGCATGTTTCAAAAGTCTTTAGAGCCCATTGGCTGATTTCAACCACGTTTTACAGCAGGGTGGTAATCTTGAAGACGTTTTATTTATACAGGTTACGTGAACATAAATTATCAGGTAGAAGAGACAAAGCTTGCTCTGTCCCTGTACAGTTAAAAGGTTAAGTGAGAGTCCAATCCTTATCAGACTCACACTGTTAATCACCTGCTTAGGAATTTATTCTGCCTGTAGCGAGTGGGACATGTTGTCATGTTAGGAGAGCTCCACTATAGGTAGAAGTGACTTCAGTGCACACTTTTTCTTATCAGTAGAATGCAGGGTGCTGTGCTGGTTCCTCAAGCTGTACAGAATTCAATAACATCTTTCCCAGATGAGCTGCTCAAAAAGCTGATAATCTTAGGGAGAGCTGAGCACCATTCCAGACCATGCAGTCCCTGCAGGCAGACTGTCAAGTAGTGCTGATGTTCACTAAAGCAGCCAAAGCAGAAGGCACCTGCTGCTTGGTGGCAACTCAACTACAGCCACTGGGCAAAGCAGGGGGTCTGTCTGAGGGCTTGTGCTATAGGTGGATGGGCTTGTTAGCAGGTTTGCCTGGAGTTTGTGGGATTTAAAGTATTTTTCACTGTCTCTGTTTCCTGTCCTTTACACGGTATCTCCTATGTGTGAAAGGGCCTCTTCTGTTGGAGGGTGGAGTAGAAAGTTGCAGGATGGGCAGGGTGGTTTTTGATCTTCCCTTGATCATTAACCCAGTACTTCAAGCCTTTCTTAGAAAATAAATGTTGAGGAGGGAGCTGTGGTGAGTAAGCAAGGCAGTAAGATTTTCTTCCCTCAAGAAAGAACGGGCTGGCAAAGAAGCAAATATTGGTTGAAATGTAGGGAGTTTTATTCCTCCCTGGTCACAGAGAAAGGAGCTGTGAAGAACTCTGCTGCTTGGCCTCTTTCAGAGTGGAAGCCTAACTGGATGCTGTTGAAGGGCTGTCACTTTCACCATATGGAAACCATACCAGTACCAGCATATATACCCTGTCTGCTCTACACTTTGTGCTGCCAGTTTGTCTTCCAGATTGGTAGCAGGAATCTTTTGATATCTACTTCACAGTACTGTGCAGAATGAGCACTCAGGGTGGATGCTTTGCCCCAATACATTATTGAGTGGCTCTGAGGACTGGGAGCCAAGGGTATTCCACGCTTTGGATAGCAACTTGTTAATGCTACTTTCACGTGTTATTTCTGCATTAAAAAGTCCTCGTTTCTCCCTGCAGAGAAGTGAAAAACAACATGCTCTTCTCATTCAGCTGACAGCCTGATTTGGTTGTACAAAGAGGGCAATCAGCTGATTCCTTAAAAAGGTTTATTCTCATATCAGATTATCAACTATTGCTGTTGTGTGATGAAGTCTCATTACAATCAGGACAGTAATGCACAATTGTGTTGCTCTTATTAGAGCAGTCTGTCCTGAATCACAGCACAGCAAGCTTATAGTCTCACCCTGCAGTTTACAGACATTCTGGTATGTTCTCAGATCCAGGAGAGAGTGATTCATAGAGCTGGACTACTTGGGACAAGAACAAGTTTGCATCAGATTACTCTGAAAGTAGCCTTTTGGCTGTATAATAAGTAACAAGAGCATCCTGCCGTTGGGAACATGATACTTATCATTTCTCCCTTGTTTAAGCTATTAGACTGTATAGTTGTTTAGTTCCAGACTGTCCTCACTTATTTGTTTAGATGTGTTTCTGTAACTCGAGTTCACACACAAAGGCTACATTGTGCAACACAAAAACAACTCTTGGGAGACAATGGCCTGGGACAGTGCTGTGTTAGATGTCAAAGCTGGTTATTGCATTGTCTCTTTATTCTTCAAAATGTTCTGTTCTGTGGTTTTGTTTTGCAGGTGGTAACTTTTGATGCGGGAGGAGTGAGTGGTCATGCTAACCACATTTCTCTCTACACTGCTTTAAGGTACAGTGTTCTGCATGTTTGTTGGATGCCTCACTGTAGTGTTACAGCGTGAACGTGGTGTTTGTGTGTAAGCAGTTGATTACCAGGTAGAGCCAAGAGCAATATTAACTTTGCTCATACCTGTGTGCTGGGCCATGGGACATGATGCTGTTTAGAGGAGCTCCTATAATGTGGTAAATGACCCACAGCACCCTTTATTATTCCACCTGCTGGTGCTTTGCTAGTCTTCCTTTCACTGAGGCCTCTTTTGCTCTTCCAATTCTTGATCTCAGAGCAGTGACACATTCTTACTCCTAGTGCAGTGTGGTGAATGCACTTCCACTGAAGTGTGCCACAGATCATTGCATTTCTGGTTTGAGGTGAGTATGTGAATAGATGCATGAGCTGGTGGTAGCTGAATTTTGGAGACGCCTGCACCATTGTTCAAGCGGATGTTTCTATGCCATCTGATTATCTGAATTTACTACTCTGGGCAGAGGATATTCCTCTTTCACTAAAGCTGTCCCTATTTACCGATCTTCCTAAGTCAGTTCATTGCTTTATCACTTTATTCTTTAAATTCTGAAAGCCTTTGTCTCTGTGTTGTGATGTAGGAAGGATGCTAGACAAAAATCACCCAATTTTTTCCTGGCAAGGCAGCTAACCATATTTTATTTTAACTGCTCATTCAGATTTCATTGTGTCCTAGCGTGATTTCCCTTAAGCCGTCCCTGTCTTTTCCAGGCATGAGAAGAACTCTTTGCAAGTTTATCTTGTATTTTTAGCACCCATTTGTTTTCTGAATCATCTGTGCAATTCAAGTAACTCTGGATCTCCAACATCGTAGTCATTTTCCTTTCTTACTTGATTGAAGAAAGCTACAGAGCCACATATCCCATTACTGGGACCTACTGAGCTCCTCTGGGAAGATGCTGAGAATCTTTGATCCTGTCTGATGGCTGGAACTCAGTGTTAGAGGAGATCATGGCTCTTCTGAAATAACTTCACTTCCCTTCTTTCTGTTAAGATAAAGTAAACAGTGCATTTGTTTGGACTAAGTGGTGAGATGCTTTCCAGCACAGTGTTGCTTGAGGGGTGAGCAAAGGACAGAGGTTGATGGCTGATGCTTACACATTTGCAGAGGTAGCAGAGAGCTTCCAGCTACCTGGAACCCTCAGTGTTTGCTCAGACAGTTTGCCATAGGGCTTGCAAATAGAAATAGAAGACAGACTGTTAGATATCCCCCTATGTCCCAAAAAGATATAGGGAAAACAAGGTAGCAGCTGTATCAACTATTATCCCAACTCTTCTTTTGTGTCACTTTGTGCAGAAATCACTTTCCCACCTTTGCGCTGTAGGTTTCCTATGTATGCATAGGGGATTGTTAACCTTTTTCTTGTCTCAGAGTATCTTCCTGAGAAGTATTCTTTATCTGGAGGCCCCTTGAGCCCAGATTTTTGCATTAGTCCTTAGCCTAAGCAGAATATTGCCCTGAGCTGATGAGGTGGTCTCACTTGTATCTGAATATATAAGCAGCTCTCATTAACGAAGGACCAGTTTGTGTCTCATCTCTTTTCTGGTCCTGAATCAGCAGAAATAAGCATGGCAACTCAGTCATCTGTGTGTGGCAGGAGTGATGCTGTGGTCACCGAAAGGTTAATTTTATTTTTAGTGTCTTGCTTGCTCTCATTAGTTTTCAGTTTGTGTCATGGAAGAAGTAGAGCGTGACTGTATCACTCCTGATTTTCAGTGCCCTGGTGAGTTCTTATATACTGGCTAGTGCAGGCTGCATCAGGAGCATGTGTGGGGCTTCTCACATACCCCCTGCTAGCAGGGCTTTGCAGAGCAGAGGTTGCTGCCCCCAGGGCCCGAGTGCTACATGGCAGCAAAAAGACAAATTAACTCTCTTCTCTAGGTATTATATGGAATGCATTTATTTCTCAGCCATCTTTAAATGAGGTCTGCAGGACTCTGCCTCTGCTGTGACAGCAAGTGGAAAGGGTGAAGCAGAAGGCTGATGCAGCAACACTCAGCTCTTTTGGAAGTTCTCTGACTGTGGAGACTGACCTTACGCCCACTAAGAGGTTGCTTGCTGTAAGAGCCAGAGGTACAACAGGCCATGTGATCCATTCCACAGCTCCTTGCTTCAGGAGATACAAATTATTAAACAGCTGCAAGGAGCACAGCAGTTCAGGAAATGGTCATAACTGAGCAGATTCTCAGCATTATCTGCTAAGAATGTAAATAACCTTTCTAGGGTCTGGGACAGAAGTTATGTTCAGAAGAGCAGAAGCTATTCAGAAGCAATGCTCCTTCCACTTGCACCAAATATCCTTGTGACACCCTGCAAGGAGTCTAGATGCTGTTATATGTCTAGCCTTCAGATCTGTGAAATGCCAAGGTTTGAGAGTGGGTTTCTTCTTTTGCAAGGGAAAAATACGAAGGGGAAAAAAAAAAATACCCAAAAATAGGATGGGGGAGGAACACAAATTGCTATTTGATTTCAGTCTCCCCTGGGAGTATTTCAGTTCTGCCTTCCAGATTGAGAAAAAAAAAATCAAAAAACATCAAAAGAAACAAAAAAAGAAAAGAAAGAAAAACCCAACACTATAGCAAAGAAGAGGGAATAGAATGCAATTCTCTGTAGCTCTATTTCTTTCCATGTGGCCTTGATTTGGCAACATAATTCTCCTTTATCCTCAAAGTAGGAACTTTCCCTGTGGCCAAGACTGGACCCTGTGCACAAATTCACAAGGATAAACAGGTCTCAAGTGACATCAGGGTCACTTAATTCCCTTTCTTAGTATTTGGTCAGTCACTAAAGCAGAACAATAATAACCATGGTAAATAATACGTGACAGGAATATTTGAGAACCTCTCTTTCCTGCACTTTGAAATGACAGTGTTTGCACTGAGATCACATGTAATATCAAGGAGTTCTAGTTTTGTATGAGTCATCTTGCATTTTGATTTTTATACAAGCCTTCTTGCCTAGCAAATGGAGGGCTGTTGATTTTGTTATTTGCTTGCTTAAGGTGGGGAGAAATGGCCACTGTGAGGGGGAGGAAGGACTGTAACATTTGTTTTTTTCAGCGAGCAATCAAATCCACTTCATCCCACCTAGAACAGAAAAGAATAGTCCTTGTCTGCTTAGGGCAGAACAAACTGAGTGGAAAATAGGAGCTACTATATTTAACCATGCATTATGTTGTTATAGCAACTGCATCCATAAAACTTGTATCAACGATGCCATATAAAAAGCTACATCAAAGAATCATTAGCTGAGCTTTTTCTCATCAGTTCAATTTAGAAAAACACCTCTCAGTCTTTCAGGATGTTTCTTAACATCCATCAGCTCAGTGGTAGGTTGTAAATGAGACTGTGATATTGCTGCAGAAATGATATTTGGGAGCTTAATGCTTTATCTCTCTTGAGTTGATTGTGATGCAGCTTGAGTGCCACCAATGCCTTTTTGCACTTATGTGTCACAGCTTGACTTCTGAGTGCCCCCTTTTATGAATGCCATGGTATGTAGCACTGTGAGGGTGGTTTGCACCAGGGTTTTCTCAAAGAGGAGGTCTGATGAAATGCCAGTTTCAAATAAGTGTATCAAAACAACGATCAGCATTGTCCAGCCAAATCCCACATATTTGGTAGGTACTGATTCCAAAAGCTGCCAACTGGATTACATCTCTACAAAGCTCAGTGCTTGTATTGATTTTCTAAGTTCAGGTCTTTAAGAACATGTTGAGCAAGAAACAAGCTGTTTCTGTGATAATTAGCTTGATGACAGTGTATGGGTCCCTATCTACCATTTTTATTGCAGGTCTTTTTACAGTGCAGGGCTAGAATGGGACTCTGATCCCTCACTCCTTTTAAGCAGCTGTAGCCCACATATTTCAAATGAGTGACATCTCATATATGTTTTCAAAGCAGACTACAGTCTTGTTATTTCCCTTGCTTTCTCCCAGAAAATCCTTCTTCCAAACCAACTATTATTTGCTCCACCTTGGAAAAGGATTTTTTGTGTCACTGATGTGTATGGTTGGGATTCTTTAGGCCTTAACAGAGTTGTAGGGTTCCTGCAAAATAAAGAGGATGGGAGAAATAACAGGGTGCAGTATCTTATGTTTCAGTCTGTCCTTTGACAGTTCAGCTCACTTCTGGTATTTTGTTTTTAACGCTCTCAAATGTCCTAAGTAATGGGAGAATTTGTGAATGGTAGCTGTGGTTGGACCCAGACTCTGTCCTCAAGGTCAGGAAAGAAATGTCCTCTGTTTTTTATCCTGAGTTTCTGTCCTTTCCCCTCAGATGACTGCCCCATGCCTGGCATACATCAATTAGGTATCTAGCTGACTATTTCCTCCTAGATTTTATCTCATTCCTTAGTTTGACTAAGCTCATTCACCCCAGTGCCCTTCCACGGTCCTGGTGGGAGCCATTAGGTAAGGTTGCACACAAGGCACTGTATTGTTGGTAGTCAGCAGGGATTCCCTTCCACCAAGAAGGTTTGTTTTTTTTTTTTCCTGAAGAAACAGCCTGAAGGAATGTCCTTCCCAGTGTCACTAGACTGCTAGCAGCATGACTGGAGCAGTGACACTGCATGTTCTTCTCCCAGTGCAGGGACCTAAGCACAGAGCCAAAGAGAAGCTCTGTCAACTGGAAAATCTCTGAATCGCCACTTTTTTTTCTGAATGATGGAACAGTCTTTCACCACTGTGATACACGTGAGTACAGAGTGTCTGAATAGTGTTTAAAAAGCTGCATGTTGTTATATGGTGTAGTTCAGGGTGCATGGAAAGGCAGCCAGAAAGTCCAGTTAGGGAGGGAGGAGGCATTCCAGATAGTAAACATTCAACATCTGGCAAGTATATCCCTCTTATGTCTTGGTGATTCCTAGGAGACTAACTGTTCTTCCTCTTTCACATCTGTTTCATCAGATTAATTGGGCAGATTAGAGGTTAGGATCCTAAATGGAGCCCCAGCATATCTTTAAGACATCCATTCTTTTGCTGTGCTCTTGAAAACTGCATTTCCCCAGGGCTCTACAGCATCCAGCGTAGCACAGTGAAGGGTTTTGCCTTTGGCACCCAGATCTAATTGGAGAGTGAAGTCATTGATTTCAGTGAGAAATTGTTCACAGAAGAGAACATTACCAAAGCTGTGATCCACCCACCTGAGCATCAGTCCCACTTCTAACCCAAAGGAGTTCTGTGTTCCCTGAGGCAGAGATCCCAGTTCCATTTTGACTTATCCCTTCTTGCCTTCACAGGCTGCTATCAGGGGTCTGTACTTTAGCCCACTTGCTTTGCTGACAGCTTTCATTGAAGTAGGCTGAATAAAGGATTCAGGAGCTGTCTCCATTCAGCAGTTTGCAGAATGGGGTTTGTTGGCCTCTTCAGGTTTTTCTGCTGGGCAGATGCAGGTGGTAGCTACAGACAGGAGCAGCTTTCAAAGCTGCTGGTCCTTGAGGGATGGTCCTTGCAGTGCAGAAATGGTGGGTGCCATCACAAGTCTCATAGTATTTTGGAGCTCTTCTTTGCAGAGGGTTGCACTTTGTTTCAAATGTGGATCTGAAACCTACAAAAGCTCTAACAGGGGGTGCAGTGAGAAGTACCTTGAAATCAGCTGGCCTTTGGGATTTGGTGGGTGGATGGGAATTGAGCTCTATATTTAAAAGAAAAGAATTTTTATAAAAGGTCTCTTTGGAAGAAAAACACAAAAACACTGCTAAAAAAAGAGCCTGTTTGTGTTTGACTTGTCAAGATTTTATGCCAAACTCTTTCATTTCACCCAAACCACAGCAAGTCCAATCTATAAAACAACATTCCCAAAATGGCAACAACAGACAGCTGCAACCTCTTCCCTACTTGGAAGTGTCCCATGGAGAAAGCTTCAGCAGGGTGGAGATGGGAGCAAGAAGATTGATTTGGGGGAGGATTGGCTAGTTTTATGAACATGTTGCTTTCTCTCTTCCTCTGTTTCTCTCTCTCTCTTTCTGCAACCACACAGTTCATTGCCAGCTCTAGCCTGAGAAATACGAATGAGCAAGGCTGCAATTCCTCTGCACCTGGGTGGAGTCCATTCTGAGAGCTCTGCACGGAGCTGAACTATTTGGCTCAGGACAAAAAGGATAAGGAAATGATCCGAGTTTCTCTGTGCCTGTTCTTCCAGATCAGTATCAAGTCTCTCTGGCTGCAGTGTTGAAGACCTTTCCTTAACCAAAATATGTAGTTTGTGTGCCTCTGAACCTTTACACAAACACAAGCCCCTTAATTTTCTGCTGGACCAAACTTTCCTTCCATGCTGAAGGTGCCCCCCTGCTCCTGCTGGAACATTTCCATATAAACTGGATCTCTCTTTGTTTCTGTTTCTAGTGGCCAGAAATGGTGATTATTAGTTCTCTAGTGGAACAGCTCTTCACAACCTTTAACTTGCTGTCCGTTAGTGCTTTGACAGCCTCTCAGTACAGCAGCAGCACATGCAGAACAGGCACTAGGACTTGGGATAGGTAGCCAGATTTCCCACCCCTCACTGCTTTTTCTCTTCAAGTTTATTTTAAAGCAAGTTCCCACCCTGCTAGCTTTACCGAGTGCTGAATCACCACTTTGGGTGGCCAGATTCTAGCTGGAGGGGAAGAAACTTCTGGCAGAAGAGCAGAGCACACATTAATGGAGATATTTAAACCTTTCCCTTGCCTCTGAAAAATTGCTGGTAGTGTTTACAGAGCAACGTTGACAGTCTTGGTCTGTACAGTAGGACTTGAGTAGCGGGGTGTAAGGGGGGCTAAGCCAATATTACAGGGCCACTGTTTAGTAGAAAATGGTATTGCTTGTTGATCTTTGGCTCTGGAGGAGACCACTGGCAAGAGAATCTATTTAAGGCATATGTCTTCTGATTGTTGTTTGAGTTCTGCCATGACCTGCATTTCTGGCTTGGCTTTTGCTTTGAATTGCTTTGGCTATTCATATTTCAGTGCTTCCTATTTTGTCTACTCCTGTGTAGCTAATCCTTTTCCTTGAACTTAACCAACAGCCAGAGATAATCCTAGTTTGAAAGTGACTGGAGAAACATAACAGTTTACATATAATGTATGTTTTATCCTGGCTGATTTACACATGAACTGTCATGTTGTCCTTTGTTAAATACACCACTATAAAGACGATAACAATCTTTTTAAATATTACACAGGGTTAAATAACTTTCCTTTTTTTATTTCCTTTCTCTTTTTGGCAAATGTTCCATTGTTTGGATATCTTTTTCTAATGGAAGAGCAAGCCTGGGTGTGGGACAGCTCTGAGTGCCATCTGCTGGAGACCTGCTTCCTCCCATCCCTTTGATGGGCCAAATCTGGAGGCATTCAAATGGTGATGCAAGTGTAGGTGTTCTGTCACTATGAACTACGGGCCAGAGCAGAAAAAAAAAAATGTCCCCTCATTCTATTCCAAAGGATGTGTCTGTGCCACAGAAATTCCCCAGGTAAAAGTCATGAACAGATCAAAGTCTTATTGAGCAGCAAGTTGGAGCAAATTCTTGGATTGTCCCAGTGCCAGCACAGGTTAGAAAGGAGGAAGTGGGTCCCCAAGCAGGAGCTGTCAGCTATGTTTCTGGTCAGCAGACAGACCTGTAAGAGCAAATGCTATCAAAGGTAAATAACCTTTGGCAGTCTCCTACAGTTTTCCTTAGTGCAACAGAAGTTTGAGAGTGAATTGGATTTATGGAGCTTATTTGTGCTGTGTCCCCAGCAGCCAGCATAGAAAAGAAATGGCAGATTAACGTGGGGATTGAGGCTTACTACTGCCTGACAGACGCCTCCAGTGTCTGCTCCTTAACTTTCTTTTAGGGTCAACTATTATAAATGTGTATTAAGAGAAAGGAGTTAATACAGAGTCCGTGTCTATAAGATCAAGATTTGAGTAACTTCATTATTGTTTACCTCCATGTATCTCTTCATTCACAGGTACCTGCATTCAGAGAGGAAGTTACCTGAAGGTATGTCACACAAAACAGCCAGGACTCTGCACACATTAGGCAATCTTTCACATGCGCATTCTGTCCAGGGCTTCATCTGCCAAATCCATCTCTATTTGAAATGCAAATGAAACCCACAACTGAACCCTTTCTTGCTCTTTTATCTCCCTGCAGCCTTTCACCAGCTTAGTCTCCTCTGCAGTCACTTTCCTGTCTGGTTTGGGGAACCTATGCCTTTCCTATCCTTTGGGGTTGTCCTGTATCAGTAGTGTGACTTGGTGTCTGCTCTATGATTCTTGCCATCTTGCTTGAATATAAGGGCAAAATCAGTTTTATTCCCTGATAGTAGCACATTGCAGACCAAGATCTAGTGGAGAGAGCTGGGGCCAAGATGGCAAAATGCCCTATAACTGAGCTCTCGCTCTAGTCTCTTCAATTCTGCCATCTAAGAAAAATAGCATTAATGCCAACTCCTTTCCTAGGAATTGTGAAATAACAGCAAAGAGCTGCATATGTGCTGTATGTGGTACAGAGAAAGAACAAGGAACTGCAGTGGTAGATGTTGCTGCTAGATGTCAGGTATTTTCTAGACCAAACCAGCTCTGTGCTCAGTTCATTCTGGTTTAGATATGGACATTAGATATAATGTGGTCCTGAATAGACTGGATGGGCTGTGCCTCAAATTGGTTCAGGTTTGAAACAGACCCACGTGTAGATAGCATTTCCATTTCTCTAGCAGCATCATGAAACTCCTGAAGCTATATGAAAGCCTTGCTGCTCTGATTACATCACATCTGACATGACCTACAAATGCCAAAGGAACGGGGAGCTCCCATGCTGCTGCTTATGCTAAGCCTTTCCAAATATAGTTCCAGTCTCATTGAAATTCCTGGTATTTATAATTTGATCTGGCAGGCGTGCAGGGCTGTGCATCAGAGGGGCTTAATGAAACAAGAGTGATGCTGGGATTGAGGCTGTCTGGATAGAGCTGAAAGGCATGTTCAGGCCATGGAAATGTCCTGCTCTGCTGTTGGTAAGAGGGAAGTATTTGTGGGTGAACCCGTGTAAGCTCATGTGATCAGGGAATCCAGACAAAATCTCTCTGCAAATGCAAAAGCCAGCTAAGCCTTGCATTGCCTCACTGATATGCAAATGAACACCCTAAATATCCTGCTTTGCTTTCTAATGCCCTTAGCCAGCATAAAGACAGCAGGCTTTTTATAATCTGTAATCAAGTTGGCCGGGCCAGGCACAAGCACGTAGGCTTGTTTTTAGAAGCCAAAACAGCTGCTGGTATGAATCCACCCCAATTGCTGGCCCTGTCCAGCTTTAACCACCACTCTTTCAAAAGAATTGGTGCGCTGATGTCTGTTAGGAGCAGTGCAAGCCCTTAGCATGTGTAGATCTGCTAATAATCTCACTCTAGGCATACTTGCTGCATAAGCAATTTGAAAGTAGGAAGCCAAGCCAAACAGGCTTTATGTGCTTCTATTCTAGGTCTAATCCACTAGCTATATTGATCTTGCCCTTTCTGCCAACCTAGAGAGGTTGTATTACACTGTTAATCCTGTCCTGCCCAGGTCACAGGCACAACAGGCTCTGAAGAGCTTCACCTGCTGGTGTCATAGGAGTAGACTCATCAATGGCAGCACTTCTCTTACCCTGCTTGGCAGGGTGCAGTCTGTTTCTCTCAATCCTTTTCCATCTCTCACTGAACTGTACATTCCTTCCCTGCTTCGCTTCATCTCACGTTCCCATGCAGAGCAGCCCTTGCTGTCAGCATGTGGAGATCCTTGTCATATCACTGACACAGAAGGCTCTTACAGTGCCCTTCATGTTGTGAAGCTTGAATGCCCACGGCTTTGCCTGATCTGACCGATGGGGGCCCAGGAGGCCCAAGTGATGAATACCAAATACTGAGTTTGGTTGCAGCTGTTTGAGGAATAGCAGGAACAGAACCTGCAGGCTTTGCTGTTCTGAGGAAGAGGGCTGGTGCATTCTAGAGTTAAAAAGAGCGCAGATTTGCTACTTGGAAACGAGAAGTGCCTTTAGTGCCAAGTAAAAGCTGTCAGAGCACTTCTGTGTGGAGCAGCAACACACTTGTCACTGCAGAGCATCCTTCGTGACAGCAGGCTGAAACCTTATGGCAGCTAAACAGCAACTGCTCAGTCTGTGACATGTCAGGGAGGACCGTGAGCAGCCGGGCTATCAGGAGGTGACACAGGCCACCCGGTCACCCAGCTGCCTGCGTTCCCGCACGTCCCAGGGACACACTGCAGGGAACTTGGCACTGCTGTCGGTCCTCCCAGACAGCATTGCACAGCTGCAGCTCCACAGGGACCCACACGGTGACCTTGCAAGGTTGAGCAGCCGAGGCTGCAGCAGGGAGCAGCAACGTGGCACAGCAATGACATGGTTCTGACCACAGGGCCACCAGCACAGGAGGTGCTTGCAGTGACCCAGCCAGGCTGTGCGTTTGCAGCTGCCTCGGGCTGCCATCTGCCGGCAGCTGCAGGAGGGCTTTGCTGTTTTCTTTTGAAGGAGAGAGGAAAGAAAGGGATTGAAAGGTAAGGAAATGTGTTGGAGTTGGTCAGGGCTGCCATGTGCTGCCATCGCAGGTTTTGGTTGGATTAAAGCAAGACTCATTGCAGCAAAGTGAGCGTGTCACTAAAACGATTATGCAGCCTTGTAGCAATTCAGCATTGTTCTTTGTCTCATTGGAAATCTAATGGCGTATCTGACTGCATGTCTACACAGCAACTTTGGCCTTTCCTCTTGGACTGCAGTACAGTATCTAAAGCATGGAGTATGATCACAGCAGGTTCTGAGCCCTAAGAAATCCCAAAGCAGCTCTTTTGAGAGCTATAAGCTCTTACTGGGACCATCAGTAGCTCTGAGCTCATCAGTAAAGACAATTTAGACATAGTTTTTAAAAAAAGAATAGAAATTAAAAAGGAATTAACTTTTGAGTTCAGAGGTCTCTTCAAAATTGGGGGGAAAAAAAAAAAAGAAAATCCTAGTCGATATAATCTTAATACAGTCCCTTCATCATGAATATCTGAGCAATGAATTCTAGAACTCTGAAGTGTAACTGCCACCCTGACTTAATGTTTGATACAACCATTCCTGAATCTTGTATTTTTTTTTTTTCTGTAACTAAGAAGTGGAGTAGAAAGAGGAAATCTTATTTTTGTTGATGAACCAGAGACAGCTGTTTTAAATTTCCATTACATCAGGCATGTCCAACCTGCAGCCTGCTTACCAGGGAAAAGCAGCCTTCCCTTTGCAGTCACGCCTTACTCATGGCACTGCTTTTTGGCACTACATACATTTGTGAACAACTGTTTTCAAGGATAAAGCACGGGAAGAGTAAAATTTCATCAAAAATTTGACAAATGCTGTGAGAGCTCACTGAGAATTGCAGCCACTGCCATTGAACCTGGCTGATGTGTTACTTCCACAAAAACAAGATCACATATCCCTTTTGTGCAATAAGAACAGTATAGGGGAATCTGCAAAGACCTGCTGTGCCTAGAGAGATGGACACCTTACAACAGTTCTGTTGTTCTGTAATATCTATCCTGTTTTTCTGCCTAGGATGCCGTGTGCTTGTCCTAGAGTCAGTAAATCTCCTGCGGAAGTACATCTCCATCCTGGATGTGCCCCTTTCCTGCCTCCTGCCCAGAGATGTGCTCTTCATACTCACAGAAGAAGAGACTCAGCAAGCCAGGGTGAGACTCTTTGTACTTGCTTAACTTGTTTGAATAACTTATAATCATTGCAAAGACTCTGGTCCGAAGGTTCAGGTCATCTTCACAGGTAATTATATCTGTAGCTTATAAATGCCACTAGTGAACAGTCTTCAGTGATTTGTGAAATATGAATGGATGAATAGCTTTGCTTCATGTGTTGCGTGGATAGTAGGACAGGGCTGAGTAGATTTACAGCTCAGAGATCATTGTATTTTGAATTTGAAGATGTAAAGTCTGGGACACTGAAAACTGCAGTCGTATTGGGTCAGGAAGGTTTTTGTAATGGTTTCTCAACTGTTTTTCCTTCTAGAGAGCCATGCAGTGTCATCACAGCCAGCTCCTCTGGTTTCGCCGCATCTATATGCTTTTCTCACGTTACGTGGTGATCAATTCTCTCCACCTTCTAGAAAAGACAACGCTTACAACTCAGGGAGTAAAAGAATGAGCCAAAAAAAACTGTGCCAGGACAACCTCTAAAGAAACCCCAATTATTAGACACTCAAGAGGACGGGATTCTCTCTGTGTAGTGTTCTTTCAGACTACAAAAAGCAGGTTGTATATAAACTTTCTTCTGAATCTTGTTCCCTGATACGTTGAGATGAAGAGGGTTTAACAGCACTATTTTCTCACTGTAGAAACTTAAATAGGACATGAAAATTGAATTAGCCTAATAAGGACTCAAAAGAAGGGATACTCTGCTAGAGAAGATATGGCACAAGCTATTTTTCCTCTGGACACAGTTATGAAGACAGCTTCGCACCTTTATCTCTTGGTACTTTTGTAAAATCCAAATATTAGGAGTGACTTTTATGTTCTATCTTCACAGATAAAATCAAACTACAAGACCCATCTTACTCAATCAGAACTTTTAAAAAGCCGAAGCTTATGAATAAAGCATTTATTTTTTCTATTTGCACTGATCTTTGCTGCTACTGCTGCTGCTTTGAGATGCACTGTGTTGCAGGCTCCCCTTTCCCAGAGCATCCCTCATGAAATGCAAGCATTTCTTCTTGCTTCAGAATATGGGGCTTGAGATCAACTCAAAAGAGTCTCAGTAGGATCTAAGAATGAGTTGGAAGAGACCCAGACTGTAACTGAGTCTTTTGTAGAACACATGGAGACAAAAATAGCAAGCAGTGTTTCAGAAGTTGTTCCGCTTATGTGAAAGACAACTGCAGGAGTTAAAGATCCTCACCCTTTGTGTTAAAAGGTAAGTGAAGATGCCAGCTTTCAGTGATTAATTCCTTAGGATACACAGAGATTTTAGGAATGATTTGGGATTCTGCAGGCTACAGTGTAGCGAAGTCAGCAATACTTCATGTTTCTGTAGGCCTTTGCACTCATTAATGTGGGCTTGCATCTGCTGGCACATCTTCCCTGCATCTGCACTGCTAGGCAGTGCACTGTCAAGATGAGAACCTAAACTGCCAGATCATGATGTGCTGCTTTGAGCACATCCTGCTCAAGACAACAGGTGAGTTCTTGGTTGTAGTCGAGCATGTGTCCACTGTTACAAAAGTATGACTGCTGAATTCAGTATGCATATGCCAACTCAGCCTTAAAACCATAAGCAAGTCCAGGCTTAAGCAAAGCAGTACTTTTAATCACGCGGATAACTTCAGTGGTCCCTCTACTGCATACATTTAAGCACCTGTAATAAATGCTTTTCTGAACCTGAGCCTAGTAAGCTCTTTCAAAGCCCCTTTAACTCTCAATGCATGGTAAGTTCACTGAAGTTATTGGAGAAAAAACAGCACAAGCTAGTTCTTCGTCCTAAGCAAGAGATTATCTTATATAGAACACTTTATAGGACATTTTTGAAAGCCAGACTTCATTATTTTTAAAACTTTGCTGTGTTTATTGTGATTAAGCTTTACCATAGCTAAGGATGAATTACCAAAGTACGAGTCCTGGGGTGGTTTACTGAATAAAGGTAGCTTTAAAACTCAGAGTCACAAATGAATGGCACAGGCAGAATAGAAATATTTATTTAAGAAACAGAAAGATAACAACACTCAGAAATGCCCGGACTACAGTTCCATGGCAGTGCTCCAAGTTCAGCTGTCAGAAGGGTATGTCAGGGTTTTGACATGTCTCTGATGGTCTTATGTTCCTTCACTGCCTTCTCCCATTCTTTGCCATTGATATCCTCCGTAATAATGCTGTGCACAGTGCCATCATCCAGACAATGGGGAGCTATCCCTGAAGAAAAAGAGAGTACACAGAAACCTGCTAAAGAGCAGGAGATAGATGCATCTCTGCGCCCTGCAGATGGGGCACCTCAGAGATTGTCAGTAAATGCTGTCAGTTCAGCTACTGTTGTAAGGCTGAAGAGTCTACATGAGAAAATTGTCGTGGGTGGAAGACCACAAGTCACAGGTAAGGCTATTTCATGTGGAGGAGCCACAGGGTCAGGCTACAGCTCTAGATATTTGGTAAATTAGGGAAAGACTGAAGACATGCTTTGCCATGCTCTCTGCTCTCAAGCTAGCAACCAGTGGAGTCTCCATCCAAGATTTGCTTGGTGGTCAACTTTTGCTACCACAGTTTGCCAGGTTTACTCTTTTTACCTACCATAGCCATCTGGATTTGAGCGAGGAGTGTAAAAGCTCTGCACACCACAGGTCTTGCAGAACGTGTGCTGGGCACGATGTGTGTTGAAGGTGTACGTTGTCAAATTCTCAGCACCCTAAGCAGAAATAAAAATCAATGTAGATTTCCCACATAAGTAGGTGTATTAATTACTTTTTATGAACTTGTAGCTAAGACATAAAATTTAACATATCAGTTTCTTGTGTCTACTTGAGATACAGAATTAGGGTGAAAAAACTGGGAACCACTCACATCTTTTACAATAATAATAGATTATGGATTAGATAATTTATTTCTGTTAGTGTTTGTGGCCAGGTTTTCACTGCATTCTTACTCTACCTTCAGCAGCTTGAAACGTGAAGCTGGGACAATGAAGTGTCTGTTCTGCTTCTTTGTGCAAATGCTGCAACTGTAAAAGAAAGAGAAGACCCTTTCTAGAAGCAGCAGATGAGTTGTAATACAGGAATCAGATCAGAACTAGCTCAGACCTCTTGATGACAGAAATTCCACTAAGAGCTAAAATGCTTCATTAGCCTCAAAGAGGTAAGTGACAAAAGTGGACTCATACATATCAGTAGTGTTTGCCAAGGATGCCCATGAAACAGACTGACCCTATGCAGGTAAGCAGTAAGGCATTCACCTCTAGCAAGCATTATATGTCTCTTTTTTCCCAAGTGCAACTTTCAGTAGACATACCAAGGACTAACTATAGTCTGAGAAATGCATTTAATCTTTCAGATCAGTAGGCCAACTTTTCTAACATTAATTAACTTGCAAACAAGAAAGTAAGATTCAAAGGTTACCCATGAGCTGGAAGCAAACTAGTTGCAGGTGGGGGAAACACTGAAATCAAACACTGCTGTAGTTTGAATTTGTGGTCAGGAATGTAACATTTACTGGAGCAGACCAAGTTAAAAGGGGATTGATGTGCTTTGAGCAGGCTGTACTTCGAGGAAACATAAAGCAGACCCCTGAGCACCTGTAGTCATTAGATCATTCCCAACACTTTTTGTATGGGTGCAGATGGGGGAACCTTGAAGTCCTGCCTACCAGTGCATCACCTGCATCACCTGCACTGCTCCCACATTGCCTAATTACATGCTGATCCAAAGATCCTATGGAAACAGAGTGGAGAATGTTCTCCAATTTTATTACAGTCTTTTCTCTATGACGTTGACTGGAAAAGCATACGAGCTCTTATTCGTGTATGAGAACAGGGAACTGAAAACTCACTTGCAGTTAAAAACATGCAGGTCTGCTGAAGCCCAGACCTCAAAGCGGATGGCTCCGCAGTGACAGCCTCCCGTGTGCTTGACCAGACCTCTGTGCTCACTGGAGAGAGAAGCAACAGACAGGTTATGTGAGCATAGATTTTGATGTTGGCCAAGGAAACATTTAGGCTACTCCATTACTCGGTTTTGCTTTGAGCACTTGCAGTACACCTTAAAAAAAAAAAAAAAAGTATTTCCTGAAATGTATTTAAATAAAGTGCTTCTGAGTGAAGTAGAGAATGAGTTTTGTCTTCTGCAGATATTGCATTTTTGGTTTTATGAAAACAGCAAAAGGAAAGAATTACAGTTCAAGTAGAGTGTGCTCTGCCTGTAACACAGCACGTGTGCTCCCCT
Source organism: Phasianus colchicus (assembly GCF_987193195.1). NCBI lineage: Eukaryota > Metazoa > Chordata > Aves > Galliformes > Phasianidae > Phasianus > Phasianus colchicus. The sequence goes on from NC_143456.1 coordinate 7,362,059, forward strand.
GCCGCAGCCCAGGCCAGAATTCTGGCCTCACTTATGGCATTAGCCATGTCCAGCAATGATAGAAAGTGGTGTTCTTACAACGCAGCCCTCTTGGAGCTGGGAAATGGCTTTCCCTACGTTTTTTTGCACAGCTGCTCAGCTCTAATACTCCTCCATGTAAAAGCTGGGAGCAGCGGAGATAAGTGCGTTCCGCACCGTACTGAAACATTTTATTCTGCGTTTAAATTGTAGGGGAACTTTACGATGAAGGAATCTTTGAGCTTCTCCCTCTCCCCCAGGGTGCATCCATAGCAACTCTGCAGAACGAACACGCCGAGTCAAAAGCTAAATGCGGAGGAAAACCCATTTCCTTCCAAATTTCCACTCTCCCGGGCAGTTAGTGATTACAGCCCGGCGATGATGTGCCGTGAACCGAAAGAGCACAGGAGGTGGGTGCGGATTTAGATGAGCCTCGGCTCCCGAGCGAGGGAATGCAATCCCCCAAGGCATTTGTGACCGAGTAGCTGTGAATGAGCCTAAAAAGCCACTTCGTGCGGGAGGACCCACCCCCTCCCCGGGCCCGTGTTCACTGCTGTGCAAGCGATGGGATCTGACCCGTCCCGTACTCACTAGGCGTCCAGCAGCAGCCGCGCCGCTTCCTCGCAGCTCAGCCGGTGCCGCTCCTGGAAGGCGGCCCAGCGCTCGCTCTGCGCCCCTAGATCGAACGTACCGGCGGGCAGCGCCTGCCCCCCGCCTCGGGAGCCGCCCGCTTTCTTCCCTCGCTCCCGGCGGTTTCTACCCGCGGGCGAAGCGCTGGCCGCGCTGCTCCGCCGGGAGCGCCGCGCGTTGCCCGCCGCAGCGCGCCCCATGTGCCGCTCCCCGTCCTGCTGCCCGCGGCCGCCAGGGGGCGCTGTCGCGGCGCGGGATAGGGGCGTCCCGGGAGGCCGTGCCGGGTTGTGCCCGCGGGGCGCTGCTGGCCGGGGCGGCTCCGCCTGCGGGTGCAACCGGGAATGGGAGCGAGGAGAATCCCGCCCCGCGCTGTCAGCTGGTTTGCTCCAGTGGAAAGCGAGCTTGTGCTGTGTTTCGTAGAGATTTGGTCGCAAAGACGAGGTTTCTGCTGAGAAAAATGACCGAGGAATGGCCCGGCTGAGGGTTTGGGGCAGCAGGTGAACGTGAATTCATCACATTTATGGAATCTGAGCCCCAAGCCCGATGCCCGAGTGAGCATGGTGAGTTCGGATCTGTAGGTTGTGAGCTCAGGGTGCCAGCTGGCCTGTAACATACCCTACAGTGCTAGAAATACCAGTTATTTGCAAGCATTATCATAAGGTTTTCTCTTTAATTATAAACACAGGGTGCCACGGGGTGTCAAGGTTGTCAACTGCTTTGCAGACCTGAGTGTGTTGTGTGACATCTCAGCTATGTACCCTCCCTCCTTTAAAAACAAGGCTGCTGTTCAACAACGCTGCGGCGCATCATTATGCGCGTTTGGAAGCGTAGTGAGGCTCTGTCCTTCCTGACGTGTGAATCATGATGGCAGCTCTTCAGAGAAATGGGCTTTAATGTGATTCCTACTAGGCACTTTTTTTTCTACAAACTCTGTCACCAGAATCTTTAAGTTAAAAGGAAAACAAACAGCACAGCTCCTAAAACAAACACAACCTCTGACAGCACTCCTCTGTTGGTAAATAACCTAGAAAAAGATTATTTACAAACATCTGTAGGGCAAAGCTGTTTCCGGAGTGAAACTGTTCAACGTGGGGTAAAGGAGAAGAATTTGTAGGCATCTAAGTTACATTTGGTGGGGGGAAAAAAAATCACTCCCAGTGTGGCTGGAGTAGAAATTTATTTTGTTGGAGAGACAATCAGTAGTTTGTTTTGGCAACAATTCTTAACGCCTTGCTCTTCTCTGGAAGCGGAACAGGGAGAGATGTAAACAAGTGAGTTACTAGTCTGGTATGGGGCAGAACAGGCACAGAGGGTCACGTCTCATCCAGGAATATAGCAAAGCAACTGGACGATGATGAAACGTCCATCAGCACTCTCTGGTCTGGAAAACAGCTTTAAAAACATGCATCTGCAGTGTGTGGGCTGCCTCCTGAGCTGGCACATAGAAGGACTCGAATAACAATCCAGTGGCTCAGCATCACCCTTTACTGATGATAGGAAGGGGTACTGAGTTACAGTTTCCTGTTATTCCCCATCTGAACTTCTGTACTCGTTATTCATTCTAATGGAACCATTTTAAATATGCTGTATGTGACAAGTTCTGGTCCATGTCAGCACATTCTTCAGAAGTGCCTGATCTGGGCCACTCCCAGACTTTTAGTCACACTCAACTTCATGTTAGTCACCTTATATTTCGGGAGGAAATGTCACTCAGGTGAAACTGGAGACCGTGAGCTGAAACCGAGTCTGTGTAGTCTGCAGCATGGCTTTATCTGCCCTAGGTGTGGGTATGGCCTGCAGCACTGCAGGTTTCAGCCTACAGTGGTCTGTCCTCTAAAAACAAGAACAGCACAAAACTAAAAGGCAGAGAGTGTTATAGGAGCTGCTTATGGATCAGTTCACAAACGGCCACCTGCCTGTTTGGAGGGGAACTAAACATCTGTACACCTTCCTGGGTGAAAACTGGAGTGTGTAATCTATGTCATAGATGCAAATCTGTCACTTTCCACTTATCTCCACTATTAATTCAATGTATTTTAAATGTAGGAAGCATTTTGAGAAGCTAAATTCTGTTCCCCTATGATGTTTCAAGGTAAAGAGCTGCAAGAAAGAAAAAAATTGAAAAGCAGAATGCAGTCATTTCAGAAGGTTAAGGCAAAAATATTCTTCCTCCTTTTTCATTTGTATCAAAGGACTCATGAAGCTCAAAATTGGGCCTCATAGGAAGAGGCAATGCTAGAACTTCATAGCAGATCTCTGGCTGATGTTAAATTTTACTGGTATTCTGATTGCAAGTCCTAAATTTCAGTGGTTGCATATAGAATTGGGGTGCACATGTATGTGTGGTGTTAGATGTTACCCAGTGCCTGAAGAGTTAACAGCCTTCACATTGATTATTTCCAAGGTTTACCAACCATTCGTGGCAGTAGAAGATAAAAAATGTTTTCCTCTAAAGCTTCTGAAACAAAATAGAAAAGGAAGAAACCTTCAGAAAGAGGGTGAGAAAGATAAGAGGAAGAAAAGTCCAGTAAATGACTGTTCTCTTTGGGTGTATCACGATATTCAAAGTTCAACAGCTGACGTATTTTAGTGCTGAAGTACAAAGGTGCTTTTCTGTGCCATGCAGCTCTGCTTGTATAACAATGACTCAGCTATGCAGACCTGGCTTGCAGCCTGTGTGGAGATCCTGCCTGGAAGGGCATTTTCACTGCAAAAGCAGCACTAAAAGCAGCGACATGTTTGTGGGTTTAAGAGAACTAGAAAATGTAGATGCTTTTGGTCCAACAAATGGGAAACTAGAAGTAGTTTGTAGCTAACACCATGCTTAAAAGCACTGAGACGTTAAAGATTACACAGTTTGTACAGGGGAGAAAAATATCAGTGTTTGGATTTTAGTCTTAATGTCATGGGGGGGGACCTTTCTGGACATTCTCCTTATCAAGGGATCCGAGCTGGATCTGAAGACAAAGGGTCTGATGGACAAAGGCTGTTCAGAATGGCCTTCACGGTGTTGTTGTTCAATAGAAAAATGTTAATAATTATTCACAGCATTCTAGACTTATTTCTTTCTGTTTTTCAAGATGTTTCTCTGCTGTGCTGCTGAAAACTCCCATCCCTGAAACCACACACTAAATCAGCTCAGACGCAGCAAAGAAAACACGAACAAAGAGAGCTCCTCCACTGCAGTGCAGTTTGGATCGGCTCCAGCAGACTCGTAAGCAGAAGACAGACTGCAAAGACACAGACATGTAATTTTTAGAACAGACCCAGATATTGTTGCTTTCGCTGGCATTGTGTGCAGGCACAAACCTGTGATTTCAGACTGATGGTGTCCCTGTAAAAGTCTCCTGACTTCAGGAAGTGAATTGCCATATCTTCCTCTGGATCATTCAGAGAAGGACAAAAAAGCCCAAGCATGTTGATGGTAGAAGCACAGCTCTTAAAACAAAGCTGTATCTCCTGTATCCTGCAAAGTCAAACTATGCTTTAAACAGACAGGGGGACAAATAAGTATTGCCCAATTTTCCTATTTTATTACAAATCCAGCTAGTTATTTTTATGAAGTTTTCAGCTCCTGAATTTGATAGCTTATTAAAAACCTTGTTTAAGTTATTCTTAGCATAAGGCTTAGAAAAACAAAACAAAACTCAGAGAGTTGTCTTTTTTTGGTAATGTCATAACATTACAGTCCATCATACAGTACTTTGAATTGTGACTTGTTATTCCTGTAACCCTTGAGCTTGGCTGTACAAGGACAAGCAGTAACACGCCACAGCTCTGTTTGTCTTGTGACTGGGCTTTATTGCAGCATTACAGGTTTGGGGAGAAAATATCTCCACAAACATAAATAGATAAATGTAATTATCCTGTGTCATATAGAGTAAGATAAACCTGAGGTATGTGTGAGTAACTTTAAGAGGTAGGACAATATACTGTTTTTCCATATGGCAAGAACCCCATTTTTATCTGGACAAAGGAAAAGTACTGATCTTGCAACACATACACAAGTCCTCTGATTGTCCAGCTGCCCCAAGTTAAACTTTTGTAACTAAAGATAAACAGATTGCTTCATTTGACATTGCTCATGTGGAAATGCTATGCTGTTGCTAAGATGGTAGCGTACATAAAAACAGACACCGCGTTCTAGAATGTTCAGATTCATTGGAAACATTTCTTTGACCCCAAGTTTTTCTCTTCTGAAAGCAGGTTACTTTGTACTGCTGCCCAATGACCTACTTCTGAAATTGCTGGCAAGAAACACGTGTCCCCAGCAGCAGGCCCTGCACCCTGGCAAAGTCTGGAACCACCTGTGCACTCAGTCCAGTCACAAGACACAGCGTTCTGTATTTTCAGGTTTGCATTTATTTATATACAGTCCACAGTCAGTTGCTTATTCACCTAGAGCTACTGGAGGAAGGGCAGTAAACATACTAAAGTACTTATCTAAGTTCCTATTTAACTAGAAAACAAACAACTGCTTTTGTAAACAGTTCAGTCATAGGCTTTGCCAATACTTTGTTTGTTTGTTTGTTAAAGGGAGAGCTCTGGCATTTTCTGGAAGTGCTGAAATCCTTAATGCAAGCCCGAGACACCTGGGCCAAGCTTTAGATTAGCTTGTGATTAATCTCCAGTTTAGCAGCAGTGGCCTTTCACATTTATAAATATTATTTCTAGTTTCTCATGGCTTTCCTCTCAGAGCAACTTGTTCAGCTGCCTTGGCTCTAACATCTACTGCTTTGGCACTATGCACACAAAATGAATCTACTGGAAACAGTGAGCAAAGTTGGCAGCATTAAGGAAACACGTGTAATATTGCTTAAATCCGCCCTTTGTCCTAAATCTGTGTAGCTGAATGGTATCTCAGAGGTTGGTGACTGCCCCAGAACAGTCTCTGAGCTTTCCAGTTACTCTTTTCCTCCCTTCCTGTCTACATTCTGAGTAACTGCTGGAAAGATTTATTTCCTTCTTACCGTAAACCACGAAGTGCTGAGCAGACGCGGGGCCTTGCTAAAAGAAACAAAACCAAAGGTTTTTCTTTTTAATGGAGGGAAATACAGCTCATCGCTCTGCGTTAAATCCTGCTATTCACAGCACGTTCATGCTTCCTGAGCAGAGGATTTACCAGCAAATTCATCTGCGTTCATCCAGCAGCGAACGAAACAGCATGAAAACCTTTCTGGCTTTTGCATACCCCGGTTACGACATGAGAGCCGGTCCGAAAGGCATAATGAACTTTAATTAACGCTGCCACGTTGGCTCGCAGCAGGAAGCTGCTCTGTGAGCTGCTCAGGGCTTCCTGCTCTGAAAGCAGCTAACAGCCATTTCAGCAGCAGATGCCAGCATTGCAGCAGAGGTCTCACAGCACCCAGGAGCTGCCAGGCAGGGCAGCTGAGGGCGGCTCAGGAATCAGGACGAGAGCAGAGCCAGTGTGACACATCAGCAGCTGCTAACGCTTGCCAGCTTCCTATGTAACGATTTCCAGCTCTTCTAAAACACATTTCTGCTCTTCCTGGCTTTTCCTTACAGCCACACACAACGGGAGCGGCCCCAGCTATTCCAATCCCAGAAACGAGCTGTGATGCTGTGGTTACGGGGCTCCTTTTGCTCCCTTCTCCCTGCCCTAAGCAATAGCTGTCAAAAAAAAAAGATGCGGCCTAAACACAACGCGCCCATCGCCACAGGGCCTGCACGGCCTCCCTCTTCCTGCCCCCCCCCCCACCGAAATCTGCCCCCGCAGCACAGGGCCGCCCTAGCAACAGGGCTGACCTCACCGCGCACCAATCGGAACGCTGCAGCGCTCGAATCTTCCAGAGCTTTCTTTACAACGACCTCTCCCTATCAACCAATCAGCAGCCGCCTTTCTTACTGCTGCACCAATCAGCGCCGACCTTGCCGTCGTTTGGAGTAGCCGTTTCACCGCAGCTCCAGATCCATCCGCACCCTCCGAAATTTGGGGATTTTTAAGGGTCTCAGCTCTCTGCCGAAAGCATCAGGGACCCCCTTTGCTCGTGGAAGAGAGATTGGAGAGGTAGAGAGGCAAGTATTTGTTTTACCAGGGGGGTTTTGTGAGGGACTACTTTGAGAGGTGGATGGATACGTCAGCGTTCGAGGGGCGGGGACTGTGTCGCGGCTGGCGCATAAATACAGGCGGCGCTGCGTCACTCTGTAGAACGCAGCTGCTGCATTGGGACTTGTGTTTGTCGGGAGCTGCGCTCAGGGCCGGAGACGTGAGTTGTGTGGTGGGAGTGCTGGGGCGGGAGGGGAAAGGCATGGGTTTTTTGTTTGTTTTCTAGTCACGGAGACAGAAAGCGTTGGAGTGAGTCTTCTTTAAATAGCGTTTCTGAAGGGTGGTGGTTGTGGAGTTTGTAGTGTTTGTAGTCCGTCCTAACGACGTTGAAAACTGGGCTGGGGGGAAGGGGGGGGGGGGGGATTCTGTTAGAGAGAAGGAGGATGTTCGAAAAGATGGCGGATGCGGCGTTGTCTTGCCCGGAAGCGGGGGGCTGAGTCAGCGCCGGGCGGCTCTGCCAACGTTAGAGCCCAGGGCGGGGGGGGAGGGGGGTTGCCTTGCAGTTAGGGGAAGGGGGGCTGGGCTGGCTCTGTGCTGCATGGGTACTGCTTGGGCTTTGAGAAATACTGGGTACTACTCCAATAAAGAGCTGGAGAACAGGAGTAACAGGGTTAGTAATCGATTACAGAAATCCTAAATGATATTAACGTAATGCAAATTAGTGAGTCGTTTTCTCGTATATAAAGTATTTGTAGGCTTAAGGTAATTTTACCTAAGGCTGAAATTTCTGTATGTTTTACAGGTAAACATGCAGATCTTTGTGAAGACCCTGACTGGCAAGACCATCACCCTTGAGGTTGAACCCAGTGACACCATTGAAAATGTGAAGGCCAAAATCCAAGACAAGGAAGGCATTCCTCCCGATCAGCAGAGGCTGATTTTTGCTGGCAAGCAGCTGGAAGATGGGCGCACCCTGTCTGACTACAACATCCAGAAGGAGTCCACCCTGCATCTGGTGCTGCGCCTGAGGGGAGGTATGCAGATCTTTGTGAAGACCCTGACTGGCAAGACCATCACCCTTGAGGTTGAGCCCAGTGACACGATTGAGAACGTGAAGGCCAAGATCCAAGACAAGGAAGGCATTCCTCCCGATCAGCAGAGGTTGATCTTTGCTGGCAAGCAGCTGGAAGACGGCCGCACCCTGTCTGACTACAACATCCAGAAGGAGTCCACCCTGCACCTGGTGCTGCGCCTGAGAGGTGGCATGCAGATCTTTGTGAAAACCTTGACTGGCAAGACCATCACCCTTGAGGTTGAGCCCAGTGACACTATTGAGAACGTGAAGGCCAAGATCCAAGACAAAGAAGGCATTCCTCCTGATCAGCAGAGGTTGATCTTTGCTGGCAAGCAGCTGGAAGATGGGCGCACCCTGTCTGACTACAACATCCAGAAGGAGTCCACCCTGCATCTGGTGCTGCGCCTGAGGGGAGGTATGCAGATCTTTGTGAAGACCCTGACTGGCAAGACCATCACCCTTGAGGTTGAGCCCAGTGACACCATTGAGAACGTGAAGGCCAAGATCCAGGATAAAGAAGGCATTCCTCCCGATCAGCAGAGGCTGATCTTTGCTGGCAAGCAGCTGGAAGATGGGCGCACCCTGTCTGACTACAACATCCAGAAAGAGTCCACCCTGCACCTGGTGCTGCGCCTCAGGGGTGGCTATTAGTTGTCAGCAGTCTTGTCGAGCAAGATGCACAGCACTTGTGTTTGCACTGTAGTCTTTCTAATGTCTTAAATTAAATGCAAACTTAAGTAACTGCTGATCTGTATGTTGAAATGCTAATAAAGTTTTCTGTTGCACATTATATTCTGTTGTCTGTCTCAGTTTAAGCTAGTAAACCTAGTATATATAAATGACACATTCCTTTTGGCTTTCTTTTATGGTGGCTTAAGCATCTTTGTGTGGGCTGTGGAGGTGTTTGAGGGTGAATCAACACAAAGTCTAAACATCAATACTGTGTCACTAATTCTTTCTAGAATTTAACATGATTCTGTATTTCCAGAAAGGATACAGCGTTCAGTAAGGACTTCAGAAAGCTGCTATCAAACTACATTAAGGCTGTAGGACTAAGGTAGTGGGTGTGGGTTGTGAACTGTGTTAAGATGGGTGGTCCTGAGATTCCATTACCTCACAGTTAGGTGTGACTTCTGTCCCACTGTCCGTGGTGCAGGCTGTGTCTGTGGCTTGCCAGTTAGGTATTTTAATGTTTAAAACTGCGTTGTCTGTTCCACTCATAAAATGGAAGTGGGCTGTTTGGTTGTAGGCTTTACTACATCAAACACTTTTTATCTGAGGAAGGGCTTTGTGCAGTAAGTGCTGCACTGTTGTGGGCAGTTTGGGAGGCCTGCTTGAATTGATCAGCTCTAATGAAAATGGCTGCTTTCAGTACTGCATAGCAGAGGTGTGGGTGCAGTGGATCTCTTCGGGTTAAACGCCTTCACAAAAGCATTTGGAACTGATTTCCATCCAAGCAGGCATTGGGGAATACGAGGTGAGGTTTGAAATGATCATTCAGCCACATAATAATGGACCTTAAAGGATGGATGTTGTCATCTAAGTCCCTTTTTATGGAAACTTAAGCAGGCTATAAGGATCATGGCTGTCAAGACCTTGATCTGTTGAATATTAAGAGCTGCTTAAGTGTTCAAAGGGAGTCAGCATCCATACTCTCTTTGCACAGTGTTTCTGTACCAGTGCACTTTGTTCATTACTGATGGTGCATAGTACAGGGTCTCTCAAATACCAGATTCCCATCTAACATTACTGAGCATGTCCTGGAAATGACTGGTACAGCAGGGCTGCCACTGGCACTGCATTCTTAATGTGTGTGTGAACGTGGGGGGAGATTTAACCTGCTGATTGTAGCTAATTTAAACACACTGCTGCTGGTTACAGCTGCGATTAGTATCCTTTGTAGCAGGTTTTGATTCCCTGCTTTCCTTAGTGTATAAATTCCCCGAGTAATTCACAGTCCAGAGGAGATATGGCAGTGAATAAATTTACTTTTTCTGCTGATTATTTGCTCACAGTGAAATCAGCTGCTTTATCTTCCCTGGATCATAATTAAGAGATGTCCTTCCTCAGGTTCTTTTAATGATGAAGCAGTGCTGTGTGGTAACAGTCACAATAGCTAACTGGTCAGATAAGGCAGGCTGTGGGTTCAAGGGGGTTTTTGTTTGCTTTGGGTAAGGAACAAGTCTGTAAGGGGCAGGTAGGTTTTTCCAAAGCCAGTTACTGAATGAGAACTGTTGCTGAAGTGTTGTTCAAATGCAGCGTAGAACCCAGGCTTCCTAAGTGCCATTAAGTGCACATGGAGAGCTGTGCTTTGGGTCCGGCCTGCTCTGCAAGAGCAGCGACCCTGGGAACGTGATGTGTAGGCATGGGTGGGTCTGCACCAGCTTCCTCAGCGTGCACTCATTAACCACAGTGCATTCAGCCCAAACCGAGCTGGGGTGGTGGCTGGGGAGCAGCTCAGGCCTGGTTTATGCAACCTGGACTGATTGTGCAAAACTACCTATGTGCCACACGCTGGTTTCCCAGCCCACCAGGTGAGGCTCATGCTGAAAGTTAATTAAATCTATATTTGGCTTACTAGAAATGGCACAGAACAGCAGAAGTGCAAGAAGTGCAATTCAGAGGTGCTGCAGCATTGCAGTGCTACCCTGGCTGAAGGACAATGTTTCTCCTAAGGGTGTGCTTGCAGCTGCTTGTGCTGTTTTTTCAGTGTTAAGCAGCAACAATTCAGGATCGTGGAGTGACCACCTGGTGTCACTGTTGCTGCATAGAAATGTTACTTTGAAGCGGATTTTGTGTTTTGTTGATTTTCTGATTGTCAGTGGAGCAGTTCTTCAGGCTGTAATCCTGTAGAAAAGGATATATTGAGTACAAAGGCACTTCCACTGAAGGAATATGAGGGGTGGATACTTCCTTCAAAGGCCTGAAAAGTAATAATAGATGGGGGCATTTAAATGCAGCGATGCAAGACCAGTAGTTAGCAAAACACTGTTGTGTAAATAATTGAGCTATTGGGGCAGTAGCAAGTTTTGAAAAGTAGTTATGTTTAAGAATATTTGGATTTTAAATTGGGCACCGTCTGGTCCTTCTAACATTGTAAGGCTCCATCTGCATAATTATAACAAATTGAAATTCATCCCTCCAGTTTGAGTTTTGTGTAACAGTCGTACAAAAATTTGGCATTGCAAAAATGCTTGATATTTCCCCAAGTCTGAAAGAGCACCTTTAAAAGTATGGTCTTCTCTTTTAGCCTTGTGACCTCCATGAGGTCTGAATGAAATGCTCACCCACCCGTTGTGCCAGAAAACCTTTTAATGCTCCTCTCTACGTGCAACTCTTACAGACTTCTTTCTTTTGTGAGGGTGATTTTGAACTGCTGCCCTTTACAGTGGCTACAGATCAAAGCTGTAATTAAACAACAGACAGAAGTAAGTGACTTTGTTTTTCTGTTTACGGCATACAGAAAATATGGTATTAATTATAAAAGTATTTTTCAGTATTTGGTAAAAATTGGTGTGTTCATCTATAGTCTGTGCACGATCAGAGAATACATTAGGAGATGTTCATTCACACCTTTTCAGAAAGCTGTCCTCCCTTCTGCTTCCTGTTGCATTCTCTTTAATCAGGTTTGAATCACTGCTTTTTCTGCCATGAATTGCTGTGCTTCTTCATACAGCATGTATCATCTGTGCTTGTGCTGCAGTGCTCATTTTGAAATACTTTCTTTGATTGAACTTAAAACTTCACTTCGAGTTTAACTCCTCTCTTTGCGGTTTGAAGTTTTCTTGTGCCTGGCTTCTCCAAAGTGGAAATGCAAATGTTTGTCATAGCATCCTCCCTATGAAAGTGTGTGCGCATGTGTGCATGCATACTGATGTTTCTGTGTTCTCCCAGCAGCTCCATGTTTCTGTTTTGCTGCACTGACCTCCCAGCTGGCAGTGATTCCTTTCCCAGCAAACTGCACATTTGCCTTCCTCTGTGTAAACTATTAAAACCAGATGAGCAGAACCAAATCTGTTATGATGCACTTTTGTAGGCTGATCTCATTCCCTGGTTAGGATGGTGGGCTGACTCATGAAAGCTGTGGGGGGAAGTTTATGCTAAACTATCCTGCTTGATTCTACATCTGTTGTTACCCAAGTAAATTAATGTTCCAGGGAACCCCACATTGTTCAGCTGTCCTGTCAATTGAATATTGCTTTGGGTTCTCAGTAAGCCTGTGGTAGCTTTGGAAAAAATCCATAGCCAGAGTTCAATATGTCAGGATGTGACGCATCTCTTCTCAACATTTTTGGAGCGCTTGTTAACTAATTCGTAGCTGTCAAGCTGTTGGTTAAAAGAGTTCTATACCGTTTTGTTAATTAACGAGATTTGCTAGATGATTTCTGGATCACAGATATGGCTTTGTAACCATCAGTGCTCTTCATAGCGTGGATGACAATAACTTTGTGCTTTGAAAGGCCATCGAAGGTGCTGAATGTCATCCTGTATTGTTGCTACTGGGAATAATGATCATGCTGTGTCCTCTGACCACAGTTCTGTTAGGGGAGAAAAAAACTAAGACACTTCATGCAGTCTGATGTCTTCTGTGTCCCAGGGGTCCTGTTTTCAGAGTGATAAGTGAACAATGCTAGTGCATGTGCACGGTGTCAGCTACAGTCTGTTGTGTGGATGGCCACCTGTGCTCCCAGAAATAGCTTGTCCAAGACTTGGTGATCCTTCCCAGAAGGAGCCCATCAAGAACTGAGCACCAGTGGCAAATTAAGTAACCAGTGGCATAAGTAGTTATGAGGTGGGGCTGCTTTGTGAAGGCTCATGTCCATGTGATGAGCAGCTGCTGCTTGTTATAACATTCTGGCTGGTTTGTCTGTTAGGGTTTGCTTTGCCTCCTAATGGTGGTGTGTGAAATTGTGTGAGAACTGACTTCCCACAGGAACAGTTGACTTCAGATGTTTTCATGCATTCTTGCTTTCCTTGGGGCAGAGTGTCTTGTGACCAGCCTCACAGCTGAACTACAGGCTCTGGCACTGCCAGGGTTTGATCATCCCCTGCAGTCTAAATGGGCTGTTGGAAACCACAAGATGTTTTCTGTGCAGGAAGGAGTTAAGCATGATGAATTTGCAATAGCCAGCCAGCTTTCCCATATAAGAGCAGTGCACTCATTGGCTCTCTCTTTTACTGAGAAATCTATCTAGTCATTTCCTGTGCAAGCCCTTCTTCACTTTGCAAAAAGCTCTACAGTTGGGTAAATAATCAGGCAGTTATTCCTTCTCACAGGCTGGATTCTTTCATGGACCACCACCAAGTAGGATTTCAGTGTCGTGCCATCACCAGAGTGCTGAGATGAGTGTGGTGGTCTCTGCAGAAGAAAAGAGTTCTCATGCATGGATGTAAATAATTTGTGGGCTGCTTTCATGCTTATTAACACATGTTATTTGACATCATTTCTTCGGGGAAGCTATTTGGCTTCTGAAGGCTCAGTTGGGACTCCCTGTGAGATCAGTTCTTGGGTGGAGCTTGCAGCAACTTGGGGTAAGTGCTGTGCTCTTCCTCTTTTGACAACAGGGCTTTTTTTTTTTTTTTATGCTCTGCTACTCAAAAAGGCTCGATAAAGTTGCAGAAGGAGACAACTCAGTTCATGAGAAGTTAAAACTGAGCTGACAAACAGAGAGTGCTGCCTGTTTCCTAGGAAAACATGACTTGGATGTATTTATTTTAGGGTCTTTGTTGTATTTTTTAAGGACCATTTTGCTTTTGCTTTTAAACCAGACATTCTGTCTGTAAACAACTGTCACTAAATAACTTTCTTGAAGCTGTGGAGAGAAGGAAACTGCAACTGAGTAATGACTGGGGGGAAAGGAAGACAGAACAACAAGCAAACTATTATGGATGTACAAATAGCACTCTGAAGGATTGGCAAATGTACCAGTAAGTGTTTTGGGGGAGAAAATGAGGCTGAAATGGGATTGTAGGGTGTAATCCCGTGCGTGCAGAGGAATGTTTGTCAGTAAAATGCAGACTAAACAGAATGGCTGAATTGTAATGGTTTGTCATGAAACCAGCCTTTGGACTTCTTGCTGTGAACTGCATAAAGACATTCTGTAGCTGCTTTCTGCTTAGAGCTAACTATGCTGCCTTGCATCCTAATCTAAGCCAGAATCCTTATGGTGTGTCCATGTACCTCCTTGCTGGTATAGGCTATGGAGTCTGGCTTAGTCCCAGCAAGGGACAGAAAATCTGTTAACCATTTGGAGGGAGTACGTGTGAATAGGACAGAGTTATTAAGCTCTGGTTCAGGCTGGTAATTGTGGATGTTTCCTTGCTGCTTCACAAACTGCGACTCTCCATCATGTGCTGGCTGCAGACAGCTTGCACTGGGTGTGGATCTGGGATGTATCCAGATAAACATGAAGAGATGTCTCAGAAGGGTAAAAAGCACTAAATGAGACAAGTGGGCTGGCTGGGTGCTGTAATGAATACTTAGGTTCTGTGCACATCTGCATCCAGCATTGCTTTTGGGAGAGCTGAGCTGTGCTCAGGTTCTGAGCACTATGAGTGTCCATATGGCAGCCAGAATGTGTATGTGCCTGTGCTATGGAGCTGGAAGTTGGAAGCCTGTATTCACATGGGTAGCCAACACTGGGGAGTTCTCTCATATTTTGCCCCAGTGCACTGCAACAAAACATGAGAGGAACATAACTTTTGCAAATGTTTTCCCCATGGAAACAGTGCCTTTCTTAACATCAGAGAACACGAACCAGCTTTTTGCTCTTTTTTAAAAAAGTTAATCTATAGTTAATCTTATCTTTTGGCCACTTAGTGACTGGCTTGTATTGGCTGCACTGAGACAAGAACAATGATCGTAGTCTCCTAAAGATCCACTCTCTTTGCCTTTTATGTAAGGAACCCATGCTGCTGCCAACAGGTGAGATCATCTCACAAAAGGGGTTCAGATGTTCGAGGAGTTGTCTGTATTTCTTGTACTACTTCTGGCAGTCTGTATTTCTTGTACTGCTTTTCTAGGTGTGCCATGTTTAAGACATTGATCCTTTATTCAAATACCCCCAATTGTGCAGAATTTTATTGAATCTCTTCTCTCAAGACACCCATAGTCAACTGTAGGAACAATGGACTGGAAATATTTCCTCTATGTCTGTGCCACATGGCTCACATTCTAGGTTTGCAAACAAATTGTATTAATTCTCCCATGCCCTTGCAGGTTTATCCTCCCAGTGGGGAACATCTAGTGATCTGCAAGGCCATCTCTGCTAGAAATGGATAACTTCACAAATGATCAGTCAGGCCCGTGTCAGAGGAACAGGTTGGTAGGACTGCTAGAAACAGATGACAGCATCCAGGAGGATAAGCCTGCATCTAGTTCAAAGGAAGAAAGATCAGGACAATATGGAAGGAAGGGAGAGCCCCGGCCCTTGGAGTCACCTTACCAGAAGGAAAGCAGTGACTACTCTCCTAAAGTCATGATTAACCTGAACTATCGGCCAGGACTTGTGAGCAAGTGAGTAATTGTTGATTATTTGACAAGGATAGGATCACTGTTGATCTGTACTGACCTCTGCCTATTGACTTTACAAAAGTTGAAACTAAAAGTGGCAATGCAGAAATATGACAGCTGTCTGGTGAGAGGTAAATAAAGGTACAGAGGGACATATTAGCCCTTCCTCTCTGTACTTGGAAGGTACAATGTGTGTGGTTTATTTGGGGTCTATTTGAACCAAATAGCACCAAATAAGCCAAGTTGAGTGTAAGAGCAACGTAGCATGGAGCTCTATACATCTGAACTGTTCTTGCCAGGAAGGGATGTAAATGAGCTCATGTAGTGCTTTACACCACGTGATGGGACTGATTCTGATCCTACAGCTATCTTGGGCTTGTCTGTGCTCTGGATACATTCCAGGATTGCACATCAGGCTGGATCTGGGAAGAGCTCCAGCTGATGGAAACAGCAATCACTTAAGAGCATTATGGGAAATAGCTGTCTCTATTTTTCCTTTAACTCAAAAATAGTTGTTTTTTTTTTTTGTTTTGTTTTTGATAAACTTTTTTTTACCTCTCTCCTCTTTTTCTTACACAACCGACTGGAACGTATTGCATGCTCTTGTCTTACAGTCTCCAGGACTTCTTAACACTGTGCATTTCTTCTGCAGCCAAAAGGACCCCAATCGCTTTGACAGAGACAGGCTCTTCAGTGCAGTCTCACGGGGCAGCCCTGAGGCACTGGATGGCTTACTTGAGTACTTAAGGAGGACCTCAAAATTTCTCACCAATTCTGAATACACAGGTAGGCTCCTGCTCAGTACTTCAGAAACTGGGTTAGCAGAGGCAATGCTTGTTAATGTAGTACAGGGAAGTGCCATTAGTTGCATATTTCCTAAGGCTTTTGCCTCTGCTGCAGACTTAGAATACCAATGCCATTAAAATTATTGGGTTTGGTCCTACACTGACTGTTAAGTTCTGGGCTTGCTGACTCAGGTCATATAGATACGTGCAAGGCACATATCCACAACCCACTTGATACTTTTTTTTTCCTACTAGATGCAAAGACTGGGAAGACTTGCTTAATGAAAGCTCTGCTGAATTTAAAAAATGGAAGGAATGACACAATCCCTCTTTTGCTGGAAATAGATCAGAAGACACAGAATCCCAGGCCTCTTGTCAATGTGGCATGCTCTGACTGTTACTACAGAGGTAAGGTTTCTGCTGATGTTGTGTCAGATGCACCTCCCCATCAGACAGGTGAGATACACAGGTACAAGAGAAAGAAAGGGCTTTGGTGTTTATGTGGCACTGCCTTTCCAGAGTTCTGATGCAATTACAGTAACAGCATGCTCATCTTTCCACTTCTGATTTCTGATTCTGGCACTGTCCTCCTCAGCCTTTTGCAACTTTGTCTTTAGTCTATAAAATAGAAATAATACGTGTTTAATAAATCCACAAATATGAAAGAATCTGTGTAGCAAAGTTTATAAAGCATTTCTGAAAGTGAAAAAGGAATACTACATAGCTGTTAAAGAATGAGTTCTGCTAGCTGAGTTATCCTTTACTGTTTTAACAGTGCTTTGCCAAAGAGTCCTCTGCTTGTTCTCTCTGATACTGGTACTGATTTATGGTTTTTTGCCTGTTTCCTTAGGCCAGACAGCACTCCATATTGCCATAGAGAAAAGGAGTCTGGACATAGTGAAAGTTCTAGTAGAGAATGGAGCTGACGTCCATGCCAGAGCTCATGGTGAATTCTTCAGGAAGAAGAAAGAGGGAGTTTGCTTTTATTTTGGTGAGTCTGTGTGGAACGCATTTCTTTGGGTTGTTTTAATGCCTTGCTGTGTTTGATGCCACTAGTTCTAGCTGGGTTTGTCCCTCTGTTCACAACTTCACTTTCAATTCTTTCAATTTCTTTTCACATTTCCTGCTGCCCCTCCCAACTACTGTCTTAATCTCTTCAGGTGAACTTCCCCTCTCTTTGGCTGCCTGTACCAACCAGTTTGAGGTGGTAGAATATCTTATAAACAACCCCCACCAAAAAGCCAGACTCCAGGAGCAAGATACACAAGGAAACACAGTCCTCCATGCCCTGGTGATGATTGCAGATGACACTGAGGAGAACACCAAGTTTGTGAGCACGGTATACGTTGAAATCCTGAAGGCAGGTGTGAAGACTGACCCGACAGTGAAACTGGAGGAGATTGTGAATTATGATGGATTAAATCCCCTGCAACTTGCTGCCAAGACAGGCAAAGTGGAGGTAAAGACAAATAGAGGGAATTCCAGGAGTTGCTGGGAAACAATGACAACTGCAGCATACATCCTCAGCATAACAGCAGGGTCTGATGTAGCAGTACCTTGCCTGATTTTAAACATGTAGTCTGGTGTTCGGATACAACAGTGTGTAATGCAGAAAGCAAGGTGTTTATTTGAAGGCGATTTGGGTATGCTTGGGTCACTTTGTATCTTAATTGCATCCACGTTTTTCTGATATTTTTCTCTTCAGATCTTCAAACACATCATCCAAAGAGAGATCAAAGACCCAGTGTACAGGCACCTGTCCCGCAAGTTCACTGAATGGACCTATGGACCTATCCATGTCTCCCTCTATGACTTGTCTTCTCTAGACAGCTTTGAGGAAAACTCTGTGCTGGAGATTCTGGCATACAGCAGTGACACACCAGTGAGTGCTTTTTACTAAAAGTTAAAGACAGCAACAGTTTTTTGCACCACCTTGAGGTGGTTTTGATCCTTTGGTTGTCCTAAGCTGAGGTTGTCCTAAGCTGCTTGGCTTTTCTCATGAAGCCAAACAGAATTAACTTCCCATGGGATGTTTAATGTTTTTCATACTGACAGCCTTAACTGAATAAACCCTTAGGGATAGCCTAATTGCAGCCACTGAACTCCAATCCTAAAAAAGATAATCCTCTGGTGAATTCACATTTCTGTTGATACTTTGATATGTTTGTTGTTGATGGTGGGTTTTCTCCCTTCTTCATAGAATCGGTACAAAATGGTGGTTTTGGAGCCTCTGAACAAATTGCTTCAGCAGAAGTGGGAAACATTTGCTTCCAAGAGATTCTACTTCAGTTTTATCTCATACTTGTCATTCATGATCATCTTTACAGCCATTGCCTACTATCAGCCCTTAAGGGTAAAGGTAAGCCCAATGTTCTTTTATCTAACAAGGTCTGAATGAATGGAGTTGAGTTTTAAAAGGCTTGGGGTGTTTATCACAACTGCCAATGTCAGCCTTCGGTATTTTGCTTCTTTCTTTCTCTTGCAGCCTTCATTTCCAGTGGAGTTCACAGCTGGAGGCTTCCTGTGGGTTTCTGGGCTGATCATTATTTTGCTTGGAGGTGTATACCTAATTTTTGCTCAGGTATGTGGCTCCCTGGTCTGGTCTCATTGCAAGAATGAAAACAAGCAAACAAAACCGTCACTGACATGGAGGCAACAGATTTGGTTCTGTTTGATTCTGAGGTCAGAATGTGCATGAGTGGATGGCAGGAGGGAACCCTGCTCTGAAACACAGTGTCAGAGTGATCCTGCAATGACAGGAGTGCTATAGGCCAGGCTCCTGGGCAAGAGGAGGAATAGGCTCACAACAGTAATTAATTAGGGGTGACTTGTGATTTATGGTACTAAAATGCATCTCTAGCATTTAATGCTCTTAATACTGTTAATAAGGACATAAGGCTGAGCCATTATTTAGCCTTTGTTTGTACTTCTCCTTTTACAAATAAGGCTGTGGAAGGCTGACTAACTGAAAATTTAGATCTTGACAATGAAAGCACAAAAGGGAGCTTATGGAGTGAACCTCTCTCCTATATAATGGGCTGTGCCAGGCAGGAATCAATCTTTAGGATATTCTGTTGCTCTGATGAATGGCTACCATTGATTTTTCTCAATTAGAGTCTGTATCTGCGGAGGAGACGCCAGTCCCTGAAGACTATGTGTTCTGACAGCTGTGTTGAGATCTTGATGTATGTCTCTTGAGGTTTTTTGCGCAATGAAAGCACGGGTGAAATTGGTTCTCTGCTGTGTGCTGCTAAGTTGCCCTAACATTACTAGAGAGATGGTGAGCAGGAAAGATTGATTCTCTGCCGCTGTCTCCTCTTTCCACCCTTTTCCTGCTTGTTTCTCCTACCTGCTGCATCTTGTCATAACCCTTTGTTGTAATAGACTTAGTGGGGTAGAGCCTGTCTTTGGATTTGTGGTGGAATACAGCAAAGGGCAGATCTCCAGTTATTCCAGTTTAGAGCATGTTAGAAAAAGAGCTCAGGTTTTGAATCATGTCATCACCGTGGCTCAAATTCGATCGAAAAGAAAGAGACTTCATATTTTTTGAGGACAAATGTGTAGATGCATGTGTTTGCATGTATGTATGCATGTATTTGTGAGTTACAGTTCTTTGTCTGTTTTCTATCGGTTACATGAGTTGCATTAAGCAGTCGAGAGCTTCCATACTGTGAGATTAACCAGTTCATAACAAAACTGCAACAATATGCACATGTGGTTATAACAGGATTTGCTTATATAAACGATGTGCCTGAATAGCTGTCACTTTGTGTGCTCTCTGTAGCCTGGTAAAACATGTTCACTTTTCCTCGCAAAACAGAACTGCAAACGGGCCTTTTTGTTGAAGCAAATTACTGTGTCACTCATTCTACTTCTCTCCAGCTTCATCCAGGCTTTCTCATTGCTGTTGTCAGCAGTCCTGTATGGCGCAAGTTCAGAAAACTACGTGGCAGTGATGGTGTTCTCCCTGCTTCTGGGATGGGTGAACATGCTGTACTACACCCGCGGCTTTCAGCGCATTGGCATTTACAGTGTCATGATCCAGAAGGTCAGTGCTTGGGAGACATTTTATGTTAAAGCCTTTTATGTGTCAGGAGCTAATAGAATTCCTGCAATTACTTTTATTCTCTCGAGACCACGAAAACCATAAAATGAATTGATATATGGACTTGAAATAAATTGCAGAAGGAGATTCGATTTCTTCTTCAAGGAAGTACAGTTGTGGCAAACCAGTGGTTTGCCATCTTTGAATCTGGCAAGTTAGAGCAGCTGACATTTACTTGTTGGTCAGAAAGTGACAAAACCAGCAGTCAAAGCCAGTGTAAGTTCCCTGGAAAAGCTGTGCTTGGACTGAGAAGTGTTTCCAGATCCATGTGAGAGTTTGGGACTAGAAAAGCAAGACAAAGCAGAGGTGAGATGAGGAGGGAAGGGGTCTGATCACCACTTGTGTGAAAGCCAGTGATGATAGAAGAGCTATATGCATTGAAATAATCTGGAAACAGCTGCTTGAGAAGGAATGACACTTCCTCCTGATTTATTTCAGACTATCCTGAGAGATCTGTTGCGTTTCCTCTTGGTTTATATTATCTTCCTCTTTGGCTTTGCTGCAGGTAAGGACTTAATCAGCATCATGTTATAGGCTGGGCTGCAGGAAGTAATGTCTTTCTGAGGAGGATTCAAATTCTGTTTTTCTCGTAGCTCTGGTTACGCTGATGGGAGATGCTCCTTCACTCTCTCAGAACAAATCTGTTGCTCAGATGGAGAATGCTGGGAGCCATGCTATGTATGGTGGGCTGCTCAGCGTCTCCCTGGAGCTCTTCAAGATCACCATTGGGATGGGTGACCTGGATTTTCACGAACATGCCAGATTCAGATACTTTGTCATGCTTCTGCTGCTGCTTTTTGTGATCCTCACTTACATCCTATTGCTCAACATGCTGATTGCACTCATGAGTGAGACTGTCACTGATATTTCTGGTTACAGCAAAAGTGTTTGGAAGCTGCAGGTGAGACACAGTGCTGCTCAGCAGTTATAATGGTCCAGATTCCTACTTGAATTTCACAACCTCAGGCATGACACTGTCTTTGTCCTAAACCTCAACTGTAAAGTTTTCTTTTACATAAATTTACCACTCTGGGGATAAACTCTAACATCATTTTTAGGTGTATTTAAAGCTCGTGCTGTTTGCCTGACTACTAGCCTGTTCAGATCCATGTGCACAAGTAACTTGAGTGAATTACAATTTTGTCTGATACAGTTAAGCTAAGGAACACTTTGAGGCTGATCTCTGAAGTGATTTTCCAAGCCAAAGTACTTGCTGACCGGGGGGAAGATTTAATTAAAATGAGGGACTGGGCTCTGCATGGCCTGTTTTTCCCCTGACACGGACTTCTTCTTTCAGAGGGCTATTGCTATTCTAGAAATAGAGAAGGCCTGGCTGTGGCGCCAAGGAGGAAAGAGGAGATCTGGCTGCTTGATGTCAGTGGGCCTCAATAAAAAAGATGAGAGGTGGTGCTTCAGGTAAGACAGATGTGCTGTTACCCTTAAACTTAAACTTCAGCACAGTGATGGATTCCTGTGAACGATAAGCTGCTAACCCTGCTTCACCACAGGAGTTTCAACACTGACTTGGCAGAGTGTCTCAACCACATGTTCCTGGTACATGCACACTGGCTGGTGATTTCACTGCTGGAGGTTTGAGAGCAAGTCACCAAGACGTGTGCTGTTTAGCCCACATCTGTGGTTATGGTGGCAGGCTGTCTGCAACAATGCTTTCTGATGCTTCAAGTAGCTGTGCTTGGAGTTGGCTGTAGTTGTAAGGGTGTAGGCTGGTATCCCCTTCCCTCAGGAGCATGCAGTATGAGTGCAAAGTGAAAAGGCAGTACACACACTGAGGGACTCAGAGCACAGGTAAACTTTTCTTTACTCAGAGAAACAAAGTGCCAGCAGCAATTTTGTAGCTCCAGGGTTTTATGTGCAATGAAGCATGCATAGAAAGGAGAATCTAAGAGGTTCCTTTGTATTAAGTGTGTTCTCTGGGAGGAACTGGAGTATTTTAAAACAAACAAGTGGCATAGGCCAGCATACCACATGCAGAGGGATAGATATTTACCTCAGAGAGCTTAGACTAGAGAAGCTCAGGAAAAAGCTCTGTAGGGTGCTGTTGCTACAACCAAAGTATTAAGTCTGTGTTAGCAGGATGGGGTTGGCCACAGGACAATGAGACCTGGATGAAATGCTGTGCTTCATGCATCTGTATCTCTTGCATTTTGTTTCTCCAGAGTAGAGGAAATAAAATGGACAAGTTGGGCAAAGGAAGTGGGAGTTCTCAAGGAAGAGCCTGGAAACACCAATGATTTGGAAATAAATCCGGAAGGTAAAGTCAAGTAATGAAGAAATGTCTTCTGTGTCCTTTTGGCTTCCTGCTCAGCCACTGTTTGCATGTTATGTCTTTTGGTAACAGAAATTTTAGGCCAGTTTGCTCAAGAAATTGTTTCAGATTACTAAATAGTAGCAGCATCACTTGAGAGCTGAGCACATAAAGAACTGGAGGTCAGGAATAAATAACGAGAACAAAGGAGAGGCCATTCCTGTTTCTCTCTATTGGAAATAGGCAGGAAGCACTGCTGAGTGGAGCAAGGGCTGTTCTTGCCTTTGGCTTAGATCAGTATCCCAAATGCATGTTGCTTTTTGTATTTAAAAAAAAAAAGCTAAAATGTAGACCCACTCATTTTACAGGTTAAAATCAAAGCTTTTACAGCATGTCAGGGCACTGACTCTCATAACTTCATCAAATTCTGCCTTAGATCTAATTGTTTGCTTCTCTCAGTTTAGCTGGGAGGCAGCTCTGTATGGAGAATGGAGAGCTGTTAATTTCTCTAGAAATGTTTTGCTCAGCTTGGGCAGAATCTCCATCAGAATTACACAGCTTCCTGCTCTTTCAGCATAGTCTCTTTCTAGATGCCAGAACAGCAGGAATGGGGAGGCTTCAGCACTTGAAATACTTAATTGGGTGGATGTTGGGTTTCCCTAAACCTGCATTCTTCTAAAAACTGGATCCCTTTGTTAGCTTCCTGCTGACAAAGGGCTGCTGTTTTTATGTCTCCTGCTATAGAGACGAGATCACGGAAACAGGTGCCACAGACACAACTGAGATCAGCTGTTTCAGAGGAGCAGTCACTGCTGCAGCCCCAGCTACCAGCAACTGAGATGATGCCCCTAAAGGGACAAACCAGAAATCTTTAGCGGGTTTTCTTGTTTGCAACCTTGCTTCCATCTTCAAAGGAGTAGTTCTTCCTATAGCAGCTGGAAGAATTGAAGGCATTATCAGTGTTAAAGTGCATTTCATCAATGACTGTGGTTCACCCTGTGACATTAAATGTTTTCATGCACTTTAATTATAAATTTTCCTCTGAAGAAACCATTTTTTTCCTCAACCTTTTCTGACTGACACTTTCCTATTACCACGTTTAAAGGTGCAAGAGAAAGATCATAGGGGCAGTGGGGAGCAGTCTTTGAGAAGGCAGTGCTTTCTGAGCTGCATAGAAATAATGTTGTTTGCCATAGAGAAACAAAGAATGTAGTTCACCTATCTAAGAAAGGGTTAACTTATTCTTTTGTCACAACACAACAACCTGCACTGAAGAGCTTTGCAATAAAGAGCATTTTAGAGGCATAAAAAATCGTTAATGATGGAACTGGCTTCTGTGTAAAACACTGCTGTTGTGAGATGTGAGGGGACAAATATTCAGGTTTCAGCCATCGTGAGCCATGCCAAGTCTTTGTCTCAGTACCTGCAGTGCTGGGATCACACCAGAATTCCCATTTTATACTATATAATGAAATCATTTGCACAATGTGCACATTTGCTTAAGAGCACAAAAGTAACGTGAGTTTTCTGGAACTGTAACTTCACCAGGTGAATTTCTGAAGCATCTGTCTTTTAGAGATAGCATTGTTTCTGTAGAAAGCAGCAGCAGAATTTTACACGTTGCTTCTGAGAGATAGATGGTCCAAAGTGCTCCATGTGGTTAACGTTTCCTGTCAGTCGTAGTGAGCTTCTTATCTTTCTGTAATTGACTACGAGAACCTCATTGCTTTTTTGTATGTGCACACTGCCTCAGGGTGGGAAATGTCTTAAGCTCTGAAGAGGAGGAAAAAATGAGCTATCTCACTTTTAGCCTACATTTAAAAATAATAATGTACTATTCTGCAGATTATAAATATAGCAAGTTTACTTAATTGAAAGTGTTGATTCTTGGATGTATTTTCAGAACATCAACCTCTCTCAAAAAGAAGTTGAAGATGTGATCAGTGTGGACTCCAAGGTGTAATCAAATTTCTGATTACATTTCACCCAGTACTGTGCTGACCTCATTGCCATGCAAGTTATCTCTTGTTCTTCATGACCTCTTATCAGCTACGTCTGAAACTGTATAACAGGCTGTTGCATTGAATACATCTATCATAGAAAGAAAGATTAGTGAAAAACATGAAAAAAGCTGCAGTCTACAAATGGTGGTGGCACCTTTCTTTCAGTAAGATAAACTGTGCAACTCAAGATCTCCTATCTCTTGTTTCTACTTTGAGCAAGTGAATCTAGAAGACTCATCTTTTGAATACAACCATTTGAATCCTGTTGCTTATTTACATCTGTGACTGGCAGCAGAAGTACTACTTTTATAACCTGCTCAAATCAAACAGATTCTTCCCCTGTGCTGGACGATTCCCTCTGCATCTTCACTGTGTTGGGTATCTGAATTGTAACTAACTTTTCTCACTCCAGCTTCTGATGTTTTCTTGCTTTATAAAACCTTCAGCTGCTTTTTCCATCTATGGCTTTGTCCTAAGTGTTCCCAAGATTTGGCAAAGTGCTCCTATTGCACAAAGGGATCATCTGACATGGTAATCTATTGCTGTGCATGGTGCTTTGCTGTAACAGGGACACTTTGAGATTCTCAAGAAATGCAGAATCAGATATGCTCTCTGTTCCTGGAGTCTTAATAAACAAGAAAGAAAACTTGTGCTTGTTGGTAGTGGTTTTGATAGGTGTGGGCTGTGGCAGCTTGCTTTCAAGCTAACCTGCTTCTTGAACCTGTTTATCTTTAAATCACTTTCTTTAGTTTGTAGTGTTAATATTTTGATCTGCATTCAATTTTTTCCAAAAAAAAATTAGTGTTCACTGTGAAACAGGAGTGTGATATTCCTTGTGTTTCACAGTCACTGCACAGAAACCAGCTCCAGCCCTCTAAAACTCACAAATGAAGAATGATGGACAATAGACAGACAGATGCAGCAAACCACTACATCGCGTTGGTCAGAAGGTTTAGCAGTGCCCAAACTGGTGTGCACAGCTTTTTTTTGATCGTGGATGAAAGGAGATTTTTGTGGAGTTACTTTTCTGCAGCGGGGTCCCTCCTGTAAAGCTGAGGTGAGTCAGTTCTGTTGAGGTTAACGTCAGTAACCTTCCATTTTTTTGTGTCCTCAGTCAATGCACAAGGCTCCTCTCTGGTTTCACCAACTGAGCCACTTTGCATTTTGGTCATGTAGCAAACAGGAAGGCTGTCTGGGATTTGCTTTCAGAGATGTCTGCTATCCCTTCCAAAGGAAGGACTTAGAAGGTGGTTGATGGCTTTGATGGCCCAGCAGAATTTCGGAAACCACTCTTAAGAGAGCATCATGTTTTGTCACAGAGCTCTTCAGTCCTTTGCACAAGAAATTATCGAATGGTGAGGGAGGGCAGATTGAGGTTGGATGTCAGGGGGAAGTTGTTTGCTGTGAGAGTGGTGAGGTGCTGGAACAGCTGCCCAGAGAGGCTGTGGATGCCCCGTCCATCCCTGCAGGTGTTCAAGGCGTTGGATGGGGCCCTGGGCAGCCTGGGCTGCTGTTAAAGGTAGAGGTTGGTGGCCCTGCACTGGTGGGGGGTTGGAGCTCCATGATCCTTGAGGTCCCTTCCAACCCAAACCATTCTGTGATTCTGTGATTCTGCTCCTTGTGTTTTCCCACCCACCTGCACTGATCCTGCATCTGAAATCCATCCATGTGCCAAGTGGGAGGCTTGACAATGTTCTCACCTGAGAAAAAAACGGAAAATATTCTCAAACCCCAGTGAATGAACAGCTGCAGTTCCTCCCCTCTGTCTAACCTGTGTATGAGCCAAAAGACCCTGAAGGCCCATCCATGCCAAGGAGACAAGACACCAGCAGCTCTCGTTATCTTCCATGTAGGTTTGTGGGTGCTCAAATCCTTTCCTGTGTATTTGGTCAAGGTTGCCTGGTCCCTGGCTGGGATAGGAGGTGAATGCAGACTGCACAGCTCCCAAACTGCATCTCCTCCATCACACTTTGCCAGGCCATTGCTTTCTGTGGCATCTATACCAGGCTTCAAATGTTTCCCACTGCACAGTAATCCTTCTCACTGCTTATCAGCGTCATTTTCTCACAATAAGCTTCACGCCTAAGGTGTGGAGGTTCCTAAGGTGTAGAGGTTGAAGCAGGTTTCTCTTACTCCCCAAACTGCACGTTTTATTGCTGCTCTTTTCCCTGTTATTTTTTTCAAAGCGTGCTCTGAGGCTGAAGCCAATATAAGGAGGTGTATATATCTGCGTCCCGGCTGATTCCTTCTCTCTTCATGACCCCATGTGCATCTGAGCATATTTTCCATTGCCTCGTTAGCTGGTTAAAGGAGTCTTTGAAATGTGACAAGCAAAAGGGCTCAGACAAAGAACAGATGCTTTGTACAGCGTCTACGTGAGCTGCAAAGAGTTATTTCCAAAGCGAGGCGGCTGGTGGATTTGTCAGCTGGGCTGGTCCTGTGATTGGTGATTAGGTTTGTTCTTCTTCACTGTATTTTAAAATCTATAGGTGTAGTTTATTCCTCTGGGGTTAAAAAGAAAGGCAACCTTTTAAAGAAAACTGTTCCCCTTCACCACATCCTGGCTGCTCCAGCAGCAGTGGATCAGAAGGCTGTGTGGCTGCGGCTGCCTCACGGCTGGCTGCTGTCGTTGCAATCTGAGCCCAGAGAGATTTGCTTTATTTCTGGTGCTGATGTGATCTTTTTCAGTTCTGATCTGGGAGATGCAGAGCATTGCAGCCTTTCAGGACGGTCAGGCTCTGATGGTTGTCAAACGTTGTAAGCTCAGAGAATCCTTAGAGGAGGGGAGTGGGAGGCAGCGAGGAGTTGATATGGACCTGTTGTGCTCTTGGCTAAAGGGTGCTCAGAAAACGTACACTGGGCTGAGAGCTCCACGTCTCTCTGTCGATTCTTCCTCCCTTCCCCAGTCCCCACATTCCCAAATAATTTTCTACACAGTTAACTTCTCTGATTGCTCAGCGTTTGCTCATTCACCTCCTTCATCACTTGTTGTAACACCCTGCATACAGGTAGCACTTGTTACACAGAATGAACTGTCTGGGGGTAACTGTGGGCTGCTCTGCACCAAATGAGGCTCAACGATACGGAGAGATGAGGGATCAGTAAAAGCCCAAATCTACTTCTTTGTAACATAAGTTTGCCTTTCAGTGGCTCTTTGCATCTGCAGTTTTATTAAAATGGCACTCGTGTACACCTCAACAAAATCTACAGTGGAGTCACCATCTCTGTGAGTAATGAGATGTGCAGAGCTGGAAAGTCAGCAGAGGAAGGGAGCTGCTTCTGCCTGGCATCTTTGGTCCTCCTTCATCTCAAAACTGGGAGCACCGATGTCACTCTTTCACCTGCTCTGCCTCACGAGTGAGTCTCGTCTCTGTATTTATTTTCCAAAGTCTTTAAAGTTTTTTATTAGATAATAAAAGTTCTTAGTCTGGAAACAAAGGAATTTCAGGAGACTTGGGTCAGTCCCACAAAGTAGGCCAGTAACATGATTATGGTGTAGGACGTTCAGGCTGTTTGGGATTTACGTGGAATGAAAGTCCTTCATTTGCATTGTGGATTTCTGCAGTTCACAGAAATTCATGTTTGGGTGGAGAAGGTTTTGTAGTGCTCACCTCAGTGGGAGAAAAGCAGCTGCTGGGTGAATTCCCACTCTGAAATACAAACACAAAGCCACGTTTGTCCTCTTATTTGTTTATTAACCTTTATTTATTTGTAGTAGGTGAGAGTGGGGTGGAGGTGGACTTTTCTGTTTGTCTGCTCTCTTTTTCAAAAGACTCAATGCTGCACGTATCTACTCCAAAAGGAACGCTGGTTAGGGATTCAGTGCATGCCCTGATCAGCCTCACAGACTTTCTGGCAAGCTTTGTGCTGCCAATGTGTCAGGAAACAGATGTTATCAATCTTAGCATTTTATTGAGATGTCTATCAAAGTCCTCCGGAACTCGCTTCACTATTTAAGATTTAATATCAGGGTTTTTGCTCAGCTATGTTCCTTATTTGCATTTGACTTTTACATGTTAGATGATGGTGTTTTATCTCTGCTAATGCCTCTCTTCTTATGCTTGTCCCAGCTTTGTAAACTCACACATTCTTAACAGAGATGTCCACAGCACTTTGTACTGCTTTTTCAGATCTTGACCTTTCTCAATTTGGCTTATGGGAAATAAAGAAGGAGTAATGGGTGGAGGCTGCTGTCCTCCTGTGCTTCAGTAATCGTTTCAGTCACATCCTTACGGCAGCATTTTTAGCACTTGGTAGTTCTGCTGCTGAGAGTTTCAGTGCAGAGGAGTGCAGCTGCCTGAGCTGGTGTGTCTCAGGTTCTTGGAACTTACCTAACAGATCTGTGCTGAGGGTGTGTGCGTGTGAGCTCCACAGGTAATCTGCTGGTATCGTTAGTTAATCTGAAGCACACTTCTTTTTCACCCTCAGTTTAAGTACAGCACACTTAATTGGGATAACCGAAGTGCTAAAAACTGAGTCATCTGTGTTGGAAATCCCTGCGAGCCAGAAGTTTAAATACCTTGGCTTTGCAGCATGACAGCAGCAGAACTTGGTGCAGAGCTGAGGAGTCTTTTGTTCCCAGACCAAATTCCATATGAGCACAGGAATATTCATGAGGGAGATTAGCCCCATGGTGATCATTTTTTCTCCTTGTTCCTGCTTGGGAATTGCTACTTGCTTCAAAGACAGCTGAATGTTCTAGGGAACTTGGTCCAACAAATCTGGAGCTCTGTTTTTGTTTTGCTTTGAAGGAATTTTGCTGGGAGCTTTTGTAAATGTATGGAGTCATTAGGCTGTTACCAGCTTGGAGGCCAACAGCTTCAGCCTGGTGATACCTCCAGCCTCAGCCTTTCCATCAACTCAGGGCTGAAGCCCTGGCTGACCTGATGGCATGGGTGCCTCATCAGGGGAAGCACAGCTTGCTTTCTTACTTTCACCAGGAGGCTTTCAGTGCTGTGCAGGGGATGCTGAATGTTTATTTGCCAGATGGCATCTTCAGTCATCCTCTGTCTGTGACTCTGCTCAGCATTCATTGGCCTTCCCCCTACCCCACAGGCTTGCCTGCAGAAGCATCACCAGGCCCTCAGCACTGCAGAGGACACGAACAGAGTCTGTATTCTTCTAACTGCCAGCTTGTGTGGAACAGCTTTCCTCAGCTTCATCAAGATGGGTTTAGGAGCAACACCAGCACAGTGCCTTTGCAAAGGTTCCCCCAGTTCACGTAATTACTGCTGCTTAAATGACTCACACAGATGGTGGTAATAATTCTGCATATTGTAAAGCAAGAGTTAAATGTTAGTAAGAGAAGGAAGAGGGGAGCAGAAGAGCAGCTAGGAGCTGGTCTTCATGCCAGAAGTTTGCCTAGATGTTCTGCTAAATGAATCTCTCAGGGCACCTTGAAAGAGAAGACATAAAAATGAGTGAGGCTTACAAGACATTACTTTAAATGATTTAAATGAAGCTTGATATGTGGGGACAAAGAGAGGCTGAGCCATATGGTCACAAAAGGTCTGCCCAGATAGATAAATCCAGAAAGTTCAGACAGAGAAATCGTTGTCGTGAGCCAAAAAAATTAAAAAAAAAAAAAAAATGAAGTCAGTTCCTGGAGTTGGTCCAAACAGGATCACCAGAATACAAATGTGTGATAGAAACAGGGATAAAGATAGATCATCTGCACAGCGCTGCAGCTCGTGCTTTCTGTGTCCATGCAGTGAAGTTTGGGACTAAACTCAGCACTCTGAGGGACTTAAGGATCCAGCCTTATATCTTGTATAACCAGCTCTTCTTCCTCCAGATGAGGTTTGCTGTGGTGCAGTATGGAACACAGACCCAAGCTGACCCGAGCCTGCAAGAAAGCTGCAGCAGATTAACTGCTCCCTTCAAGATCCAAAACTGGAGCAGCAGAGCTCAAGGATGATGCTGTGGAAACGCTGCAGCAAGTACTGTAAGTTCACGTGTCTCAAGGAGCTCCTGGAACACTCAAGTGATTCCTTGTGTTCCATGTGCATTACACAGCCTCTTGTGCCTCCTCGCTCTTCTTGATCTCACACCTTCAAAGCTCTCCCTTTTAGTTTTCCAGTGCTTTTCTTAGTGGCAGGCTCTGCCAATAGAGGGCTGTGAATGAATCTGCCTGGTGATGTCAGGTCTGACTCTGGCTTCCACAAGGAGAAATTGCCAAGAGGCAAAGTGTAAAGTCCATCCTATCTGACACAGGGGCCTCAGAATGAAAATCTTGCTCAGGGCACGTGTTTATTCCCTGATCTGCTGCATCTCTTTCCTCCTTGACTCCTTCTTGCTTTCCTCCTTGACTCCATTTTCTTCCCAGTAGCAAGACTCTAGAAATAACAAATACTTAATTGCAAAAATGCCCCGTGTGCTGCTTGTGAAGGCAGAGCTGTCAGCTGTGGACAGCCATCATCCCCAGAAAGCATTAATCCTTGTGCACGTGAATGTGCACGTCTGCCTTGCATGTCTGCACTGAGCAGTCTCTTGTGCTGAGAGCTCAAAGAACATAAGCACCCTTCACAACACTGACATTTCTAGCTCTGAAGATGTAGTTTGTCCCATAAAACAACTCTTTTTATTTTTTTTCTTCCACAGGGATGGAGTCCTTAATGAAAGCCATGACTCCAGACTGACTGATGACAAGATAATCATTGCCATGGTATCTGGGCAAGTGTTTCTGGAAAACCATTGTCTGAGAAATGTCCTGAACACCCTTGAAATGGCTGAGGTCAAACTCTAAGTGCTTGGGCTGTCAAACATCAAAGCCATGTTTTCTGTCTCTAAGCTCACATACAGAAGAGAGATGTTTCCATTCACCCCCTATGTCTGCTTTTATGCTTTGGTGGTGGATGGAGGCAGAAGTAGTCTTGCATTAGATATGCAGGATGTTCCTTCTGAGATGCCCTGGCTCTCTTGATTCATTTAGGCCTCTGTCTTATTGATTCCAGAGAACTTCTTTAGGAGGAGGTTAAGGAGTAAGTTCTAAAGATGCCTAGCTTGTACAAATCTTGTCACTTGAGCTCTTTTATTTGCAAATAACGTTTTTCTGTAGAATCAAGGATCCCAGCTGCATTACCAGACCTTCAGAAAACTCCCTTTCAGACTGTCAAGTTTTTAATTACGTGAAATATATGAAGTGTCTGCTCACTCTCTTCAGTGTATCTACTATGATGCTTACATTTCTGCACACACTCAGAGCTGTATTGACCTGTAGCCATAGTTTTAAGATGAAGATCTGATCCCCACAACCTTCAAAACTCACAAATACTTCCATAGCACCCATTCTCTTGAACCTGTTTACTTATCCATTATATATTGCAGTGGCGTTCAGGTCAAGTGGCCACAGTGTCATTTGAACAGTCATTTCACAGTGTTCAAACGACAGCCATGTTTTCTCCTCCAGACAAACGTTCATGCTTTGAAGCAAGACTAAAGCCATTATAATTGTTTGAATAAATCAATTAGCTTTACTATTGCTGTGAAGCAGGCTGTGGCCAGGCAGCCTCCACTCATTCTTCTTGTGTGCACTTCCCTGGCTGAGAACATTTCCTGCCTTTTTTAACTGAGATCTGTTGGGGCCTCATCTTCTGGGAGCTCAGCTGGGTAAATTATCAAAGCTCAGCTGCTCACATCAGGCTGCTGGAGGCCGTGGGCTGTCACTACTCCATGTTTTCTTTGGTTAGATACCCCACAAGTAGCAATCAGGGAGCAGCCAAGCATCTGGTTTAGCTAGATGTGGATTATACAGTGATTACTCCATCATGCTTTGGGAACACCAGAAGAAATCACTGAATCTGAATAAGACTGGGAAGGCATTTAGCTAAATGGGATTCGTACTATATTTGTGTTGTGTTCTCATGGCCCATGGGAAAAGACGTCACCAACGATGTTATTCTGCCTTTTATTCTGTCACGTTTTTGAGTAACGGTTTGGGTACAGTTACACTGCTTTCAGGATCTGTCCCTGAGGATGGCAGAAATGTAATAAATAATAGGGAAGCGATCCACATATAAGTAGATATGTGATGTTTTGTTCTAAAAATTGCCTTACTGTTGCAAAGAGCTAATTCTACAAAGCTATATATAGAGAATTCCAGTGAAAGAGCTGCTTGGTTGGTTGTTGTTTTTTTTTTTCTGGAGCCCAGGTTGGATCTTATTTTGGCCCCGAACTTTGCTCATTTGGTGTGAACTGTGATGGGGTGACAGATCTCCTTGTTGGAGCTCCGTTTTATCACATCCAAGGAGAAGAAGGAAGGGTTTACGTCTATTGCCTGGAGACAAAGGTAAAAACACTGGTAGCGTAAACAGTCCATGTTGGGGATTTTCCAACCATGCCTAAGCAGTGACAAATAAAACATTCCTCCTCTGTGCTCTCACTGAATGTGCTCTCCCTGTATGGTAGAGGACTGCAGGGTGAAGCCAGCGATCCTATCTTAGCTGTTAGAGTATAAAAAAAGAAATAACTGAAGAAATAAAACCATTCTGTTCACGAGATGTACAGATATCACAGTGTGATCAAACCATTCCTTCTGCCTGCTTGTAGGCAGTTTGTTGGTGTTGACTTTGATTTGCCAAGCATTGTTCTTTGCAGTGTTTATAACAAACCCATGCGTGGGTAGCTGCTAAAGCTTTGCCTCTCGAGACTTGCAGAAAACAAAATGTTTTGAAGGCCCAGCTCCTGGATCCGGCATCAAATATACAGGATGTTATTAGCTGCATCATTCTGAGCGACAACTGAACCCTCGTTAACAACAAACCAAGATAAACCCATTGCTAAGTGCATTGCTAAGGCTTGCTCGAGGCACACAGCAAATGGTGGGAAGCAGAAAACAGTCCGGGCATCCATTCGAATTCAAACGCCTCGCACCCTCTGGTGGCGTATTTCTGCAATGCAGTGCAGAAACAAGCTCGTCTCCGGACCAGCTGGGCATCGACTCCATCTGCAAACGGTTTGCAGTGAGTACTTCAGTGTGCCCCCTTGCATAGGGCCGTCTGACAGGGAGGGTCTGCATGCAGTCAGTGCAGAAGGATCAGCCTTCTGGTCTGAGGTTAGCTGGTATCTTAAACCTCGTATGATATCGGTTAGGGCTTCATTGTAAGCATTATGAATGTGCAGTGAGGTCAATTTTTTTTTTTTTTTTCATGTAAGATTTACTGCATTACAACTGCTGTAAAGGGATTTCGTTAGTGGGTGTTTTCCATTCCCTTGGAAGGACACCTAAACATGCAGTGATTTCTTTTGCAAGGTTTGGGTTTACTGTGGGCAGCCTTGGAGACATCAGTGGGGATATTGCGTGGTCTCCAAGACATCACAGTAGGATCACTGGAGGATGCAGTTGTGCTCTGGTAGGCAATGAGTGCTACTTTTTAGTTTATTGGGGGAATGGTTCAAAGACAAATTTAGAATCTGTGTTCCAAGCACTGTGTAATGGTTCTATTTTTATTTCTATCAGAGGGACATAAAAATCTTTCCCAGTGCTGGAAGAAATAATAAAAAATGTAAAGCATTCAACTCACGTTGCTTCTGCCTTTGAACTTCTAAAGCTTTGAGCAACTAATGAAGATTAACAAATTAACGTAGGGCTTAATGTCTGCAGTTCAGCACTGATGATTTAAGTCATTTAGACACAAGAAAACCTTCTTGGCTGACTGTGCCTTGTTTTCAATCAGGTCTCTGCTAGCTGAGTGACTTCTGGAGTTCACCAAGGAAAGGAAAAGGTGGACAGCTTCGATTTTGTTCTTGCATTTTTTATTTGAAAACACACTGTAGATAAAGAGAGAATTTGTACCATTAGATAACGAGTTTATCTAATGGAAACATAAACAGCGTTTAATTTTGAAACTCTCTCCATACTGGTATATATTGGCTGTCTGTTCCTTCAGACTGACTGGGGTTTTTTGCATTCCCAGCAAAAAGTGGAAGTTCTGTAAATAGGCCAGCATGGCCCAGGTGAAACGTTATGGAAAAGCTGAGCGCTTCGTAGTCTTGCTGCCAGGATTTTTAAAACTTTTTTTTCCCCTGTAATGATTCAAGCACTGATACGCGTTTCTTGCTTGCTCTTTGCTGACCAGTTGTTCACTCTCTCACCCACTTGAGATTCCATCCTGAGAGAGTGCTAATCTTCCAGAACAGCAGCATCATTACATCAAAACTACGTTTCAATATAATCCCAGCTTTACTGGAGTCTCAGCAAGGTAAGAAGTGGGAACAGTGATCAGCCTGCAGTCCTACTCAGCCTCCTCAGAGGCTTTGCACTGAGGACAACTTCTGGTCCCTCCAACAAAGCATTCTGAAAATCTCAAAGCCTTGTTTTCTTGAACACTGGATGCCCAACTCCACAGTTTAAGGGTGAGTCTGCAGAAGTGAATGGCATTGGTTGGCTGCTGTCACAGCCTCTTCATTTCACTCGCCTTGTGGGGAGCTGTTGGGAATCTGTCACAAGTTTTTACCTCCTCTGTGAATACTGGAGCTGCAGATCGGAACTGTTACCCTTCATCCATGGACTCACTGCAATTGTTTTGCTCTGAGCAAAATTCACAGAATCACAGAATGGCCAGGGTTGGAAGGGACCTCAAGGATCATGAATCTCCAACCCCCTGCCACATGCAGGGCCACCAACCTCCACATTTAATACCAGCCCAGGCTGCCCAGGGCCCCATCCAACCTGGCCTTGAACACCTGCAGGGATGGACGGGGCATCCACAGCCTCTCTGGGCAGCTGTTCCAGCACCTCACCACTCTCTCTGTAAAGAATTTCCCCCTGACATCCAACCTCAATCTGCCCTCCCTCAACTTAAAACCGTTTCCCCTCATCCTGCAGTTAATTCCTGTCTGTTCTTCCAGTGTTTTCGGTTTTCACCACAGCTGCAGCCATCCTAAAGCCACAGCTCCAACGTTTGATCCCACCATGTGATTTTGTTTTAGCCTCGTGCTTGGCACAGCTCTTCAGCAAAGAGCTGTTCCATTTTCACAGCTCTGGGCAACAGTGTGGACATCCCTTCATTGTCAAAAGTTACCCTGGAGATCTACAGAACAGCAACTCGAGTAGAACTGTGTTTAAAAGCTGTGTTGATGTAAAACAG
The DNA here is from genome assembly GCF_987193195.1 of Phasianus colchicus. Classification (NCBI taxonomy): domain Eukaryota; kingdom Metazoa; phylum Chordata; class Aves; order Galliformes; family Phasianidae; genus Phasianus; species Phasianus colchicus. The sequence continues at coordinate 7,397,548 of NC_143456.1, forward strand.
AAATGGAAACATTATTTGAAGCTTGGAGATAGTGCTTTAAAATTAAGAAAGAAGCATTTTCCTCCACACACTGAATAACACTGAAAAATAGACGGGGCTGTTGCATTGTGTGAAAGTACTTGGAGGGAGCAATTAGCAGAACAAGATGATTTGGGTCACTTGGTTATTAAAGATTAGAAAATACTTGTAACCTCATTTTTCTGCCTACTTCTAGAAAGGAAGCAGTGGTGGACCACTCCAAGGAAGCAAATGTTCCATAGTGATGACTCACACATGACAACCATGTCTTGAACTGTCCCAAAAAACTCCATTTTAAGAAGGTGATGGCTGAGGTAAGATTGCAGAACTGTTCAGCTAGGGACAGAATTCCCAAAGAAAGCAGCTCGGGCTCTGATTCATTTACTACCCAAGTAAATGCTGAAGCAGGTCTGCTTAGAGCAGCATTTTGGTTGTTAGGACTACAGCTTGAACCACTGATTTAAGACTCCCAGTCTTTTATTGGGCTACATCCACCTAATTCATTTTATGGGAGCAGACGCTGTTGAGTTTCCCAATCTATTTTTATTCAACATTAAAGAGTGTTCCTGTTTTGTTGGCAGCCATCCTCTCCTGCTATTCACTGTGGCCAACCAATGCCATTCACTTCTGCAGACTTACCCTTAAACTGTGGAGTTGGGCATCCAGTGTTCAAGGAAACAGCTGTAAGTAGAGATGATTATTTTCATTTTTTTCCTGCCTCTAAATGGTACTTTGAGTAGCTGCTCTTGCTGCTGTATCTTTACAGTTAGGCCATAGGCTCTGTTAGTTCACATTCAGCCTGTCACTCACATGCATTTCCTCAAGGCAGGAGGTGATTTCTTAATTCCTGCACTTTAATGTCTATTCTGGAAAGGAATGCCAAGCACAACATGCATCTTGCTTTAACAGGATCCCAGTGAGTTCAAGAGTATCAGTGTAATCAGTATTTTGTTATAGCCTTCTTTTCCCTCAAAATTGCCAAACTCCTCAGTGATTTGGCAATTAGATGAAAGTGTATTCTGAAGTAAGCCTGCAATCATTGTTAATACCACTGAGTTTTGCTTTTTTCACCACAAAACACACTGAGAAGTGAACAAGAAAGGCTGGATGTGGCTCTGGGCAGCCTGGTCTGGTGGTTGGTGACCCTGCACGTAGCATAGGTGATCATTGTGATCCTTTTCAACCCAGGCCATTCTATGATTCTATGAATTCCTGCTCCATGTCCACACTACTTGTGAGACACCGGTTTCACAAAATTATACTTGTCCTTTTTAACCTTCCAAAGTGTTTGGATCCACGTGAAAAAATCTTTCCTTCCCTTATAATTACAGCTTTGCTCAAACTTCATTATTTCAGTAAAAAATAGAGCAGCCTTTAAGGTCAACATTTAAGAATAGTGCATATTTAAAAGCTTGTGCTTACTGAACTGGAAAACTGGGTGCTGACATCCTCCTTCCAACTTAGCAGAGAATACAGATGAGTAATATAATTCAGTTTTGTTCCAAATGGAGCTTTGATTCCAAATGATTGGAACCAGAACGGAATTAGGGCATTTTTCTTGCTCAGGGGTTTCTGTGTGTTACTGTTCAGATTCCTTTCTTGTCACATGCCTTCTATTAAAATATATGGAGCTGATTAATACACAGAATTTTATTAAACAAAATGTTTAAAAAGGAAATGCGGACTCATCTGTGAGAACTGCACCTCCCTGCAAGCACAGCCAAAGGCAAAGTTTTCTACATGAATTTAAAGTCAGATTTTTTGAAGGGTAAAATCTTCCCGTTTTGATTAATGAGAGCAACGTTGCACACTGACAGATCAACATTGGTTGTGGGGAAACACTTCAAGGCAATGGCAGCTTTCAAAGACCTCATAACAAACAGCAACCCCAGCACTGCTGTACGTCACCCTGCAGGACAGCAGGCTGGCTCCTCTCCCTTTAACTGCCAGTTTCCATCCTTGTACAGCCAATGCTGGCAATTCGGAAATAAAGGACCAAGATGGGCAGGTAATAAAGTTGTTTTTATCCATTCTGCTTTTTTTTTTCCTTTCTAAAGCATAAGTGGAAAATAGCACCATTCTGACCGAAGAAAATGTCTTTGATGTCAGATGTGCATTCACTGCAGTTCTCACCAAGTAAGCTTTAGAAATACTCAATTACGTTCCATTACTTAAGTCAATTAGAGGAAAAAGGATGGAGAGGATGCCTGGTAGGATTCCAGTATGATTTCCACCGTAATAATTTCAAGCAGTGCAGATTGTCAGGTTGCTTTCTGTAGCTTAAGATAGCAAAAGTAAGAGCCTTGAAGGTGGGGAGGTTCTTCCTCTTCATTCCTTAATGCACCTGGGTCACTGGATGTACTAATTTTCAATAATAATTAAATTAAATGTTCACTTAGACTGATTTATCTTCCTCTGCCAGTTTCTTTGATGCACATGAATGTTAGCCAAGGACTTCTTGAAAACAAAGAATTCAAATTTGATATATCTTCAGCTTTAGTTTGCGTCACCCAGTTGCCATGAAGACTAAAGAACCCCCTGTGCATTTTCTTCTCTAGATAAACGGAGAAAATCACTTTAATGCTACCATCAGGTCACAGCTTTGGGATCCTGTCAGCATACAAGGTCACAGCTGTCAAAAATGCATCAGGAAAAGAGGTATTTTTTAAAATAACACAGTATGTTATCACATTAACAATGGTCCTCACAGAGAGGAAAAAGAAAACCATATTATTGCAGATTAGAATGTTTTTAAAAGCCAAACTACTGAAACTTTAGGAAATTTACTTTTTATAGCCTCACGCCAAGTACAAACTGTGCCAAAATGAACAAAAGGTCATTTTGAAAACTACGTCAAAAAGTGCCTTCTTCCCCTTCCTCTGGCTGGGCTAGCAACGCTCACCTGTCTGCAATCGTGGGGTTTGGTTGGTTGGTTTTGGTTTTAAGCAAAGAACTTGGTAAGAAAATTGATAGAATGAGGAAAGAACTTTTAATAACGTAAGTGGGCCTGAAGGCATCTCCCCCTCCTCCCCAAGGTCGAGTCCATTTCCTTTCCACCCTCACCCCTCAAAGACAGTACATATGGAAACATGCTAGAGCAGAAGCCTTTTTTTGTGTGTTTTTTACACGTTTTTGATAGTTTACCATTCACATTGCTAACTGATGTTAACACTTCATTCCGCTAACATTTAAAAGACCGTTCATAAAAAACAGCAAAGGAGAAGGGCAGCATCAGTTCTTGGAAGTCCTGCACTCCCTTACTCATTGGAAGAGGCTGCTGCTGCCTAAAACTTCAATGGCAGACCCAAAAGTCAGTACTTCTTTATGAAACTTTGTCAGCTGCTGCTTTATTTTTCTCATGGCAGATGATGATTCCTTTTTCTTGTACACTACATCCTTCAAAAGCTTATCTGTCAAGTAGTGGAGCCAGAGGACATTGCTGTGTGGATGATAGTCTGTCCAGCCATTGGAGTTCTCCGCTTTCATTTGCCTGTAGATATCAAACTGGTAGTCCCCTGTGCCTTGAAACAGCTCTTCATCAGTGGAAAGGTCGCAGAAGACAGTTAACCCATCTTTCTCCAGCCTAGACAAGGTATAATCTATGATGTTGACATGGATCCCTGCTGTGGGGATTGTGCACGTAGTCCCGTTCAGCACGTAGTTAAGCTCCTTTGCATCTGTTTTCTTTACCAGCACGTTCCCCCAGTGCAAGTCTCTGTGCTCAAAGTGCAGTTCCTGTTCTGCCACAGCCAGCGAAGCAGTCACCTGGTGCAGAATGCTTTTTGCTGAAGCCACACTACTCAGTTTCTTTCTCATGTTCTCCAAATCACTGCCTCCAAATTCAAACTCCAGAATAATGAAGAGTTGCTCTTCCCCAAACAGATCTGGCCGATCGTTTTCCGATCCTGTTGTCTTGTTGTATGTGTCCCAGGCTTTTAGGAGATGTTTAGGATAAGCCCCTTGAACACAGTGCACAGAGTACAAGCTGATGAACCCTACAGTCCTATTCACGGACTCCTCAGACAGAAGACTGAGTTCCTTCGAAATTATTATTTCAGGTAGGATCTCTCCAAAGCTCTTTTGAGCTTCACCATTCACCCTTTCAGATCCCTCAATGGGAATTATTTTTAAGGCCACAGATCCTCTCTCACTGTCGATCTGGAAAACCTCTCCAAACACCCCTTCTCCGATTTTCTTGCAGTTTTTCAACTTATCTAAGGGGATGCAATCCTCAAAAGCGATAGGTTCCTCCTGTTGGCATTCCCTAAACACCTTCTCTGCATCCGTAAGCGTGATCTCTAAGGCTGAAGAGGAATTCATGGGAGCCAGCAGGATCACAGAGGAAGCAGACAAGGCGTAGCTCTCAGCCTTACTGGAAGACAGGGTCACTTGGTGCCCTGAAAGCTGGGGATTCACAAAGGGATTACAAAGGATGCTGGCATAGGAACTGTCATCTGAGATCACTTTCTTTTTCTTATGGAACGACAGAGATGCTCGAAATCTACCCCAGTGGTGGGAGTTATTGAGGAACGAGCAGTCAGCATCCCGTGTCCCTCCTGACATCTGCACGCCCTTCTTCCTTCCTCGTCGTCTCAGCTGCGCTCCGACCAAGGAGTTTCCCGCCTGCTGCTGCCTCTTATTTTTGCACCCGCGCGGACGGAGCCGCGGTTGCCTCCCCCAGCGGCTGGCGCTGAAGCCGCTGATGCAGGCTTTCCTGCAGGTGCTGCCCTCCCCGGGGATCAGTTTGGGACTTTTACGCCGCTGCTTCGCGGCTCCTCGCCCGCCCAGCGGTGACGCCGCCTTCCGGCCGCTCAGCCACAGCGGCACTTCCCCTCGCTCCAAAACCACCACGGGCATCAGCCGCCGCTCGGCCGCGTCCCCGCGTCCGCCCGGGCTCCCCGCCGTCTCATCGCCCTTCACATCCCCGCCGGGCCCTTCCGAGCCGCGCTGCGCTTCGCCATCGACGGGAGCGGCGGCTCCGCGCAGAGGCTCCCGCGCGGACGCCCTCAGAACCCCGCGGGCCGTCTGTGACCGCAGCCCCGGCGCCGAGCTCTCGCCCGGTGCCGCCGCTCCCGTTGCCCCGCCGCTCCGCGTGCACGGCGACGGCGGGAGCCGCTCCGAGCCGCCCGGCGAGTCGGGGACGCCGCCGAAAGAGGCGTCGCGAGGCGAGAAGAGCCCCGGGCCGCACCGCGGCGCCGAGCCGCCCTCAACGCTGGTGCTGAGCTCCGCGAGCGCCGCGGCGGCGCGGCGGGAAGGGCGGGCGGAGCCGCAGGGGGGCGCCCAGTGCGGGGTGCTGCAGAGCAGCGGGCGGCGGGAGGCGGAGGGCGACCCCTGGCGGCGGCGGCGGCGGGCGCGGAGCAACGGCGGGGAGGGCGACGGGGAGCTGAGCGCGGCCGGGGGCCGGTTCTCCTTGTCCGCCCCGCGCCGGCTCCGCAGGTAGCGGGAGCGGGCGGGGCGCTCACCCAACGGCTTCTGGCGGCGCTTCCTCGGCGGCGAGAAGTCGGGGTCGTCCGAGGGGGCGGAGAGGGCGCTGGACAGGGAGCTGGAGGCGGCCGAGGAGGAGCTGAAGAGCCGCCTGCGGTCCTGAGGGGGCGAAATCCAGCGGTCGGGCTGCGGCAGGGCGCGGAGGTACCCGCCGCGCCGCGAGTACGTGCGCAGCATCCGCGGCATCGCGGCGGGGCCGGGCCTGGCCTGAGCCGAGCTTCGCCCTCCCGCCGCCGTTTCAAACAAAATCTCGCGAGATTGCGGAGATGCGCGGGGGAGCGGCGCCAGGCAGCCCCGCCCTGCGGCTCCGTGGTGAGCTGTGGGCTCGGGGCTGGGGGAGCGGGAGCTGATGGGAGAGGAAGTAAACAAAGACAAAAATAAAAATAAAAATGGATCGGCAGAAGCTGCCCTGTGTGCTGCTGCAGATGAGAAAGACCGTTTTGCATATACGCACAGACACTGATGTATGAGTATGTAGGCTGGGACATATATATATATGTGTGTGTGTGGTTTGTAGTTCTTAATTGCATCTATTTTTGAGAATAAAGTCTTGCAAAAGATCCCAGCCTGTGTACGAATGCCGCACTGAAGGCGGCCATAGTGCCTTGTTGTACCCGTCCCAGACTCCATTACAGCCTGCAGCTGCTGCCCTTCGCTGCCCATCCCCATAGCAGCCATCCGGCCTCCCCAGCAGCCCTTCCCCGCCTGCTGCTGGAGTCCTGGCTGTTCCAAAGCACATAGAGATCTCTACAGCCTGACCACACTGAGTAAGTCACAGCACAGAAAAGCTGCTGGGAGTTTTTTGGTTACTTTCCCTTAGGAGAGGTCATTAATTATGATATTAGGAGGGAGTTTTTCACACAGAGGGTGGTGAGGCACTGGAACAGGTTGCCCAAGGAGGCTGTGGATGCCCCATCCTGCAGGCATTCAAGGCCAGGCTGGATGTGGCTCTGGGCAGCCTGGGCTGCTGGTTGGCGACCTGCACACAGCAGGGGGTTGGAATGAGATGAGCATTGTGGTCCTTTGCAACCCAGGCCATTCTGTGATTCTATGAAATTAATTGTCAAAGTTTGTGCTAAGAATGAGGAGCTGCAAGTTAGAGTTACCTCTTCTTCATCCAACCTTCTTCTACTCCCAATTTCTTGCTTTTTTTCTTCCAGTTTCTTCTCTGAATCCCTCATTACTTAATCCCTATTTGTTGTCCCTCATGGCTCCCAAAGAGGTCAGCTTTTGCTGTGGGTTATGATGTTTTCCTTTTTAGATTTCTTTTTTTCTTAAATGCATTATAGAGTTCTGTGACTTGTAATTTCCAACGAGTGCCATTCGATCATTTAATTCTTCACGATTGCCGTAGCAGATGCCAAAGGCATTTGCAGTAATTGGATGGCACTTAAGGGATTAGTGAAGTCATCCAAGCCACAGATGGTTTTTTGTACTGCTTCCATGGAAGTCTTGCTGTGTCTGCTTCTAAATTTATTTGCAATCTGAGTTTTGAATAAAATCCCCTGTACAAAAGCCTTGTTGATGGTGTGGCCGTGGTGTGTCGCCTCGCCCTGACTTTAATGCACTCTGCAGTGGCACAGCTATGCCATCTCCCTGAATGAGAAGATTTGCAAATGACTCATTTGGAGTCATTAACATCATACCCCAGCCAGGCTCCTGCGGCAGCAGGCTTGGTGAGATCTGCTGTTCTGCCTCATTCCCTTGGGGAGAGACAACTGAATGCTGTTGGGACCCAGGAAAGCAGGAGTAGATGTTTGTCCTCTACCCACTGATGGGTGCTGATCTTCCCTTCTCTCTGCTCCAGCCGTCTGAGCTCTGAGCCCTGGCCTGTCTCCAGACCATTCCAGGTGGGAAGATTAGCTCCCTGTAGGTCAGCTTTGCCTGACAGATTTTAGCTATTTCTGCTGGAATATAGCCAAGGAATAGGAAGGTGACTGACAGGAACTGATGCATCCGACATAGCTTTTTAATTGTATCCTTGAAGGGGAAGGCAGGATACAATTCGAAATGCTATTTTAACCAGGAGTGATAGCAGCTGCTTATGTCTTACATGCCAGGAAGATTGACAAGCCTTAGGTTGGTTCTCCTTCCCTCAGCATGGCCAGCTGGCAGGTGTGTGTGTTGAACTCTTGTGAGTGGTTTGGTAGTTCATGGGGGTAAGTAAAGTGGACGTCTGTTCAGGAAAGCTTATCAGAGAAACACCAGAAGTAATTCTTCATTTAGTGCTAGGTGCTGATGTAAGAAGATGAGATAGGAGCAATGAAGTGATTTGCTTGAGAGCCTGTTGGGGCAGGTTTATTTGGAAGTTGATTGGATTACAACCTCACAAGAGAAATTTCCTGTCCCTTGTAACAGGAGAGGTGAGCTGGAATGGAGTTGTGCTGCTGCAGGCAGGTTGCTCCCACACTGCCACTGCTGTGTGCAGCATGGCTCTCAATGTGTCAGGACACATCAGTCTCTTGCTTGTGGTAATAGGTAAGAGCTTAGAGCAGCGGGAGCCTCCAGAGCAAAGGTGCTGAGCTGGCTGAGGATGTTGCTACTGGAACTTCTCCTTTGTGGGTTAAGTCTGAGTCCTACGTACCTTTTCCTGTGACTGAAAAGAGTTAGTAATTGGGGATTCTAGGGAGAAAAGGGCAGAGGGCTCAGCCTAGACTTTCTAGATGTTGACATGATGCAATTCCCCATTGGCCCGAGGGGATGAAGTGTCTCCTCAGCACTTGCAGCTGAGGCCTCTGATTACAGCTGTGCAGCCAGGACGCACTGCATACCCTTCCAGTCAGGGATGATAACAGTTTGGCAAAGAAGCAAAAAAGTGATATCAGGCATAGGAGGAATGTACCTTTAAAAGTTATTATTTGAGGTGAATACATGTTTTATTAAGCAGTAACTCCTGATGAGAGGATTTCCATTGTGGCTGGGTGTGGATGGGCGCAGTTAGGAGGGCACGCATTGAGGTTGAATTTTTGTCACTGTTTCATTGGTAAGTAGTAACCTATTTCTTATTTACACTGCAAAGCAGCTTAAAAGGGAAGCTGAACAGAGCAATTTTCCCTGCGTGTTTTTTTAATTCTTGCAACCAAATTCATTATTTTCTGAAGGCAGCTTGTTTCCTGTGTGAAGGTGTGGATGTGCTGTGGTTTGAGAGAACTTCCTTTCTCAACCTTTTAAACTCTTCCCCTTGGTTTTCTTTGATGTTGTTCTAAAGGTGTGTTTACTGTGAGAAAGAAAAATAAAACACTCATGAGGAGAGCTGACCTGGCCTTTTCCACTGTTCATTTCCTTGCTAAAATAGTTTATCTATTTACATCCTGTGCTCTTTGCCTCCTTTCTATTTTCAGTATCTGCTCTGGCACCTATCTGGATGATGCATTTGCTGCGGGAGCATTTCCAGTGCTTCAGAAATGGCTCAGTATTCTGTGAGTCAGCTGTCCTGCATCTGGGAGATGATGTTTTCTGCTGCACTCAGTAGCTCAGTAAAGAGTGGAGTGGGGGGTCACTGAGAGCAGCTATGTCTGGAGGGCCATTGTTTGGAATTGGAAGTGAGCAAGTGCCTAAAATGGGCATTCCAGCATCAGATTCCACTTGAATCATTGCACTGGTCAAGGTTATCTGCCCACTGCTCAGTGTCTTCTGGGTGTGACTTAGAGGTAACATTATACCATGATACTGGTCTGAACATAAAATATTTCTATCTTACCATGCCTTAAAGAGACAGGTGCAACCTTGTTACGTTCTGAATGCCTTTAGGTCAGGACAGGGATTAGAGGTTAATTTCCTCAGTCTCTGTATTTGGCTCATGGCTGGACATGGCTCAGCTCCAGGATGGATTAACACCAGGGAGCTACTGAAAGGTGGAGAGATGTGCAGAAGGGTCTGGGCAGAAAAGAGATGTGCATCTTATGACTACCTGTGAATAATGAGAATGCAATTACTGTATGCTGTACAAGTAGTTATGTGTAGGTGTAACGTGACGGGAATAAAAAGAGAGTTTCAGTACAGGAGGAGAAATCTTCCCTGTGAGAATTTCCAGACTGACTAAATGGCCCCCCTGGGGAAGGAGCAGAACTGCAGGTTTCCATGGGAAATTCAAAGTGTTGGACTTGAGAAAGGAGATATCTTGCAGAAGAGGGACAGCCTGAGTCTCTTGAGAAGGACAAACTACATTTTTGCCTTTAAGTGATGGTTAGATTTTAAGTTATTTTCTTCCTCCCATGTGAATTAGACTAACATTTGAACAGTTCACAGGCTCTGAGAAACAAACCAGTAATCTTACTTTCCAAGCAAGAAAAAAATAAGGGTATGAAAGCTGAAAGATGATGAGAATGATACCTGCAAAAGCATGTGAGCAGCACTGCTGTCAGCATTAATTTTGCCTATGTGGAGTGATATTCAGGATGTTCTGAGGTATGCTTGATTCAAAATGAAACTCTGTGTTCAAAAACAGCACTTGCAGCAGTGCTTCTGTTTGACAGCTCCAAAAAAACTCAAAATCCACAAGAAAAGATGGAGTTGGTGTTAGATGGTCGTTATGGTCCCTGCCAACCCAAGCTGTTCCATTAGCTTTACATCCATTTTTTAATTTGTGATTGGATCTGGCTGATGTCTTCAGCTTCACATCTTCACAGCTGTAACAGGAAAAACCTCTCTCTCAAAGCAGCGTTCTTTTTCTAACCTGTGTAAATCCTTTCTCAGATTAACTGACCTGGAAAGTAATTGCAAAAAATTTACTCTGTCTGTGTCACAGAGTAAAACCAGGCCAGGAGGCAACACACTACTTAACTCTTACCAGGTTTTGTAGACTGATCATAGCCTGTGCTGTCACACAGGCAGATAAGAAGGTGACTCTGAGGAAGAGGAGGATGGACAGAAGGATCTCTGGACAGTGCTATGTGTGCTGGCTTGTCTTCACTGATGCTTTGTTATGAACTTGCTTGCTTTTAGTGCAGTAGGAGCAATGCTGGAGGCAGTTGTGAGTGAACAGGGCGTGTATCGCCAAGACATGGGATGCACTTGATATCTGCTCCAGCCTGAAGAATCAGGACGAGCAGATGGTGTTTATGTGGGACTGTGCCCATGATAAGAGGCACTGCTCAGCTGTCACCCAGCAGATGGTACCTGCAGAAGTGTTTGAACTCGGAGCAGAAGGTCAGGTTCCTTTAGGATGCTCCTGCCTTCCAGCACCTTCATCACTTGGCTTTGGGCTCCAGGCAGCGATGGGGCAGATAGGCTGAGCATGCATTTCTGACTTGTTTGCCTTGAGGAGAGCTGTGCTGTGAAACCCTTTGTGTCGTGGGGCTGGAAGCAGGGAGTGCAGCTGGGTTAAAGAGCTCCCCAGCAGATTTCTGTTCCAGTTTTGCAATTGCTGGAGAAAGAGTTATTTCACTTCGTAGTAGGAAACTCTAGGGATGTCTGTGGGATGAGGGACAAAATGAGGTATTCTGAGGATATTGGGAGGAGGAGTGTGTGCTAAAGCAGCCTTGGTAATGTGGCTGTGACCTGCTCTTTGGTCCTGTGTTCAGGTGTGCATCACAGGTGTGTACCGAGTAATCTCAAGAGCATTGCTGGTTCTGACAGAGCCCTGTGAGCCAAGTGTGTGCTCAGGTGTGAGCTAATTACGTGCTCCTGCCTGAATGCAGAAAACCCTGCAATTTATGCCTACTACAACACCTCACGTCTCTGGTAAATGTTTTCTAACAGATTCAGCCTATGGGCAGTCTGATTCCTGAAAAAACCTGACAGACATCCCCCACTAGTGCACGTGAATGGGATCCTCCTTGCAAAAGGCACACTCTGGTTCACGTCTCAGCTTGCTGCTGGAGCTTCTCCTGGTGTGGAAGGTCAGCTCTTTTGGCTGTGCAGCTGGGAGATCCTGTCTTACTTCATTTCTTACCTCAGAGCTCACTCTGTTCTCTCCTTAGCCAGGGGACAGTGTCCTCCATCCTGGGTTTCAATAATGGTTATTTCATGTCTTTGCAGACACAGGTGTCTCTGCACCAGGACTCATCTCTGTGCTACCAGGTGGTAAAACAGCTCTCATCTCAGTGGGGTTAAATCTGTTCCTCTCCCTTCCATACTGCACCAGGTGGCAATGTCCTGCATCTAAATGCACCTGTATCTAATGGTCTAATCACTGTGCATTTGGAGGATTGTGAATGATCTCTTAACATCCACACACAGAATTTAGTTTCTAGTTTAAATTGTTTTCTTTTGGTAGGATGATGGAGTGGCTAAAGCGGGCATTTTGACTGGTAAGGGCTCAAGTTCTTGTCACTCATGTGAACGCTTAAGTAATTACAAATTTAAACTGCTCCTTTGCCCTTGCGAAGGTTGAATGCAGGCTTTAACACTTAGCAGTGAGATACTATGGCTCTGCAACACGGCTTCATGCTGTAATGTGTTTCATTATAAATATTTGGTGACTGGAGAGAGAGAATGAAGCAGAGGAGCTGAACTGAGGTGGGGGCTTCCCCAGAGAATGACATGTCTGGAAAGCAGCAAAGGAAGGATATGGTGTTATTGCAGCTGCCGGCTTCCAGCCTGAGTGCTGCTGCTGGCAAGCAGCTGACAGGAGGGAGGAGATCAGCCTTTCGCTCTGAAGGGTTGGTGCGTCAGGTTTCCCTGCAGAGCACGTGCAGATAACCGAGCTGCAAACACTGCTGCCTGTTCCAGCTCCAGTAGAGAGAGCTGGGAGAATGGGGCAGGTGTCTTGGAAGGGTTTATTTCTATCGCTTTTCGATTATAAAACAGAGAAATACGTCATTGCGAAGAACAAGAAGGTTGGGATTCTCTATCGAGTGGTGCAGCTCTCCATCCTGGCTTACCTGGTGGGGTAAGGATCACCCTCTATTAAATGTACTGCTGTGGTTGCATTTGCTTGCTGCGTTGTGATGAAGATTAATGTAAGATACTTTAGCATACAGGGATCGCTTGCTATGGTGCATGATCTTAATACAGATAACTGTGTTTATTTATAACACTGGGATTTTGTAATACCTAATAAACTCTTATCTGATTTTTCACTGGCTGGAGATTGCTGAATTCATCTCTACCTTCCAGATTAATGTATGATTAAAAATGGATCAAATGCCACCATGGCTCTATACTGCATTATTTACTCCTTTATTTCTGTGTTTGGTAAGAAAGGTGCCAAGCCTTAACAATTGACTCATAGACAATAGCACATAGGGCCAAGGTTGCTGAGCCACAGGACAAACCAAGCTTGTCTGCATGAAACGTTTGAGTCTGAATGAGAGGGAACCAAGCAGAAAGTGACAGATGTATCTGCTGGAGTGAGCTGCAGCCGCTGGGATTGTGGAGGACGCAGCAGCTTGCGTGTCAGCTGCCTTGCATTTATTTCTGAGCACGGTTGGCATGGAGATAGGCAGAGCACCTCTCAGAAGAGGTTCTGCTGGAGGCAGTCACTGATATGTAACAAACATGGCTGTATTCCTTGCAGCGTGCAGGCTGAAATGTGGGGTCATCTGGCCTGTGTGATGCCTGGGTCTTTGCTTCCTGAGTTTCTGAGGCTTTCTAGAATGTGACTGATAAGTCTTTACCCTCTCTCTCTGAGCTTTGGGATCCTCTCACCTTTCTTTCGCCTCATGCTTTCACCAATTAAATATAGTAGAGTTATTTTGGCATTCCAGATTTATTTATAGAAAGGTGTACAGTTTCAGAGCTTCACTTAGTGGGACAGTGATGCAGTCTCAATGGTCTGGTATGTATTAGCTGCTAAAGGAGGAGTTCTGTAGATAACGTTGCTGAGACCACATCCTGCATCCAAGAGGGACTGTGAATGTCCAGAGAACACCCGGGCCGCACTGACTGTTTCATTCACAGACATCTGCAGAGCTTAGAAACTGCCTGCAGTGCCTCCTCTGTGCCTGGGGACATACAGTTGGTCATGGAAGTGGTTGGCATTAGCCTGTGCCTGCCTGGCTGTGTACAGCTCCCTGTTCAGAGGCTGTCCAGCCTGTGATCATCAAACTCCTCCGGATTGTTCCTTGTGTGTAGCTGCCATTTCCTTGCAGATTCAATGAGGAAAACTTAAGATTCTGCTTTTGAGCCCTTCTTGGGGAGAAAATGCAGTGTTCTTGGGAAAAAAGGGAAGTGGGACAGTTCATAGGAGTGGAGAATGTTGGTGCTCAGGTTTGGCAGAGGGGGAAGAGCAGTGTGTGTGAATGCTGCTCAGCTTCTGAGATGGCTGCCTTTGCTTTCTGCATGTCTTAGTGCAGTCCAGCTCTGTGCACTGCAAAGGGGAGCTGTGCCAGCAAATGCAGCCTGTGTCCCTCTCCCAAACTCTTCCTCCAGAGCTGTAGGTAAGTGCAGTCTATATCAAACAGTTCATTCAGAATTTAGGAGTCATCCAGTAGTAACAGAGGCTTTGGTGTCATTCACATGTTTTGATTCGTCCTTAAAGGTTGCTTGGCCTTGGTGTAAATCTCTGGCTAGATTGTTCCCTGATTCCACTCACTAACATTACTGCCTGCTCTGCTCTTCCCAGGTGGGTGTTTGTTGTCAAGAAAGGCTATCAGGATACGGACACATCCCTGCAGAGCTCTGTCATCACCAAGCTGAAAGGGGTGGCATTCACCAACACCTCGGAGCTGGGGGAGAGGCTGTGGGATGTTGCAGACTATGTCATCCCTCCACAGGTGGGAATCATGCTGCTTCTGTTGTGTCTGCCATTCAGGTAGAAAGGCATGTTCCAATCTGGCTGCTGGTGGAAAGGCTACAGTGATATATCCAGGTCTTCCTGTGAGAAAACAAGAGGTGGGCTACAGGATAGGAGTGTTGTGCCTCCTCTTATGTCTTTTCAGCAAATATATAAGGAGCTTTTCTTTCTTACAAAGGACAATATTTGATAAACAGAGCCCTCCAGCAGCAGTCTGGTGGATTTCAGTGGGACTGCTCACTGAACCTCCTTTAGTGGGCTGGAGCAAGCATGCATGCATGGGGCAGCCCAGAGGAGGGAGGAGATGGAAATAAATGTGTTGCAATTTGAGTGACGAGGCTTGCTTGAAATGGATCTGACTAAACTTGCCTTGCTGCTTCCGTGGCTTAGACAAAGTGAGATGCAGAGTTGATGCTTTAAGGGGAAGATGCCAGCAGATGGGCCTGGTGTTGGAAATTGCTCAGCTGTGCTTGCTAGGGGCTGTTTGTTTGTGTGCTTCCCTGCTAGCAGCTGGCACGTGTGCATGAAGGGACATGAGAGTAAATTCAGGGTTCTGGGCCAAAGACTCCAAACTGGACAATTTTCTGTACGTAAGACTTCACCTTCATTCTGCAGTTCGCTCAGATCTGTGGGTTTGTGTGCTGCATTTCTACCAGTTTTAATGCAAAGCCTCACTGTTAGCTGTTGATCTCCAACCATCGTGTGCTGTGCAGCAGGAAGGCCAGGCAGCAGGCTTGTGCTGAAGCTCTGTGGGAGCCGTGGGACCTTTCGCAGGTGGCCGGTTGTGCATACCCAAAAACGAAATGGTGATGCTGGTATTTTAACTTGTCTGATGTTTCTACTGTGACTGAAGTACTGGTCTCTTTATCATGTGTTGGCTTATTGGGAGTCATTGTAGTGTGGCACACTGGGTAAAGATAGCTAGCTTCTGGGCCTCCTAATGTGGATATTTGTACTATGGCATCATGAATTCAGATGATCATGGATGGTCACATGTTTCCACTGTGACTGGGCAATCAGGCTACAGTACTGAATCCAACATAATGATAGTGATGTCAGACCTTGGGCTCACAGTAAAACACAGGAACTTCCATAGGCTGTGAATGCAAGTGTAGATATGTCATGGAGCTTTGTTCTATGAGCTCAGGCTTGTAACAGCACAGCTGGGGCAGCCAGCTCAACCCTGCCTGAGAAAAGTTCTGCAGTGGGATGGAGTCTGTGATCCCTGGCCAGGCACTGTGTCCCTTATTGAGAAGGATGGTAAGTGCTTGCTGAGTGGGCAGTGAGGCCAAGCTCAGCAGTCCTGCTCACCAAATTAAGGCAGATTCTGAAGCAAAACGCCTAACACCACAGAGACCCACTAAGCTCTATGTCCTTCCACACATAAGGAAGTTGCCTCATAGGACTTTTCATATATATATATTTCACAAGAAGCAACTTAATCTAGTGGATGATAACACCTTAATCTGGGACAGCTGCAACTAGCTTTGCTTTCAGCCCTCACCAGCTTTTTTGTGACTAATGAAATCACTGCTCCTCTCTGTGTCAGAGCTGTGTGTGAGACTGGCAATATCCAAATTCAAGCAAACAAATACTGAAACAAACAGCTTTGCTGTATCCTACCTTGAAAAGCACCAGAAGAGGGGGAATTATTACTGTTCTGCAGAGAACTTGTGACTGGTTCTTTTAAAATAGGTTTTTCTAACACTTCTGCCTTACTTTGTTTATTCTAGGGTGAAAACGTCTTCTTTGTCATGACAAATTTGATTGTGACCCCAAACCAGAGACAAACCACGTGTCCTGAGGTAGGAAGAACTGAGTCCTTTGGCTCCCAGACCCCTACAAAACTGGGGGTAAGACCTGGCAGAGGACACAGCAGCGAACACTGGAACGATAGAAGGCGAATGCTTTTTCTTTGTAGTATACATCAGTTAGGAAAATTGGACTGATTACCTAAAACCTGGAGGGTTCATCTCTCTTAATTTCCAGAGGCACTGATCATGTAGAGGCTTTAACTAAAGGTGTTGGATGTCTGCCTAGCTGGAGATGAGACTTGAATAGTGATTGGTCAGGGTCAGAAAAGGTCATGGGAAAACAACCTGGAGGTGATTCAGTTCGGTTATGGGCAAAGGAGACATTCTAAGAGGCCCCCTCTGGGAAGGGCTGAACATTCAGGCTTTCGCTACCTTCAGGATGTGTGAGAATGCTTAGTGCTTTCCAGAATGTGCCTTACATTTTTACATGTTTTCATGTAAATATTTGTTTACGTGTCCTCCGTGGAGTCATGGTTCAGAATGGGCTGGAGCCTGGGGAACAAGGATGCTGGCATTCTGAGGAGTGTTGTTGGCACATAGCAATGATTATTTTTCCTTCACAGAAACATGGGGTAATCCAGGCTGTCAGCACAGCTTGATTGTTAAGGACACGGCTGTCCTCTAGTGGCTGCGTTAACCCAGCATGCAGCCAGGAGCAGGGGCTCACAACTTGCAGCTTAAATCAAAGATACAATTATCTCTTAAGGAGAAATATGGTGGCCTTCTGCTTATTTTTGTTGAGTAGTGGAAGATGTTGCTTGCTTGGGTTCTTCCACAGCTTGTCCTTCTTTAGATTGAGCAGAGACCAAAAGCAAAACTTCATAGCTGAAGCATGTTGTTGCTGGTTATGTGACATAGCCAAGTTATTTGCACACTGCCTACTGTTAGTGCTCCAGCTGCATGTTTTCACTGATCACCATTCTGTAGATGATTCAGTGAAATGAACGTAGCTCTGCTACCGTGTGTCGTGTCCTGCCACGGTTCTCACTCCTGTCCTCTTCTGCTTTGCAGAGTGTAAACATTCCTGATGCCTTGTGTTATGAGGATGAAGACTGCCCTGCAGGGCAAGCAGTGGTGGCTGGTAATGGTAAGGAAAGAGACCCTCCTCCTGTACTGCTTCTGGTAGAGGCAGGTTCTTTCAGACATCAGCCGGGTTACAACCCCGGAGATCTTTGACTTCAGACAGCAACAATCATTTTCGTTTCTTTAAGACAGTTGCCTTGTTTACAGCTCTCTGATGACTGGACAAAAAGCACCCCAGGCTGCTCAGAGCAGCAACAACAGAGGGGCTGTTCCCACTAAGAGGGCTTTTCACAGCAGGGAGGAGGGCTTAGGGTGGCAGTGAAAAGCATCTGATTTTCATTTACCCTGCAGGCAAGGAGAGGAAGCAGCTGCTTTAAGTGACCTTTTCTGTGCTGTCTGTGCTACAGGGGTTAAGACTGGCCGTTGTTTGAAAGACAGGGACAGCATCAGAGGTTCTTGTGAGGTATTGGCCTGGTGCCCAGTGGAGAAAAGATCCAAGCCCAAGTACGTGGCTGTCCTATGCTGTTTCCAAGCTTGAGTTGCTTGGCTTGTGTGTCATTCAGGGTGGTGTCTGGGTTCCCTCTGCTTGTTTGCTTGCTGGAATATTGGCTGTTTCAGAGCAGGAGGGAGCCCTGCTTGGCCCCCAACAGGACTGGCCCTCTGCTCACCTGCTTGGCTCGCTGGCTATCCCAGGGCTGTGTCCAGCTGCCAGTGTCCCCCCTCGCCTGCATGCTCCTCACTAACATCTTGCTGGCAGTGTGGGGGAGCTGGGACCAGTCGTGGAGGTGCAGGGTGTGGCTGCTGAAGCCCTATGCTCTGAGCAGCAGATTCACCCCGTGGAAGCAGCACAGGATAGTACTGAGCTGTTTCTTAAATGGCAATTTCAGTTAAACATGTGAGCAGAGTACAAATGTAAAACATGGAACAAAACCTTCTGTTCCAGGAAACCACTTCTCGCCAGTGCAGAAAACTTCACTGTTTTCATCAAGAACTCGATCCGGTTCCCCAAGTTTAAATTCTCCAAGTAAGTGCAGGTGCCCAGAGGTCCCTGTATCTTCTCCATCACGGAGCCAATAACCTTGTTTTGCTCCACTATCCTTCTCCTGCCTGTGGCTGGGGTGGGGAAATGAGTGTTTCCTCTTCTAAAGCATAGAGGGAGGCCTTTGGCTTGGGCTAGAGTGTCTCAGGGAACAACTCAGATAAGGCTGTCACCAAATGTGAATAGGTTGCAGCTGGGGGAGAGCTTCTAAGGCAATGGGTATGTTCTACAGCCAGTGCACAGTCAGGTTTCTGAGCTGCTTCTGCTCCCAGATATTCCTCTTCTGTATAAATGAAGATATGGCCAAAGTTGGGAAAATACAAATTTGAAGAATTGTTTGAATTTGCTGCTGCAGCTCTTGCTCCATTAAGGCAGAAGTAAGGAGAGTAGAAAGAAGAGTGGCCTTGCTGTTCTGACAGGCTCAGACAGACTGAAGAGTGCTGAAGAAATCTTTCATCTCTGCAACCTTGGGGTTGTAGGCTGTGTAGGCAAGCAAAGAGGGAGACAAGATGCCTTCCCCTCTTTCCCACATGTAGGATGAATGTGCTGGCCACCAACAATGAGTCCTACCTAAAGACCTGCCGCTACAGCACGGAGCATCCCTACTGCCCCATCTTCCTTCTGGGGAACATCGTCAGATGGGCTGGGAATGACTTTCAGGAAATGGCTTCGGAGGTAGGAGTACCCTTCGAGCTTGTGTTTCTCCAGCTGGCTGTACTGCTTGCTGGGTGGCTGAGGAGAGCCACTGGTGACTGCCCAGGGATCTTTTTCCCATCCAGGCTCAGGGAAAAATGGAGATGCTGTTTCTTAAAATCATGCTGGTTCCATTTATCCTGTCCCTGGGGAATAGGAGACAGGAAAATGTGTTTTTTCTGGAAGAATTGGAAGGGCCAGTTTTCTATTATTTAGAGCTTACCCCCTGAATTGTTACAGCTACTTAATGAAAACAGGATGAGAAACCTCTTCCTAGGATAGCAGACTAGGGTTGTGTGTTAAGTAATGTGCTTATTATTATAAAAATGAACTTAGCCCATCCAGAAGCGTTTGACCAGAAATGCATCTGTTCTTGTCCCTGGGGAAATCTCGCTCAAGGATTGGACAAAGCTGATACAGACTGACTGAAGTAAGCTTAAACTCACACTGTCTCTCTCTTTCATTAAGGGTGGTGTGATAGGAATTCAGATTGAATGGAACTGTGATCTTGATAAAGCCCCTTCTGAATGTAATCCCCACTATTCTTTTAGCCGTCTGGATAACAAGTTTGCAGAAAAGTCTGTCTCTTCTGGGTACAACTTCAGGTAAGTAGAAAGGAGAAGCACATCAGTTATGACTTCTGGCAATCCCTTCACAATTGGTGTTACCCACTGCTCATCTGAATGACTCCCAGTCAAATAATTGTGGACAAGACCCATAGGTTCAGGCTGTAAAATCTTTATTGCAGAGATTTACATTTTCTTTCCATACTTCATGTGGCAGTGAGAAAGGAATGTCCAAAGAAGTTGTAACTGCTATAACTATGGGTAGACTTCCCAATCTGAGTGGCTTTCTGCTGCCATCAGCTAAGAAACACCATCCTGAGAAGGGCCTGACTTGATTGCCACTCAGAGCCACACTTTACAGCTAAAGCTGTTTTTGATAGGAGGAATAGATCCATTGGCACAGAGGGGTGAACTCAGATGGGTTCTGTGTGTGGGGGCAGATGATGGAGTTAAAATTGGTATTGTTCCATTTCAGGTTTGCTAAATATTACCGGGATGCTGAAGGGATTGAGTACCGGACACTCTTTAAAGCATATGGAATCCGTTTTGATGTGATGGTGAATGGCAAGGTGAGGTTTCAGGCCAGAATATTTCCTAGCCTGGAGAAGAAGCAGGGAGACATTTCTCAGCGAAAAAGCAGCTTTGGGATGAGAACAGCCTGTCTGGCTTGTTGTAGGAAAGAGGGCTTGCCATTCACCCTGCATAATAAGGGAGATGATCAGGAGTGCAGACGAGGTAAAGGTCAGCAGTCTGCACCTCTTATACCTAAAAACAGTCTCATGTAAAGTCCAGCAAACGTAAAGATGCCCCACAGACTTGTTTAGCATGTCTGCACTAGCAAAGAAGAAGCCTAATCCAGGGATGATGCAAGCTCAGAAATGTAGCCATGAGCAGTTGCAATGGAGACAGTGAGACCTTTAGCTCTGATGACTGTTCACTGCAAATCCTTCTATGGTTATGCCTGCCTTTTGCCAACAAAACACACCCATAAGCACCAGCAGCTTCCCAACAAAACACATCCACAAGCAGCAGTAGCTTCCCCTCTCTAATACCAAACCCTTACGTTTGTTTCTTGGATTGTTTTCAATGAATACTTCATGACTTGTTTTTCTTTTAGGCAGGGAAATTTAACATCATTCCCACTGTCATCAATATCGGTTCAGGGCTAGCTCTCATGGGAGCGGTAAGTCGAGGTATTTTCTTAAAGTAACATATTGGGACCCAGAGCTGCCAGTTAGCTGCTCCGAGGATAAAAAGGGACGATTTGTTTAATTATCTTCTCCAGCAGGATTTTTACTACTTTGGCTGCTCAATGAGGTGCGTCTGTGTCCTGTCTTGAAGGTATCTGTTAATGTACCTTGTAGTCTAAATACTCCTAATATTACATGGTACATGAAAGAAAATGCAGCTCCTACAAGTTATTTTTCTTTAATTTTCATTACAAATTAAATCTGAAATTTCCTTTTCTACTTTAAAGATGAAACATGGTAGTGAAAGAAAGAACCCTGAACTGTGTTTGTTGATTACAGTGCTACCATGGTGAGGGTAAACACAGTTAAGTCTGATGTACACAAGTACTGCACCCTGATGACCCTGAAATACTGCAGGCACTACTTTTCTCCATGCCTGCCTTCCAGTTCCAGTTATGCATCATCTCTAAGATATTCCAGCATTTAGTAGCTCACCTGTAAGCTCTGGCTATATGATGCCTTTTTCATCACAAGCAATTGAAGAGAAGCTTGAGGCAGGAATTAAAGCATTTATTTGTATAACAGCAGATCTAAACTGTCCCTGCTTGTTAAAGTGTTCCTCAAATGCAGTGCAAAAACCATAACATCTAAGCAGCTATAGAGAAAAACAATACCTGGAAGAGAACTTGGAGCAAGCAGGGATGAGTAACTGTGGGCTGAGCATGATAGCCAGGAGGAGAGCTTGTCAAATGTACGGGCTGGAAGAGTTTGGAGGCAGGGACAGTGGTGGCCACTGGGAGAGGGAGATTTGTTCCTTGTTAGTGGCCATGACAAATTCTTTCTGTTTTGCAGGGAGCTTTCTTTTGTGACCTGGTGCTGCTCTATCTGATTAAAAAGAGTAACTTTTATCGAGGCAAAAAGTATGAGGAAGTAAAGTAAGTGCCCTTGGCTTTTGTGTTTAAATGTAATGGCTTTATGACTAATAGGAATAGGAGATAGTAGAATGCAATAAACATTAATGGCAAACAGAGATTAATTCCAGGAAATTACATTCCTCCAAATGAGTTTAGCCAAGTTGCTCCCTCCCTCCACAATTCATCACTGCAGTTAGCTAGGGAAAAAAGGAAGTTGCTGTATCATGGTCGGTCTATAAATGGCCTTGGACTGTCAGACCATAATGACTGCAGATGGAACCAGGCTGGCTCCAAGGTCTCCAGAGCCTCGTGAAACTGAGAACAGGAGCTTTAGCTGATGGCTTTTGTGGTAAGGGGGGACAGGCTGGATGGGAACATCCTCCTCACATTGTCTCCTGAAATGGAAATAGCCTGCTTGCTTTTTTTGTCATCTTTGCTTGTTTCCTCAGGTCCAGTTCCAGGAAGTCATTAACTAGCCCTACTCTGAATGGGAATCAGAGCCCAGACCAACTTGGCGGGCTCTAGACGTGGTGATGGGTCTGTCAACTGGAATCACGTTCCAGGAAAACTACACAGGTGTGAAATAACACTGGGACTGGGAGGTGGAGCTACCCCAGATCAGATCTACCATCTATTATTGGGATTTCCAGAGGAAAAATGTCCTTTAAAGAACACCCTATTTTCCCTGAGATGTTCTCTGATATCTTGAGCTTGCAACACCTGTGTTCATCATTATGGATTTATAAAAGGATTTTGTAAGAGGAAAAAGAAGGCACCAAATGAATGTTTTTATATCTACTGATAGATCTATCTGTGCCACCATTATTCTGTGGCTATGCTTTGCTTCCAAGTGCAGAAGAGAAATGTTGTGAAACACCACTGACATTTTCAGGAGGGTTGTGGCCAACAATTAACTCGTCTCCTGCTTCGCCAGCTTGCAGCCACAGCTCCCAACTCTCGCCTTTCTTATTTGCAAGATTAGATATAAAGCAGCAGGACTGCTCTTGTCAGGAAACGCAACGAAATGCAGCATTGCAGAATTGCAGCAACTGTGTCCAGAAGAAAGTGGCTTATCATCCTGTACTGCCCAATTACTCTTATTGCCCTGTTTTTGTTGTAACCATCAGAGCTAGGAGCGGTGCTCCTCCAGGGAAAGCCTTTACAACTGCTGCAACAAGGTGCTCTGCTCGTCTCTCCTGGGAACGTCCACAGCAGAGCCTGCCACAGCTCTGAGTGGAGAACCAGTTTCAGCCACGGCTGGCTCCCAGCTACCTCATCTGCTACACAGATTCTCCATTTATAGTTATACCCAAATGACCAGTATTTCAAAGGACGGAAAAGATGACAGCACGCAGAGGGTATTTTATGGGCAGGGAGAGTATTAGTGAAATTAGTAGTGCTGTGGAGATTGAAAAGCGAAATTCTGTCAGGTCAAACAGACTTTGCTGGGCTCTTCCAAATGTAACAACAGAAGGAAAAAGTCGAAGACAGACGTCCACTATTCTAACATTTCAGTATCTTCCAAGAACCACAGGTGCTTCGTTGTCTCTCAAGAGAAAACTAAGTCACTGCAACCCACTTCGTGAATTTATGCTCAAGTGGGGATGCAATTACTCTAAGAGGAGGAAAATGCTTACAAAATAATGTTATTTTCTTTTAAAGTTTGGATTTGCTTGAGCTGACAGGAACTGACTCACTAAGGCGGTAGGTGAATATTCCTCTCTTTGAAATATTAGTCCTTTCACAAAGTTTAAAGGACTCCTGCTGCACTGTCCTTGCTAGGACAGTTGTAGAGAGGATGGCATTGCAGGTAGCTGCTGTGATCTGCTGTTATACACAGATGGAATCAGAATGCAACACCTACCTCTGCTTTAATTTCTCAAAAGCATTTGTTCTGAGCAATGTTGTTTTTTTGTCTAAATGAAAACTCACCTTTGCTAAAAGTGGCAAACTTCCAATTCAGTCATTAATAGCAAACCCCACCCAGTCCAGTCTACTCCCTCTGCTCCAGCTTCTGGGCAGATGCGAGTAAATATCAACTAGTCAAACATTTAGCTAGAAAATAGAGTTAAACACTGGAGTGACAATAATTTAGAATAAGCTATGTACACCTGGTGCTGTATTTACACTGAAATTCTCCTCTTTGACTCAGAACTCTTAATAGATATGCACCACCCTGCATATAATGGATAGATAACACTAGCCAAGCCTACTGGAACAACCATGCCAACGAAAAAACACAGACCTTTTTCCATCAGGGCCTAGTTCTATTTAAATAGTTTCTAGATGGTAAAACATGTAGTAAACCCCACACGTGCTATCAGGCCAAGGCACAACTCAGAGACCAGATAGTTCACCTTAGCATGTAAAGCTGACTGTGCCCAGCTGAAGCCAATGCTTCAACTTGACAGAATGATGTCCTTGTTAGACAACCAAAGCTTTTTCCTGAATTTAAGTCTTCATGGGCTTCAGCATCCCCAAAACTCACTAGAATATTTCCCTTAGTTATAGCATTCGTTTGCAGTTAATAACAGTTGCAGTTAATAAAATATGAACAGCTTTCCTCTCAGGATCTTGTTTGGTTTTTTTTTGTATTTGAATTACAGCAATAAGGTTTGTCACTTTGGGGCAGTGCTCTGTTAAGACTGCTGTAAAACACATTGTTTAGGTTGCATGTGCCAGTTTCCTTTGTGATACACACTTATACAAAACAATTCAATTAAGAGTTTAGAATGTATTTCAATAGTACAGGTGTCTAAACATACTAATTAATGTGCAAAAAGCAGCAGATGGCATGAAAAGCATACTAGTGAGGCAGTTAAAGCCTTGACTGTTTTTTCTTCCCCAAAAAGAAACACGACTTAGGCAATGCTGACAAACCCCTCTTTTGTACAACTCTGTGTTTTGCCAGAACTCAGTTTTTCTGTAAAATATTTTTGAATACAGAACCTAATATTGTAAAATCTTTGTATAACAAACAGGTAATATTTTATAGTGTTCTGGTGAAGTGATGACCGACACAAAGACCAGACAGCCAGATGGCACAAGGTGGGGGTGTAGAATATGTGACAAAACCCTGTCACTGTACAAGAGTTTGCTTGCTGCTTTCAGATGAAAGGCACTAAACAGCATTTGCGCAAGCAGCTCCAGAGCAAAGTGACTTAACTGCTTTAAAGGGTGATCAGAAGTTCCTTTCAGATTCTGTCAGAGTACCACAACAACCATAACAGCTGCAGAAAATGCCAATGGCTGTAACAAGTGAGTTCAGTACAGACTGAATTGCAGGTAATTAGACATTGAGTGTATTTGGGTGCCTCTATTTCATCGGACACAGTGGTATTAAAAAAGAGTCATTGACTTGGGAGAACATTACTTATTGACTTTTGTACATGCAGTGAGGAGTATCTATGACAATGTCATTTATTTATAGTGTGAACATACAGCAACTGTGTAAGTTAACATTTGCACTAGCATTTCAAATACATTTCTGTACCAAACTTTTGCGTACATTTAATTACATGCTACTGTGAAATACTTCCTCGTGTCAGTGGCTTATTTTTATAGTGCTCTGTTTGCATGTAGGGGCAGGCAGCAACAGGCAGTAATTGGTATTTCTTACCCACAGTGCACAGGATGCAAAGAACTAAGGTAGTCAAAACCTGCAGCTGTGACTGCAGTTAAGGACAATAAGTCATTCCTCTGCCATCAAACAAACATTCATGGGAGGCATCTGAGTGGTTTCACATTCAGTTTAATTAGAACAATACTACCGATTCATTTGTACTCTGACATAATTTACTGACAGTATGAAGGATACAAGCAACGAACAAGTTTAAAAGATAAGCTGGCCTAGTTGTGTGGGTGATGTTTGGCAACAGTCCTCCTGCTTCATTAAAAACCACCATGGCTACCACAGCCGTTGTTTCAGTAGACGTGAACCATGCCGTACAGGAAAGTCCAGAACAGGACGTAGGTGAAGAGCCCTCCTATGAGCCCCCCCGTGAAAAGCGGCCTTCGGGATTTAAAGTACTTATTCCATCGCCGCCCGGCTTTCAGCACCAGGAGCACGGAGAGGAGGACGGATGCCAGGAAGTAGAAGATGAAGCCGTGCAGGCCCGTCAGCCCGAGGATCCCCGCCGTGGCTCCCGACAGGGCCGACACCGACGTCCGGCAGTAGTCCAGGATGGCCGCGTTCCCGCGCACGGCCGCCTCGCTGATGAACTGCGGCCCCTCGCGCTTGGCCACCACCGCGGCCATGGCTCCCAGCCGGGCTCGGGGACCTCCTGGCTCCCAACTGGGCTGGGGGAGAGCAGACACGTGCTGTGCCCGGCCGGCCGCCGCCCCGGGGCCTGCTGAAGCGGCGCCTCCCGCGAGTCCCCCCGGCACCGCCCGCCCCGGCCCGTACCTCTCATCCACGGCCGCACGCTGCTCCGCAGAGCCCTCGGCCGGGCCCGACCGTCACGCTTCGCACCCTGCCAGGGGACAGCACACGGCACCCGTCACCGCAGGCCGGCCCCGCCCGCACGGCTGAAGAAGCCGAAGCCGCCCGTGGGCCCAACTTACCCCCGCGGCGGCACCGCGCGCCTCCCCGCCGGAAGCTCCTGTCAGCCATCTTGGCGCGGGGGGCGCCGGGAAAGCGGGCTCACTTCCGGCGCGAGCTGCGAGGCGGAGGGCGAGGCGGCGCCTGATTGGCTGAGGGCAGCAGGGGGCGGAGCCGACTGAGGCGCTTTTGTTCGGGCGGCGGCGGCGGCAGCGGCCGGGTGTGTGGGGTCATGTCGTACGTGCCGGGACAGCCCGTCACCGCCGTGGTGGTGAGGCGAGGCGGGCCGGGATCGGGTGGGCGGCGGGATTCGGTGCGGGTGGAGGGGAGCGGGTCAGTTCCGGGCGCGGGAGCGGGAGGAGGGCGCGGTCGCTGGCTCCGTACCGCTGTTCGCTCGCTGGAGCTGAACGCATCGTTCCTCCTTCCCTCGGTGCGAGATCCGGGCAGAGCAGAGCTCCGGGCGGCCTCGTCCCGTCCGGTTGTGTTGCTGAGCAAAGGGGAAATTCAGCTGTTGTGATCTGGTGCTGGAGGAGCCGCTCCTCTGGGCGCGGTGTGACACTTCGCGATGCCGTTTCTTTGTTCCGTAGCCGCAGGACGCGGTTTTACAGGCTGTGAGCGACCTTAATTAGAGCGGTGCAAAGGAAGTCTGTGCGCCTCTGCCCGTGGGGAGAGCGGCGGAGCCGTGCAGCGCTGCCCGCGTGGCTCTGGGCACGCCCTGCCCTTCAGCTGAGAGTTCCGAAGGAGCTTTGATTGTCGCTGTCTCAGCTGGGGCTGCGCGATTCCCTGTCAGCTCAGGAATCGCAGCTGGCTGCTGCACGATATTCGTGGGCAGCGTTTGTCAGTTGCCTGCATTGAGCAGGGAGCCCACCTCTGCGTTACAGAGACGCTGATAACGTTTGTAAGGGAAAACATCCTATTAATAGTCGGCACCGTCACTGGCAGGGTGAGGAGGAATGCCAGGCGCTGATAAAAACCAGCACTGGTTGAGATGTGAGCGATGACCAGTCAGCGAGATGTGACTCATGTTTAGAGAACTGTTTTCCCCTTGTTTCTCAGGGTGGTGGTGAAAGACTGACTGGGAGCACAGCTGTATAATGGTGTGAGCGCCCTCCTACCTGCAGGTCGTTTCCTGTTCTGCTGTCATAGGGTAGGGCTGAGAATGGCTCAGAGCCAACTGACACTTCAAGACTGCGCGTGACCAAAAGATGGCAAATGCTGTGTGATAGTTCTGTGTTGCCAGCAGTTTTTAGATCTGTTAGCCATCCATCAAACCTGAAGGCATTGTATGTAATAACTCCAGCTGAGGCTGTAGTACAGCCTTCTCTCCTAGAGTTACCTGAGCTTTATGGTATCTGTGGCAGACACACAACAGTCTAAAGAAGTCTTGAGATTTCTGTCGGTAATCACAATGCAGTTATTTTGTCATCTTCTCTTTTTAGCAAAGAATTGAAATACATAAGCTTCGCCAAGGCGACAATTTGATTCTGGGATTCAGCATTGGAGGTGGCATTGATCAGGACCCTACTCAAAATCCTTTCTCTGAAGATAAGACTGACAAGGTCAGAGCATGTCAAAATTCAGCCAGCAAGCACTCCTGGAGTGCATCTGGTTTCTGTCCTCTCACATTGTTGGCTGAAGTTGTTTTGTTGGTATCCTTTGCAGACTGAGCCCATGTTTAAGTTAGCTCTCCTCAACTTTTCTGTTCTTCGACACTGGACAAACCTGTTTTTATCTAGAATGCTGTAATAAGTGTTTTTGCACTGTTAGTAGAATGGCTTTTCTGTAAAGTCTACTCACACTAAGTGAATGGTTTTTTTATTCTTTCCAGGGTATTTATGTAACAAGGGTGACAGAAGGAGGCCCAGCAGAAATTGCAGGACTACAGATTGGGGACAAGATCATGCAGGTAAGCACAAAGACAAGTGCTAATTTAGTACCATGTGCACGCTACAGGCAGATTTCTTTCTTCTAGGTACTTTCCAGGGCAGTTTGTAAGGCTTACAAAACCAGTTGTGGTCTGAGAACTAAGTACTAGATATGCTTATAGAGCAGTTAATTATAGGACACCTATCAGTCTACCACTTGTTTCCCTAGACTGGATTTTGAGAAGAGCTGCTAGGTGTAGGTTATCTACAGGCAGCCAACAGCCTCTTTGCATATTGAAGCCTCATGTTGTTCTCCTAGGTGAATGGCTGGGATATGACAATGGTGACCCACGACCAAGCTAGGAAGAGGCTGACAAAAAGAAATGAAGAAGTGGTCCGGCTGCTGGTGACCAGGCAATCTCTGCAGAAGGCTGTGCAGCAATCCATGATGTCCTAATCAGTGATCAAGCTGGGGAAGGGTTAGGGAGGGAGATGCACAGACTGGATATCAAGTGAGGGAGGATTGTCTGGAAAAAGTACATGTTCCAAACTGTGGTAAACACTATTTTTACTTTCTCTGGTGTAATTAACAGTAGTTAAATTTAGTCCCCCCAGAGTGCTTCTATAAAGTTTTCCCTGCAGGTACACGGGAAGAAGACCTTATTATAATCATGGCTTTCAGGAAGACAGGCCAACCCCTAACTATCTAAGGAAGCGCACAGAAAGGCTTCAGATCTAACAAGATTCTTCTGTAGCACAAATGTTTCCTATTTGAGAAGTATTTGGCTTCTGCCAAGTATGATAAGAGGGTTTGTTGTACTTAAGCTTTTAGAAGTGAGCTGTCCTGTCCTCCCATGTTATCTAAGTAAAATGCCTGGACTAAGAGTTGCACGCTGCTGTAGGAAGGAGCACTGTACTCATCTCACATTGTGTGCTGGTTAGACAGAGTATGCTGAAGGTTTGGGAGCATTGTGGCTTACTGCAAAGACTTGTACAGAGCAGCCTTTTCAGCCAAACAACTGAGTATGTTATTAATACCTGTTAGATTTAGCATACTTAGCAGGTATTAAAAGTTTTGAGACACTACAGTTCAACTTTGGTATTGAAGAAAACTTAATTTTCCTTGTTCCTAATTCATTTGTTACAAATTACTTAAGTTTAAATGAAAGTGATATGAACCAGTATGAGCAAATTAAGAAAATGCTAGACTAAGTTGCTAGGCTTACCAAAAGAGCTGCTTGTATCCAGTCTTCAGTTCTTCGCTTCTGTTGGAGTTGAAGTGGGAAGGGTGGATTTTAGTCTTTCTTTCTATCTAGAAGATTGTTCAAATGACTTATTGATTGAAGAGATGAATATGCCAGTAAATTGTCCAAGTGCCTCTTGACCAAACTTAGATTTCTGCACAGATAAGTTAATTACATGGCATACCAGTGGTTTGTTAGCTAGCTTTACAGTTATCCCCAAACTGGAGTTTTTAATCCACCTCCCTTGATTCATTTATCAATAGATTCATTTATCAATACTCTCCTTAAGCAATCTTCAGGTAAGCTTGTACATAGAACTTGAGGTGGCAGTCTAACTTATTCAGTACATTACTGCTGTGCCATGTATGTATGTTTTATTACTGGATCTCAGACTTCTGTACACATGTGCAGATGCTTATTTACCATTTTTATATCTATTAAATTACTCCAATACTGCTTTTGAATTTTGTAACTTAAGAATTCAGTGGTAAATTTTAAGGTTTTCAAGCTGAAGTTATTTTTGTTACTGTAAAAATTGCTCCTATTTGTACTGCTATTTCACTTGATTTTACACACAATAAAACAAAGTTGGATTACCTGAGTTGTTTCTCCTTATATTTAATAATGCCATATCACTCAAATGCTTGCAGCTGAAACATCATTTCTGCCTTCAAATGACAGATTTTGGACTACATCATTACAATGCAGTCAAGGTTAGCAAGTTCTGATTTCATTGTTGGGTTTTTGTAGCAATTTCTTCCTGGAACACGCAACACGTATGTAGAAAGTTGCACAGGAACAAAAGTGTGTTTAAGACCTTTAATTAGTGGGCTGTTAATTAACATGATCCACTTCAAAACAACATCTTTGACAGTCTAATTGTTACCATCCACAGTTTAGAATTCAAGGCATGTCAGTGGAACCAAGCAAAGTTAAATTAGTGCACTTGTCTTAGCACCTTTGAAAGAGGCTTAAGTGAGCTAGGAATATTTCTTATTATTCTCAGTGCTTTATTTTTTTTTCTTCTAGAGAAAAAGTTCTAACATCTGTAGTTGTCTTTTTTTTTTTTTTTTCCCCTGGCAACTTTATTACTCCTTCAGTTACCACTACTGCTGTTGCCAGCCACCCTGAGTGGTGTTCTACTGTGGTTTGGTCTGTGAAGAATCATCAGCAGCAGAATTTAAAACCACAGACCACCTTTAGTTATTATCTTAAGTGGTTTAATATGATCTCAGATTTTTGGAAGCCAGAACTTTGGGAGTGGTACACGATTGAAAAAATGTAGTTTTGGTTTTTTTCCTGTTGTTAGTTGAGAAGATCCACATGCTGCTTGGCCAGCTCAAGCTAAAGCTGGCTTTGCAGCTTCCACAGGCATGAGTCTTCCATCTGCAAGTGGAGGCTAGATAGACTGACATCCTTCAAGGTATTTGGCAAGGCAGCTTGTATTCCATACCAGAGCAGATCAAAGTATAAACAGATCAGAATCAGTAATCAGTATTTCTGATAACTGGTAGTAGGCATCTTCAAATCCCCTGGCCAGGAAGGGGCAAGTTCAGTTTAAAGTTTTTAATGTTCAGAGATGGATGTTATTCACAAGGTTCGTACCCCCATCTCCTATAAAGGCAGTAGTGCTGAACCATAAAAACAATATCAAAGATGATGGAGAAGACACCCAGGCCAAACTTGGTTGGATCTCCAAAGATTAATTTCCACTCATCTGTCAAACACAAGATTAGAGGTTAAGATTAACCTGATGAGTTCATCTTATCTCAAGACTGCAAGACCACGCCATATGAATTAGAGAAGTTCACACTTATTACCTACATTACTTCAATACTTTAAGACTGACTAATAACTCTTCCTCTTGTTTCTTCAAAATAGCTACATTATTTTCTATCTTCTAGGATTAGAAACATTCTTAATTCTTAGTACAAGGACAGCTACAGTAGCACAGTCTCCCAAGATAAAATCCTGTAGGTTTTTGTTTGCATTATAGAAGTTTCTCCCTCCCCATTAAGAAGGCCCCAGCAGCTGAGATTCAGCCTTACCATTGTTGTATGACTGCAAAAACATCTGCAGAAGGCTGAAGCTTCCACCGATGAAATCTAATAATACATTTCCAATGCTCCATCCCTCTGTACTCTTCCGACGGAAATTCATGTATGCCTGAATGTGTAACAAGAAGTTTGGTGTGCCAATCACCTGTTTGTTTCAGCACCTAGCCAAGACTAAGACCACACAGGACTCTGCTGTCTACTGTGGTATTATGTTAGAGGAAATCTTATTCCAGTCTTCAAATAAGGTAAAGATGTTCCTAGCTGGAAAGAAAGCTCACAACTAAGGTATCTTTGCTCATTTAGGCTTTTTAGTAGCTGTGCCCTGGGCAACACCCAACAAAAGAGTGAGCATTTATGACATATACTTTGTAGGAGCTTTACATTATTTTGTCACTAAAACGCCAACAAACAACAATTGCTGGTTTAGTTTAGTCTGACATTCAAGAACACATGCTTTAGACTTATGTTACTATCACCCTAACATCAAAACAGAAAAGTTCAGGCTTACCTGTGGAAAATATTTTATCAGTGTGACTGCTAACTTAATGTAAGAGAAGCAGAATAAGAATTGTAGCCATGTCATCTCCTCAGCTGCAGCAAGAAACAATGTTGTAAACGTAAAAATCCACGCAAGTGCCAGTAGTCCAACAACAGTTTTGGACACTTTCTGACCTGCTCGCTGAAAGAGAAATGCAGATATACTTAGATTGCCCTTGGTCCTACATGCCCAGAAACTTAAAATAAAGATAAGATAAAAAACAAGCTCAGTACTACAGAAGGCTACAGTTCAAAACCCACTGCTGTACCAGTTAGGCTCATACCATGAGGGAACTCTAAGCCAGCAGCTGTAGGTTTGCAGAAGCTTTTGTGCAATATTCAGAAGCATTATTTAGAACACTGTCGTTCATAAGAAAAATGTTGCTGCAGTATTTTTGAAGATTTATGATACCTATGATTCAGTGTCACCACCCATAACAAGCTCCTGTATTTAGTCTGATGACATCAACAGTTCCTGTATATGCAAAAGGCCACTAAAGCCACTGCTGTAAAAGTCATTATCTCCCCATTCTTTACTAGAAAGTGATATTGCTCTCCACAACAATGATAAACATGCTGTTACAGTTTCAGGTTTAGCAACACCAGAGGAAGCACCTCAAAACACAAACAGTTACTAGGTAGAGCAAATCACCTGTTCAGAGCTTCTACGATGACCACCTGACTATTAGTGATCAGTCTCACCTGAGAGGTGGGTGAGAATTATAAATGGGCCTCTGCAGCTATGTTAGGTGAAGTTGGGGGGAGGGGGAGGCCAGGCCAGGCCAGGCCAGGCCAGGCCAGGCCAGGCCAGGCCAGGCCAGGCCAGGCCAACTTGCCTATCCAATTGCAGGGAATCTCCTAGTGCAAAGAACACTCTGAAATTTGAGAAATGATGATGTGTGATTATTTGTACTTGTATTTGTAGAACTGTGATTTATGTGCTGGCTAGAGATTGACATGGAACTTTATAACTTGCCTATTTGCTTTAGTTATTTTGGATCTTTAAAGAAAACTTGTAAGCTCAGAACGTTCATGAGGCTGAAGTAGCAAAGCTTGCAGGAGTGGCTACTAACTCAAAAAAGATAAGGCTGCTGGACTGCAAAGGCCACTGAAAGGGAGGGAAGATAAATGACTGAATTCAGAGTAGGCTGGTAGGGTGAGTCCAGCAGAGGGAGCTCTGCCAGAGCTACCCAAGCAGTCCAGCGTTCAGTCTTACCTCATAAATACAGCACTGGATTATGGTGAGGAGTGTTAGAGCTACTGCATGGAGGCTGAAGAAAACATCATTGATAGCCACAGGGTTCACTCCACTGGGGTAACTGAGTAAGAATTCTTCCTAAGTGCAAGAGAAACCAAAACTAGCTAAGTGTCATAAATCCCTTACATAGATACCTCCACTTCTGAAAAATAGTAAAGAAAATAATGATTACCTTAATTAAGGGAATCCAGAAGAGTCCAACGTTAAACACACTGTACGCTATGAAGCCAGTAAGGTTTAGTGCTATATAGTCAAAGCTTAGTCCAACAACACTAGAGAAGGAAGAAAATACAAGTAAACTTAAGGGATTACTTATCCCTAGAACGTACAGCCAGATTGACAATTCTTTTTGTTAAAATCGAAAGCTGTAGGTGTTGTGACAACATGATGCTGAGTCCATTGAGTAGTAAGGTGAAATATCCTTTTGCATGCCACACGCTGGCATTCACAACTGCTCTCACTGCCAAGCTTGTTGCTGTCTAACTTTACCTCTTCATGAGCTAGCTAGCCTGATAAAAATGCCAGTCTAAATCCACAGAAGCAGCAGTGCATCTTTGCCAAAGTGACTGCTTCAGTTTTCATACTATAGTTTTCCTACTTGCAGTCATTTTGTTCAAAGAGAGCTAATCTAATGATAACACTACAAATTGCTGTCTAGTAAGCAGCTCGCAAGGGAAGTAAATTTTAAGGGTGTCAGCACAAATGACCTGGCCAGATGACACATACAACATGACACCACAGGAAACATGGAAGCCCTCCTCTATCTGGAGTTAATACTGGATGGGAAACTTCAGAATTAGTTTCTTCTGATCTACATATTTAAAAGCTCACTGGTGCTACATAAATTCATGCCCAAATTTTATTCTCCTTTTCTTCCTGCCCCAATCTTTTCATGCATAAATCCTAACAAAGATTGTCCCTGGACCTAAGAACATGATTTTCAGAATTGCTAAAGGGACCTGCAAATGCATCTTAGGTTTCCTTACCTCTTTCGTCGCCAGTTCTCAAACAGTTGAGGATAGAAGGAGATAGACCAAGCAAGGAAATAGATCCATCCAATCACCTCATCAGCATATTTCACTATGATGCTATGAATCACTTGAAATTGAATCCTAGGTCTGAAGGTTAGTACAAACAAAAGGTTAATTTGCCTGCTCATACTTTATTTCATGGTCTTTTGCCTTGTTCTGCTCACAGAGGAAAAGCAAGCAGAGCCCAGGCATTGAGACAAAACAAAGACTCAGAGCTAGTTTCCATTGAGTTTTTAATCCCTTTCTTTAGTGTTCCTGTTATATTTAGGGTACCTCCCATCCTATCCTCAACCTATCCTTTCCTTTCTTTTCCACTCTTTTCTATTCTACATAGAAATCTTCAAAAAGGTAATCTTGTGCCTGATTTCCACAGTCTAAGCACAAGGTCTGTTATGCAAGAGCAGTTTCACTTTTCATGCTCTGCCAGCAGAGCCCCATGATCATGCCTGGCCTGTTGATCACTTTGTGAATGTGGTTACCTCTGCTTTTACTGCAAGCCTTAAAAGGAGAAGTAAAATGAGGAATTAACACAGGAGTACGCTGTTGATAAGTAGCATCTGGGCAACATGGAACTAGAATCCAGTTTTTTCCCTTTTGCTAGATTGTTTTCCTGGTAGAGAGGAGCAGAATCTGTGAACAGAGGGCTCCCCTAACCAGGGAGCAGAACACCTGCATCTGCTTACGATTATGTGGGTATACAGCATTAGCACTCCAGAATAAGCTCTGTACAGTTAGCATAGTTTCCTACTAGGCACTGCCAAACACATGTTTCCTGGATCAGAACATGTATTTTTGAGACTTTGGGGACTGATTATTAAAAGCAGACTAAGAAGCCATAAGAGCTCACAGTCACCTTGGTATAAGTCTAAAATATCAATATTACCACTCCAGTTCCCATAGCTCATATTTACCTGACTACCTTGAGGGTTGCTGGAGGGTCACTACATCTTATCAACTATGTCCACGTCCAATTAGCTACGGGGAGGGGATTCTACAGCCCAGATTCTACAAAGCAGTCTAGTAAGCAGAACTAAAAATCAGTTTCTCACCCAGTTAGGTTGGAATTACTGGTATAAAGATAAACTGTTACTTGTCCAACATCATCTGCTTTCACTTGAAAGCCTGCCTTAGTGTGACCTGCAGGCAACTGAATCTGCAAGGCAAAGTGGAGGAAAGAATGAGGAGAGTTGCATCATACCAGCAACAGGCCTTTGCATAGAGTTAGAAGTCTATTCTATCACTTACTTCATCTGGTAGCTCAACAATGGTGCTGTGTTTTGATGAATGTGTAATATTAAGAGTTATCACCAATGTCTCATTTAATGGAGCCCTGTAAAGATGGAAGAACCAAGTTAGACTGGTGCCTAAGTTCGCTCTCACAGCCCTGAAACAATCTTTGTATCTGCTAATTCCCTAGAGCTGCAATGAACATAACAAACACTCTGTATATAACAGTACCTACTTTCTTAGTACTCAAAAGGACAGCAACTGCACATCTGTGAGCACTGCACTGATTTTTTATCTGAACTAGTGACAGGCACAGAACAGTACATGACCACATTTTGCCTCTGTTCCACACAAATGGCATAGCAAAGCCATTATCTGAAGGGGGATAACAAGCTCAATGGTAGGATGTTGGGGACTATGAGAGGCACAAAGGATAGACAGTACTGAGGTAATAATAAGCAGAAGACAGTAGTGATATAAGATAAAAAAGTAAAATAGTTCTGAACAGCTTTACCCAAGAATTTGTCAAGGAGGTCTGACTGCACAGCAGTACACTCTGTATCATAAGGTTCAAATGCCTGTAGTTGTCCGTGAACAAAATACTTCTTTGCAGAAATAGGAGTTCTACACTGTCGCACCCATGTTATTTTCCTCTTCATCATACTTACTACACTATCATCTGGCTATTCCCTTCACATACACCTCTGCCCTTTGGAATCTTTAAGCATAAGTATTTAACACTGCTTTCCTGGGAAAGGCCCAAGATAGCAAACACACAGCTACAAAATGCATTGTATTGAACAATGAGACTGGGTGCCTCAGCCCCTAATCTGGAGTAACTGCATTTCTTTGCTAAAAATGGCAAGTTCTATTTTCTTGGTGAAATTTTGTGATCCTTCTAAGAAATGCAACTTCCTCTTTAGCACCATTTAAGAAGTAGAGGAGCTCTAAGTTCACATATGGAAGGTAGTTCAATCAGCTAATACAAATTAGAGAGTATGAAATATCTTCTGCTCAGTTTTCCATGCAAATGGTATAGGATATTGTTGGAGACCAACTACATAAGGCCATTTCAGATGCTGTGGCTCTATCTTGGTCCAAAGTGGTACTTATTGATGTGATGGTCTAGAAGTGGCCAGTCACACTCAGATAGGTGTGACACTTCTCTATGGGAAGTCTGTAGGGAAGTTTATGTATATGGTGAAGTTCTACCTTCTTTCTCCTCCCAGTTTCATTAAAAAAAAAAAAAAAAAAAAAAAGCAACCTACAAAACAAAGTTTCAATTCATCATTTTACCTCAGAGATATCGAGACATTTGTTGAACTTCCATTTTCTAACAAAACCACTTCAGGGACAGAGAGTACAATCACTCCATCTGAGGGGGGAAAAGAAAATTGTCCATTACTATTTGCAGGGTAATATTAGAATAAATAAAAAAACAAATCAGTACTTCAAGGAGACTAAACAACTTAAAAGGGGAACTAAATAACCGTCAGACATGTCACAAGGAAGCAATCTAAATATCTGAATTGCAGCAAAAGTTCACAAGAGGAACCAACAGGGTACTTTAAACTGACGCTGTTTGTGATGTGATCCCAGTAACTTGGGAGGTATAGCGCTTAAAATTTAGCTTAAAATTACTGCTTGAGGTGCATGAGGTACCCAGATGTTCAGGTGAGATCCAAGCGTGACTCTTGAAGCGTACGACAGCGCTCTGCGTGTGAGAACACTGCCTCAGCACAGGGTGCAAAGCCAAAGGTGGGTGTGGAAGCAGAGCTGAGGGAGGTGAGGTCTCCCCGATGTGTGAGCTGGGAGATGCCTCCGAGCCCCCTCACCCACCTCTCTGGGCCCGAGCAGGGACAGCCGAGCACTGACCGCCATGCCTCAGCAGCGCGAGTGTGAGGAGCAGAACAGGAGGGAAGAGCTGTCTCATCCTCAAGGTGGACAAACTGCACGGGAAAAAAAAAAAAAAAAAAAAAAAAAAAAAAAGAAAAAACAAAAAGGGAGAAGGCTCTGCTCAGACTCCACAAGCTTTGAGAGGGCACCAGCCCAGCGCTGCTCCCGCCACCCAGCCGCCCGCCCCCCCCCCTCCCGGGGCTACAAATCACAGCAGCCACTGTACCCCCACAGCCCGTCCTCCTGTGGCGGCACGGCGCGGTGCATGCTGGGACTTGTAGTTCCCGCCGCCCTCTCCTCAGAGGCGCGGTGAAACGGAGCCGTCCCACGCTTTAGGGTGTATTAATACCTGGCTAGCAGCACCTGGTAAAGCCCACCTACCTCCTTCTAGCACCGCAGCTCTGTCCCACACAGCCCGGCTCTTCCCTTTTCAGCTCCTCACGTGAGGCGACCGCCTATCGCCTCCTCTCCTCACGCCCCGCCGCGCGGTGTCCCGCTGTGGCCGCTCCCGGGCGCCATCTTGGGCGCGTCCGAGCGGAGCGGGCGCCGGGCTGCGGGGGGGAGCGCGGCGGGTCGAAGGGAGGGCTGGACTGCTCGGGTTGTGTGTTGGAGCTTCGCTTAATGATGCGTAGGGTGCTGGGGAGAGCTGGGGAAAGGGGCGTTTTGCCACGCTCAAGATGAAGGTAGCACCCAGGCGTTGTGAGGGTGAGACATGTTCGGCCGGAGCCCTGAGGGCAGAGTCCAGGCCGTTCTCTCAGCGCTGGGTTCCCGCTCGCTGCGTGCTGCCGGGCCTCGGAGCTCCCTCAGAGGCGAGGAGAAGCGGTGTGAGGGCCCAGCACGCTGTGTGGTGCCCAGGCACTGTGTAGGCTGGTGTGTGGTGGGAGAGGTGAACGCGGTCCCGTCGTCTGCCAGCAGCCATGGAGGGTGGGCCTGATTCTGTCTGCGTGCTGGGCATAGACCTGGGTACAACCTCTGTGAAGGCTGCCCTGGTGGTGGGGACAGAGAGAGGGCAGGTGGTGGCAGAGAGCTGCTCCAGAGAGACGCAGGCTTACACCAGCAGTGTGGAAGCTGGACTGCAGGTAAGGGCTGGAAGTGCTGCTGGTGGTTCCAGGATGGCTGCCTTGTAGTGGCTGGGTTGTGTTAGTGGTTTATGGGGACTCTGGTGGTTTTCCTGGATTTTTTTTTTTTTTAATTTTTGTGCCTGGAGTGACAGATGGTTGCTGCATGTTTTTGGGTATCTGAAATGAGAATTAAAATGCTCTTTGCTTGCTCTTCAGGAAAGCCAAGTAAAGCTATTTTAAGAAAGACACAAACTGCTGGTTAAGTACTGAAATGGTCAGGTTACAATGAGAATAGTGGAGTCAGTGAGAATAGTAATTCTTCAAGAACTTATTCCCTCTTTTTGTTCAAAATGGAGGCAGCTGCTGGGAACATTCCTTAAGTAGCACCACAGAGGCAAATTAATTGCCTCTGCTTGAGCCTCCCACACATCTGGAATGGTACCCCAAGCTCAGTTTTCACTACAGAGACTCTGCAGGCCTGCAGAAAGTCTGCTTCTGCTTTTGCAGTAGTCTCAGGTGTCACAAGACAATCTAAACCTGTTCTCCTGTGAACCATCACCTTGTCTTTGATGCTGCCAGTTAACAAACAACAAGCACTTGCCAACTGGGAGGGTATTTTGCACTTCAATGTGAGATGGCATCGTAACTGGAAATTCCCCATGGAAATAACCAGAAGCATATACACCTGTTAAAGGGCTTTAGTTCTGTTGTGTTGGTCAATCAAATAAAGCATGAATCACCATCGTGAACATAAAGTATCAGCATTCTCTGGGCTAGCGTTGTGCTTCCCAGGGCTCATTTCTGAGCAGATACCATACAGGCCAACCCTTTTCCCTACACCCACGTTTTCATAGCTAAAAGTTTATATGCATACAAGAATACACATCTGTATATCTGTATGTAGGCTGTATTTAAATACTTTGGCTTATAATTTTCATTCTGGACTGCTAAAGTAATCTGAGTCTTCAAAAGCAAGATTTTTTAATTTTTTTTTAAAGGTATATTTGAGTATTGTGTCTTAAGAAATTAAATATTTGGCCTTCACTGTAAGATGCTGTTATCTCATTCTCAACTTGCTACTATTGGTTTTGGGGTTTTGTGGTTTATTTTGTATTCTTTCTTTCAATTTAGTAGTGAATATTATTGTGTGCTATTAAGCTAAATGAATTCTGTTCTTTGCTTCTGACTAGAGTAGCCTTGTTTAATAAATACAGTGAGTGAGTGCTAATGGCTTTGTGCTCAGTATAATGTTTCATGATTACAGGGAATGGAGCAGGACAGCCAGAGGATAATAAGAGCCCTGAATGAATGCCTTGCTGCTCTACCTCAGCAGCAGCTTCAAAGAGTCAGTCACATTGGCATTACAGGGCAAATGCATGGGATTGTGTTTTGGAAAAGAGATCAAGGTAACATTAATTTTTTGGCATTCCTGTGTAGAGTATTATGATGCAGAAAACAAATTTTGAGCACTGAAGTGATCTGTAAGAAACTACTACATTCATCTTCTTCTGTGGGGATTTTGCTTTAATTACTGTCATTTCAGCTGCTGACTATAAATAACCATGTTGTTTACACAGATTGTTTGGAGGGTTTAGTCTTGTGAGATCCCTGTGGGGCGAGTGCAGTTATAAATGTGAAGGTGGAATTGCCTATATGTGAATTGTTAATTGTTTGTCCATCATATGCTACCTCTGTTATGTGCTGCTGTTTGGAAG
This sequence comes from Phasianus colchicus, assembly GCF_987193195.1. Lineage (NCBI taxonomy): Eukaryota > Metazoa > Chordata > Aves > Galliformes > Phasianidae > Phasianus > Phasianus colchicus. Next base: position 7,437,397 of record NC_143456.1, read on the forward strand.
AACTTCTAGACCACGTGAATTACTTTTTTTATGAGATGAATGACATTAAAAAGAGCAACATTTACCTACATGTTCAGTACCTCAGTACTTCTCAGTGATTCTGCAGAAGCAGTATTAACAGTTCTGTGTATGCCTTGGAAAGCAAGCTATACTTGGTCTTTATGTTAGATTATGCACAGAGTAGCTATCCAACATGGAATATTGCTATGCTAATTTGAAATGCTGCTTGACAGCACAGTAAGAGGAAAAACTGAAAATCAGTAATGAGGAGATAAGCAGAGATTTATTGTAAATTGCAGAAGAAACTTTCCAAAAATGCTGGTCACTGCCTCTCAAAAGTTGCCAGTTTTAATTGCTTAAGGAGACACGCTGCTATTCATTACTGGTTGCAGTTCTACTTTAAATACTAAAATGATTGCAAAGAAAAAAAATCCGAAGGCTGATGGACTGAAGGAGCTGTTGCCTGCTTTCCAACTGTCCCAAGGGCTGTATAAGAAAACCTCTTGGGTATGTGATAGACACAGATTTTTATGTGATATTGGTTAATATTTTATTTCCTAAAGCCACATGCTACTTTTGTTTCATTTATATCTTGTGAAAGAGGATGTCTGCTCTCATTTGTTTGAGTAGACTAAGTGAATTCATGCACTTTAGGATACAAATTAGATTTTTAATAGCATCCTTTAGGGTTAGATTTATGGTTAATAATATTTCTTTGAATCCATTTAGAACTGAGCGTATTGAAAATTGTTTCAAACAGATTTGATAGAACAGGTAATTAAGACAGTAAGAAAAGGTATCCATTTGCTTGTCATGTTTTCTGTAATATTTTCCACCTTTCATGGCTGCTTTTTACTGTGTGTGTATATTTTCAAAGCCCTATATCCAGCCCAAGAAACCTTTTAAATCATATTTTGCTAGTCAGTTAAGCAGCCATGTCTCTTCTGTGACCTGAAGGAGAAGTGGCACAGCACAACTTGAAAGCCTTCTGCCACACCTCCAACAACAAAACCAAAAAAGCTGCTTTGGTTACAGGGCCACCTGAATACCACATGTGGCCTGTCCTGTCCCCACGTCGGGCCCAGCGTTATCTGGGAGAGCAGTAGTTGGCAGAGGCTGAAGCTGTGCTGTGGAGCACGCTACTAGCAAATGTTACAGGCCAGTGCTGGAGCTCAGCCTCTGCTTGATTTGCTGCTCTGAGGTGTCTGTAATCTGCCTTAGGAGTGCTTATGGGGAGCAGGAAACAGCACATTGCACTGGACCAATGCAGGCGTTGCTGAGAAGGCTCTGTGCAGCCATGAGAAGTTGCCATAATTTAATTGATGCCTTTGCATAGAAACATCTGACAGCTTAACAAAAGGTGTAACGATCTCTGTTGGAAAAATTAAAAAGTGCTAGACTGATAAAACTGAATTAAATCCTTCTCTGGAAAGGGGTGTTCTTGAGTACTTTGCAGTCCATTGCTTAATACATATAGAACTAGGTTTCCAATTGCATTGACTCAAAAGATGGGTGAAACTATGTACTGTCCATCATACTAATACTGTGTTCTTCAGTCATGATGTGGCAGTTCAACTCTTGTATATGAGAGCTGTCATATCTGCTTCTTACCTTTCAGCAGAAATGCAAAATTTTTTGAGGATGACTGGAATTATGATGTTATGTAGGACTGAAACTGTGACTAATTAATTTGATTATAATCACTGTTTGGGTGATATCACTGTTTCTGCTTTTTTTTTCCATTGTATTTGGCAAGGTCAAGGCATCCAGAAGTGAAGAATGCCAGGCAATGAATGTACTGCTGGTAATTACTGGACTTCTCAAACATTGTGTTTCAGGTTGCAAGTGGACAGAGGGTGGTACTGGCCCTATCTTTGAGCCAGAGGAAGTCAGTCATCTGGTTACTTGGCAAGATGGCCGCTGCAGTCCTGCCTTCCTCTCTTCTCTTCCTCTGCCACAGTCACACATCAGCTTGGCTACAGGATTTGGGTGTGCCACCATCTACTGGTATTTAAAGAAAAGGTACATTGTTTCTCAAAAGGGCATCTGTCAGGCTGTTTCACTTATGGTTTCTCATCTTGAATTTATGTGGCAATTAGTATTTCTGTAGCATGTTAATACAACAATGAGCTCAGGGGCTTGTAATCATAATATTAAGTAGTCAAAGAGTATTTATAATGGCAGTTTTTAATATAAACTGTGCAACTGAGCATGCAAGTCTCTCTGACCTCATTAAAAATACTGCAGATCTTTTTAATGAAAGGAAAATTTTTTGACTATGTAGAAATAGAATAATTATAGTCCAGCCTACTGCTTAAAGAAGGTCTACTAAAATAGCTTGAATGCTGTAACTTTGGTTGTGCAGACTGTGGAAAGTACAAATATGCCTAAAACAGTAACAGAGTTGGTTTGGCTTGTTGCTGCCAGATGTTAGAGAAACAATCCCTAAATTAATTTCAGTTCCTTCCTTCTTTAGACACCAAGATTCTATGAGGTTTTCTGATGCTCTGCTTTGTTGTGGCATTTTTGCAGAGGATGCAGTTTTTCACTTACAACATTGCACCAGAAGGATTTGGTCTTCAATTTCATCTGCAGGATGCTACGTTTCTCAAAGATGACGTCTTCCTCATCCATAAGTTGAGGCTAAATAAACAGAGGCAAACCTATTAGATGTTGTTTTCAGTCAACACATGTTCAGTAGATACCTGGGATGTGACATGACTTTGCTTTAGAGCTGTGCAACTCATGAGCCCAAAGTCCTTGATTTGTTCCCGTTCTGTTTCGCTATTTGGTACATATTCATTTGTGTAGTTTGTGAATCTTATAGCAATTGCAGGAATTTACTTATTCTTCTCAAATGCTCTGGAATGTGACATTCTTGTATTTATACAAGATATATATTTTCCTTGTATGTTTTGCTGTATTGTTCTTTCAAACCTAGACAGCTTGTGCCACTGTCTCTATCTTCCATGAAGAAATACCAGCAGTATTGCTGCTGTGGTAAGAGCTTGGAAAACAAATCCAATTAAAAATGTGCACAACAGCAAACAAGCAAAAATGATCTAAGAGAAAACAATAACAGCACACCAAATCCAATTTAATCACTGAGATACTGAGATTACTATTTTGTTTTTAGGAGATGGGACTGCATACATCTGAAGTTCACTGTAGCACTGGACGTAACCTTGCTTCCAAGGTCTAAAAGCTCTCTTTGCTGATTTTCTTTTTAAAATGTTTTGTTTAAAAGTCCAGACTTTCTGAAGTCTTATGATGCAGCTGGTACTATCCATGACTATGTGGTTGCCATGTTGTGTGACTTGAAGAAGCCACTCATGTCTGTCCAGAATGCTGCCAGCTGGGGATATTTTAATTCCAGAAACAAAAGCTGGAATACTGACATGTAAGTGCTAAGGTCAATCAGTGGGTTTTATGCTTTGTGTCAGGTAAAGTGCACTCCATTTTGGGCCCTAAGTATGAATGTGTTACAAGTAGAGTGATCTTAGTTGTGCTGTGGCTTGTATTGAAGGACTGTTGGGTTTGCTCTTGTTCTGTAAGGTGTGTATGTCTGAGTTATGTAAAATCTGGCACTGTATTTTTAGAAATACCTAAGACAGCACAGCTGAGAGACTTATCACAGTTGTTCTCTCTTTCTGTTGTGTGATGGTGGGATGGGATGAAGAAGTGAATGCTACATCTAAGGCTGTGATGATAAAAGACTGTTAATACTGTCCACTTCTTTCAGCTGAGCTCCCTTGTAACTGTTGAGATTTATTAGTGATAATACTTACAGTTTTCTAGGCTATGGAAGTCTTGCAGGAAACTGGTTTTATCTATTTTTAATGATTTGCTCTCTCAGGGCAAAGCCATAAGGCTGTGTGTATTTCAGGGCTTAGGTTAGGCCAGGATTCCAAGATCTTCTCATGAAGGTAAATTAGTGCGTAATACTTTGAAAGAGTGTCAGAAACTTGCATTTGGCATGCTGAATTCTCACTAACCTCCTGTTTTTGCTGTAGCAAAATAGTGTGCTTTGCAGTTTATTTACGTAAGGAGTTGGTTGGACTTAACTCTTTGTGATTTGGTTTTGAACCACTAACTGCATGACAGCTCAAAATTCTGTTGAAGAATTTAAAGCTGAATTTTTATGATTGTCCCTTGTGTGTGGAACTGCTTGTCTGTTTGACTTTTTACACAGGTATTGCTTTATCATCTCAGGTAATCAGTTTGTGTATAAAGAAAAGCTATTTGTTCTTCCAGACTATTCTTCACTCAACCTATTGAACTGGAACACTGCACAGGACTGAGCTTTCTAAACAGATGAAAGCATCTGTAAATCCAGCAATGATACTGTTTCCTGCAATGATATTGTTCTGATTGCAGATTGAAAAAGTCTGGCTTTCCTGTTCACTTGCTTCCAGAGGTGGGAGACCCTGGCAGTATTGCAGGCAGGACAATCTGTGCATGGCATGGAATACCCAAGGGAACAAAAGTGGGAATTGCTCTGGGAGACTTCCAGTGCTCTGTTTATTCCTGTCTGACTGAAAGAACTGATGCAGGTACGATCATTCTGATATCTTACTTGGTTTTCTCATTGTCCTCCTTCAGAGTAGGACTGGAAACACTGAATTTTTTCTTTTTTTCTCTAGTTCTCAATATCAGCACCTCTGCTCAGCTGACTATCTCAATGCCCTTGGGTTTCCAGCCTCCGGAGACACCAGATCCTTCCTCAGCTGTCACTTACTTTCCCTACTTTGATGGTGACTACTTGGCAGTGGCAGCATCACTTAATGGGGGCAATGTGCTAGCAACGTTTGTGAACATGGTGGCACGGTGGACAGAAGAGCTAGGTAAATTAACTTAAGGGTAATTAAAATTGTGGTTGATCAGCAGGGTAAAGAGAAGCTATTGGAAAAGAACAAGCTTAGGGCTGTTTTGTCATGCCGTATAAGGAACAAGGATGTAGTGCCTGGGTCATGTTTCCTAGATGTCTGGAATTTCCTTTGGAAGCTAGTGCATGTGTTTGGACAGTCATCTTTTGGCTCAATATTCACATTGCTTCTAGATTTGGGGATTTCTTCTGTTTTAAGAACAGAAGAGAATGTTTTTTGCAAGTTGTTTTTTTTTTAAAGGAAAGGTCAATAAATTCTAGAACAGCCTCTGATTTTGTATGGCTGCAGTCCAAAAGAGTCCCTTGATTTTTGTCTGTTGCTTTTAATGCATATTTTAGAGCACTCTGATGGATTTTAAGATCTAAACTCATATATTATCATCTAAGTGCTTTAAATGTGTTTATGGTTGTGGTGCTTTGGTTTTCGTTGTTGTTGTTTATTTTTTATAATCTCCTGGGTTCCACAGTACAGAAATAAGCTCTGAAATCATTCTTTCAGTGAATTCTCGAAGTGAACTCAGCATTCAGCTTCAGTGACTGAATGGTGTGTGAAGTCTGCCATTATTGCCTTTAAGAGGTGCTGTTTTCTGTGACTTTGCACAATGTAGGCAGAGATAAATAGTGTTACTAGAAAAAGTCATTTCTTAAATCAGAAATGGTTTTCTGGTATGATAGTAGATAAATTTGGATTGAGAGAACTGAGTTCGTAATCCTGGAAAAACAATTACTTATGATGCAAAGGAAGAAGGTATACAGCATTTTTCTGAACAAATAGCTCAATATTCATTTTAAGTTTCCACATGTAACATATACTCTTCAGAGTAATAACGTGATATTTCTGATCTGTAGGATTTCAGATTCAAGAGTCTGCCATCTATGCAAAGATAATCAAAGCAGCCTTGGACCAAAATGACAGCCATCTCTCAGTCCACCCAACCATATTTGGAGAGAGACACATTCCTGAGCAGTTGGCTTCAGTGACCAGCATTGCTGCCTCTGAGCTCTCCCTGGGCCACGTAACCAGAGCTGTGTGCCGCGGCCTCATTGAAAACCTCTGTTCCATGTTGCCAGTGCAGCGCCTGATGGAGACAGGAGTGAAGAGAGTTCTGGGGAGCGGGAGTGCTCTTGCCAAGAATGAGGTGTTGAGGCAGGAAGTGGAAAGAATTTTTCCATTCCCTGTGGTTTATGGGAAAGATGTTGATGCTGCTGTGGGGGCTGCCATGGTGATGTTCCAGAGAAAATAAATTACTGTTTGGAATGGCCTGAGATGCGTCGTCTTTTTTTTTTTTTAATATTATTTTTGTTCTTAGCTGTTCATTGTTTCCTTTCACTTCCTTGCTTTCTCTGGAGTTGTATTCGACCTGCCATCTCGCTCATTACATTGAAAAAAACAACAGCTTGCATTTAATGTCTGTTTCTGTGTGCACAGGGTCCTCCATTTCCTTGTTCCGTAATTCCCACTTGTGAAAGAAGAAGTAATCATCACATTGAATTTGACTGAATGACTAGGAAAGAGCCATTAACTTTCTGCATAAAATGATACTTCATGCAAGGCTTGTTTTCCTGGTAGGAAGTATGTTTGGAAGGACTAGGAGAAACATGCAGCAACATAACATGATGCTTTCACTGGAGAATTTTTATTCTCAAGGTCTCTCATGGTATATGTCAGCGTGACACCAGAGGAGGATCTCAATCTTATTTAAGGAGCTTGGTGGCACCATATAAGACTATGGGATGCACACGCAAGAAAAGGGAATAAATTCCTCCTTGTTTGTTACTCCTGCTTTTGATCAGCTTTGACATGTTCTGATGAGTTTACAACTTTTAAAAATCACAGAATTACAGAAACACCAAGGTTGGAAAAGACCTACAAGAAGGTCCCTGTGGAAGTAGAATATGTCATCTCTGACAAATACTGCAGAAAGTAAAGGAGTGGCTGCTGGTAAGAAAGAAGTAACATCTTCACAGGAAACAGCAATCAAGTAGGCTGATGAGGGAGACATCAAAACTCAGAAAATGCCAGAAAGCTCCCAAAGTACATACATCAGAGCATGGCAAGACTGAGAAGAGCTGATGCTGGAAATGGGAGGAGAGAAGGAACACTTAGGAAAAGCAAGAAACTAGAGACTGAGTAAGGGAGACCTTCCATGTAGTTTTCTTACTAAGCCCTGCACTGAAAATAATGAAGGAGTTAATCATAACGCTGAAGCAGATGCTTAGCTCAGCAAAGTTCCAGGAGGACCAGCCAAGAACCTGGTTTATTGGTAATCTGTATTTATGCATTAATGTGCAGGCATTATATTTTATTTGTGTATGATTCCACAGGGTATTTTAAGTAGTGTAATTAGTTTGCTGTTGAATAGACAAATGTGTTATTCTTTTACATATGGATAGATGGTAGGACTAGAAAGATCTCCTATGCTCTGTAATTTCGTTGAATAATTTAATTATCTCACTCCATAGCTCTAGAGTTGGAACTGGAGGCTTTTTCTAGCATGACAGCTGTAGCATATTGTCTTAACCTTCTGGAAGAACTCTTTAGGCTGGTCTGACAGAAAGATCCTATATGAATGGTACGTTTAGCAATATTTGACATTCTTCATTTTAAGGGTATTAGATCCATTTTTGATTCCAGTATTTTGTTGCTATTGCTGTTGTTTTCCTGACAACAATGCTATTTGAAAGCTTACTGTTCCATAGGTGTTATTTAAATAAAGCATAGTAGGAATGTGGAATGATAGAATGTCCTTAGGACTTTCAATTGGGTTCTCCCTCAGCTCTCTTCAGAATCAGCTTGTCTGTGAAATACTTTGTAGGGCTTTGCTGCAGTCACTCAGGAGGGACCAGAAAGATAAATAGTCTCAGAGAAGAGCTGTGGCATATTTTACAAAGTTTTATAAAGTGAAATGAAGCTGCGACCCACAGGAACAATTGCTGTTTGATGGTTTGGGTTTTTTTGCAAGCTTGAGTGTATTTACGAAGAGGAAATCTGTAGAAGAGTATCCATTACTAAATGCAATTAGTGGGGGAAAAACAACAGCAACTTGCTGTGATTCTTGTAAAGAGCTTTGCCAAACTCCTGGGAATAGAAGCTACTGATGCTTCTGGTTCCAGAACTGTTCTTAATGGTTTTATTACTCTATTCCCTCTTCTACTGAACTTTTCTTGATTCTAAAAAAAAAAAAAAATCATCTGAACATAGGATGATTTTGCAAAGAAAGGAAGTGGAGAAGCAAACTCTGAAGTCTTTGCAGCCCAGGCACTTAGGAGGAGGAATCTCTGGCACCAAATTCCTGTAGAACAGAGGGAGTTTACTGAGACTGGACTATTTTGCAGAAGACAGGATTTTTTTTGCAATATTTGTAAGTTCTGTGCATGTATTTGAGTAGTATGCTTGCTAGTTATTTGTAAGCACGCTTTATTATTTATCTTAAGTTGTGATTCAGTTAGAAATTCTAAAAAAGTGTTTCCTTATTTATCAGATCAAGCTTTGATGTACATAGGCTTCAAGAGTTCGGTGGGTTACGTGTTTTTCCAGATGTATATTTCTTTCAAGAATATTTCTATACAATTTGAATGTTATTTTTTTTAGTGCAAATTCAAACTTAAAAGGAAATACAGCTTTGTCTGCATTATGAAAGATACTGACAGTGGGCATTAGAAATAGAAGCACATGAAGTAACTGAGACAGGTTTCAGTAAATTGCCAGGAAAACAAGGTTAAGGCTGTTCTGCTTATTCTAATATTATATATATTCTGTGGAAAATACATGATTCCATTTTGCATAGCCATCTCCCTGATGTTTTTTGGCTTGATCCACTTTGATTTAAGTGAGACTGAAATTAAAAATCATACATGTCTGTATTCCTACTCTATCATTTTCCATTTTTTATAAAAGTACGTTTGTAACTTTTTACCTGCTGTGCTTGTTCTTCTGCAATTCTGGTATCATGTTCCAAGGGAGAACATTTTTCTATAGATAACTTCTTACTTACAGAACAGTTAATAAAATATGGTTATTCTTTCAGGGTGATTGGACACAGGGACACAGGAAACTTGAAAGGTAAGCCCAGAAAACTCAGCAATTTAAATTGCAGTCTTTAGTGTTTCATCTATACTTTATTGTTTTGCTTCCAGTTACCCTAAATGTGCAAATTGATGTTTTATTTTCACGTATGTTGTAGAAAATTGTAGGAAATGCAAATGCCTGAGAAGTCTCTTTCCCATCCTGCTTGGAAAGGAAAAAGTAAGTGATTCTTAGTGTAAATATTAACTCATGCCATGCATGAGTTAGAATGCAGCTTTAGTGTATCTTGTAGGTTTGCAGATGATCCCTCAGAAGATTTTTTTTGAAGAGAAACAGCCTTGAAGATTATTTATGTTGAATTCAAACTGAATATACGGAAATAATTATTGATGACTGGAATTTGTTTATGATTGAAAGTCTTTTGAAGATTTTGTAATGCTGATGTTCAGAGTGTTTGTATCTGTAAGATTTTGTAGCAATCTAGAATTTCAGAATTTGATTCTAAAGCTATCCAGCTCCCTCTTAAAGCCAGCTATGTAGCAGCTCAGGTATGATGTGTTCCTGTCTCCATTACTGGATTTTCAGAATATTTCACATTCAGTGATGTGAATACTAACATTTAATTGGTCAAAGCAGAAAGATAAAATCCCTATTCTACCTTTAGCATGGCATATTTATTAACTTGTGTCAAGCTCTTTGTGGTTGTAAATCAGACAAGATCAAACCTGTGGTCTTACAGTCATCTTTTATCTGTGGTAAACTTTTCTATTTCCTAGTCTTGTGTTTGAGGCGACACCAATCTCACAAGAGCTACAAGCCCCAGTTTTCATCTAGCACTGCTGTAACTCTCGTAAAGCCACTAAGTGATACCCTTCCTATAAACAGGAAGCCCTCTCTGCTCATGATCATTAAGATATGATTACAGCACAAGATATCAGGCTTTCATCACAGGCTTGATGTACTCCTGAAAATATATTGTGGCACAAATCAGTTAGAAAAGAGAACATACATGCAGAGATTATTTGTGGTCTGAAGTTCAGGCCTTGACCATTATTGGAGGAGGATGAGGCTGATTTTAAGCAGACTGATTTTGCAGTGAGGTGGCTGGCAAGCTCTGGTACACTCTTGTTTGCTTTCTTTATTCTGAAATGAATGGGGCAGTGGAGACAGTAAAAAAAAAAAACAAAAAAAACCAAAACAGCAGCATAGGGGTAACAGCCTACCAAACTGCTCAAACTCTAAGCATAGTGAATATGTGTCCTGTTTCATTTCTGAGATGAGACATCAATTGATTCCCGGCTGTTTCTGGAGTGTGGTCCTAGGCAAAAAGGGACTTGTGGCACTCTAAAATGCTGACCTGAGGTGTTTGTGTGGTTTGCTGCAGGCTGCATGTTCATCATGTCTTCCATTCTTGAGAAGATGAAGAAATTTGGCAGTTCTGACATAGAGGAATCTGAAGTGACAGATGAACACACGGATGGGGAAGACTCTGCACTGGAAACATCTGACAACCTCCAGGGTGCATTCAGCAGCAAGGTGCAGCCATCCAGAAGCAACATCTTTGCAAGGCGTGGACGGTTTGTGATGGGGGATAGTGACAAAGACATGGCTCCAATGGACTCCTTTTACCAGATGGATCACCTGATGGCACCTTCTGTCATCAAATTTCATGCCAATATGGAGAGGGGGAAACTTCACAAGTAAGTTTGCCTTTTAAAATATGGTTGAAATGAGTACATTTTGGCAGTTGTAGGCTGTGCTACTTAAAGCAGTATTTATTGCACGTTTGCATGCCTGTCTTCTCCGTTTTGCTATTTTTGGTGTCTAAAGTAAGGAGTATTTGGCTTGAAATTGATAGTAGCTCTCATCTCTTGACATCTCTAAAAATCCAGCCCATGAATCTTAATGATAAGATTTAGTTCACATGCGTGAAACTGCTCAGTAAATAGACATTGCTCAGAATAAGAACCTGGAACTGCCTGGATCCCATACCTGCAGTTAGACTGCTGTACTTCAATGCAACTTGAAGTCTTGCTTTCAACATTTCACAGAATCACAGAATTGTAGGGGTTGGAAGGGACCTCCAGAGATCATCAAGTCCAACCCCCCTGACAAAGCAGGTTCCCTACACCAGGTCGCACAAGTAGGCATCCAGGCAGGTCTTGAATATCTCCAGAGAAGGAGACTCCACAACCTCCCTTGAACATTGAGTATCATCCCTTGAAGATGAGCAGCAAACTCATCATTTTATCAGGAGAGTTGCTATCAGATGTTATTGATCTTGTACATTTTGGAGATCCATCTGTACTCATTAGTAGTACATGCTATTTTACACAAACAAATGAAAAATAGTTGTATGGTAGTTTATAAAAAGCCTGCTAAATGCCTGGTTTCAGTAACTGAAATTTACCCTGTTAGGCTCCTGTCGACAGATTCCATCACAGGCTGCTCTGAAAAAGCTTTCAAATTTTATGACCGCAGAAGGATCTTTGATGCTGTAGCCCAAGGCAACACAAAGGACCTCGATGATCTGCTGCTCTATCTTAATAGGACCTTGAAGCATCTCACAGATGATGAATTCAAAGGTACCACATAATGTCACATACCTAAAGTTGCCCTTGTCTTCTTCCAAGACTGCTCCTGAGATGTGTAGCAGGGTGGGGGGGGAGGAGGGAGAGGAGTAGGAGGGGACACGCGGAATAAAAACTTCCTGCACAAAACAGCATTGTTAAATGTAAACTAGTTGTAGAGGGTCCTCTGATAGCCTGTAGTTCTTATTGATTAGACAGTCCGTTGATTGAAAGGCACATGAGAATGCAGGAAAGTTGATGTTTTCTGTGGAACTTTGGCTGGATTTTCTTGTCTTTTCAAAAGAACCACATTAATTCTTGCATGTTTGTAGATGATAGGTTCCTAGACATTTCTGTGTAGCTATAATTTTGTTCATTATAGAACCAGAAACTGGGAAAACCTGCTTACTGAAAGCCATGCTGAATCTACATGATGGGAAAAATGATACCATTCCCTTGCTGCTGGATATTGCAAAGAAAACTGGAACTCTGAAAGAGTTTGTAAATGCAGAATATACTGACAACTACTACAAGGGTAAGAAAACAGTGAATATAGTTGAAATAAAGAATACTCTTGCTGATAAGACTGGAAATAGGGCTAGGCAGGGTTCTCAGTCTTCTGTGTGAGGTGTTATGCTTGAGGAGGCAGTGCCCCAAAGTTGCAGTGTGTGATTAACAACCAGTGCATTCATGCTAGATCTGTTTTGTTAGACAGGTGCAATATTCCACCCTTTGTGACAGAGTGATTTAACAGCAAGTTCAAGGGACTTCCATTTTCTATTTGTGCCATCTTTTTTTGTTTAATTCTAGAGGCTTTTTTAAGTCTACAGAGCTCTCAGTTTCACCATCTTATGGGAAACTGAATGAATTGTGCTGCTCTCAGTTTGTGTTAAATATTGAAGATTTCTTTCTGTCTCTGTAGGCCAGACTGCACTCCACATTGCCATTGAGAGAAGGAACATGTACCTGGTTAAACTCTTGGTCCAGAATGGAGCAGATGTTCATGCAAGAGCATGTGGGGAGTTCTTCAGGAAAATCAAAGGGAAACCTGGTTTTTATTTTGGTAGGATTAAGCACATTATGAGCTTTATTGAATGAATTATCCTAGCATTATCCCACGTGAAAGATGTTAAATAATCCTGTTTATGTGAGACTGGAGGCTTAAAAGTCATAAACTTACTCCAGATATTTACTTCCCAAAGATGAATTTAGAAAGAAACACAGTTAGTAGCTGGTGGTGTTCATTGTCATCTTGCTGTCTACATCCTTTTATTTTTTGAGCACTTTTCTTTTGAGAGATAGTAACCGCCCACCAGTCTTTATTTTGTATTTCTATAAGCAGCCATGTTTCTGTAGTGCAGTTAAGCTGAAGAAAATGTGATAGCTGTTTGAATCACAAGAATTAAACAGAGAAATCCACCTCTTCTTCTCATGGTGAAAGCTGAAAATAACATGGTCTCTTTTCTGTTTATGCATGTGTATGAGGCATTCTGACCACTCGTTTCTTATCCATAGGAGAGCTGCCCCTGTCCCTGGCTGCCTGCACCAATCAGCTCTGCATTGTGAAATTCCTCCTTGAGAACCCCTACCAGGCTGCTGATATTGCTGCTGAGGACTCCATGGGCAATATGGTCCTGCATACTCTGGTGGAGATTGCAGATAATACTAAGGATAATACCAAGTTTGTTACCAAGATGTACAATAACATATTGATCCTTGGTGCCAAAATAAATCCTATCCTGAAGTTGGAAGAACTCACCAACAAAAAAGGGCTGACTCCATTAACGTTGGCAGCCAAAACAGGGAAGATAGGGGTAGGTGAGCAAATGTGTCCTTTCCTGTGCTACGTGATACAGAGTACAGGTGGAACATTTATGCAGGATAGATTTTATCACTGCTTATTGCTAAGTCCTTTCTATTAAGAGGCATTAATATTGCAGTTCAACATGCAAAACTGCATAGTGCTTAATGCCTTTGAGGAGTGTGTGTGCATGCCCAGGTGGCATTACATATATACTAGCAGTATATAAGACAGCCCAAGTGGAAACAGAAAGTGGGTTTCTGCTGTCTTCTGAACAAGAGGCCTGTACTTTTGATTGATGGATGGAACTCACCATCTGACAGTCTCCATTCATCATGACTGTATGCTCAGATGTATAACAAATATTTCTGTATTTCTCTGGTAGGTTTGAAACATGGATAATTGCAAATTGTATGTAGTAGAAAGTAATGAAATGAACTTTATTCTACATCTGCATTTTCCATCCACCAGCATAGAGTGAGAAAATTCGTATTTTTTAATTCAGGCTTCAATCTCTTTCATGGTCCAGTGAATTTACTTCAGCATAGTTAAACTGTGTTAATCTAAATGAAAGTATTCATCTGTTATGAAGATACTGAGGAACTGAAACTCCACCAGCACTGAAATTGGTTGTGTTGTTCTTTTGCAATTAGATTTTTGCTTACATCCTCAGACGAGAGATCAAAGATCCTGAGTGCAGACACTTGTCTAGGAAGTTCACTGAATGGGCTTATGGACCAGTCCACTCATCTCTTTATGACCTGTCCTGCATAGACACATGTGAGAAAAATTCAGTGCTTGAAATTATTGCCTACAGTAGTGAAACACCGGTAAGTATGTACTTCCTTGACATTTATTTGCAGGCTGGGGACTGCTGGAGAAGAGCTCTGTGTTCTACACAGTACATCTTTTGTGTCATTTCTGTAAAACAGCAATTTGTATTAGAGGAAACATTTGCTAAAATTGAGTATCACTTGCTATATTTAAAGGCCAGTCATACAGAACCTGTCAAGTTTCTCCTCTTTATCCTTCCACTCAGAATCGTCACGAGATGCTGCTGGTGGAACCCCTTAACAGGCTGCTGCAAGACAAGTGGGACCGGTTTGTCAAGCACTTATTTTACTTCAACTTCTTTGTATATGCAATTCATATCAGCATCCTCACCACAGCTGCCTACTACAGACCTGTGCAGAAGGGGGAAAATGTATGTTATTTTGTCACTCTCAGTGTGTGATATCCCAGAGCAGCCTCCCTTTTGCATGTGTGCTCCTAATGTCAGTTTTCTTTCTTTCCTGAAGGTGGGAGGGAGACTTTGATCTCATTTGCTTTTCAGGCAAGACTTGCACCCTTGCTGCAGCACATTCAGAAATTTAACCTGTTACCTCAGAAATGTAATTGTTTTCAGCCACTGACAAGGGCAGGTCTGTCCTATCTCTAGTTCTGCTGAATATCTCTGTGTTCTGTTTTACACAGCCTCCCTTCACTTTTGGTCACAGCACTGGGGAATATTTTCGAGTGACTGGAGAGATACTGAGTGTATTGGGAGGACTGTATTTTTTTTTCAGAGGGGTAAGATATTTGAAACTTTTCTTTTTTGCTATAAGTGCAAGTGAGAACCAAACCTGCCTTTTGAATTGGTTGCCAATTCAACCATGTTTTAATCAAGAGCTGCAAAGCTTTTTCTTTGCCCTAGTCAGGAGATATCAGGTTGCTAACAAGCCCTTGATTTAAGGTACAGTTTTATCTATTGTACAAAGAGAGACCTAAGAAGTCATTGAGAATCTAAACAGTTTGTTTGGCCAAGATGTAAGAATGGAGAATTGCAAGTAGCCAAGCCTACATTTAAGTTTAGCTGTCTAGTTTAAAGTCAGTCACCTTCCTTTTGGCAACCAATGGGGAATATATAGTGATTCACAAATCCTCAGACCACTAACTGAATAGACTGGTGTCACCAAAAGAGGTGAGGCCCAAGATGTAAGGGGAGTGTCATATCACCAAAGTGTCTCCCTTGCAACAGTGTTCTTTTAACTGTTCTTACCAGATGTTGTATGGGTACCAGCTCCCTGGTATAGAAACCAAGGCTTAGCTGATGCATTCACTTGGGATATACTCTCTCCTTGGATACAAACTTAGTCTTCATTCTTTTTTTTTCCTTCTTTCTTTCAGATACAGTATTTTGTGCAGAGGCGGCCATCATTGAAGACACTGATAGTTGACAGTTACAGTGAAGTTCTTTTGTAAGTGCCTGTGTCTGTGGTTGTATTTCAGCATGAAGCAGATGACTGTGTGAGATCTGTTTGGCTTAAACCACTTCTAATTGGTAGATACCTTACAAAATACTTGCCAGTGGCTATTGTAGCACTTCAACAAGTGTGTCTGGATCAGTAATGTCCTTTGGAGGTAAAGCAGATTAATCATTTAGAAATGTAGTGACTGCATCATGCAACTGAGTTAAGAATAGATGCATAGTTGGACTTGCAATGCAGCATGTGCACTGGGTATGCAGATATCATCCCATTCCTGAGTGAAACTTTAACATGATTTGGGCCCTTTGTTTTCTTAGGGGAAGTGCAGCTAAAATGGGCAATTTCATGTGTCTGTGGAAGGAGGGGATGTGTAAAGAAATGAATATGTCATCAAGGACTTTCATTCCCTTCAGTCAGAATGAAGAGCAAGAGTATATGAAAGTTTGTATGTGGGGAAACTGGGGAGTTTGCAAAGGAAATTGTAGGATTGGAGAAGGAAAAGAATGAATGGAAAAGAGAGGAAGGGTCTGCCAAGTCTTCTATGTGTTTAGTATGCTGTATGTCTCATGTTTCTCCTCTGTTCATACCACCTATGACTGTCTCAGCACTCTGCATTTAGAACATACTTGTCTTTCAGCTTTGTTCACTCTTTGCTCCTCCTGAGCTCTGTGGTGCTGTACTTCTGTGGCCAGGAACTGTATGTGGCTTCCATGGTCTTCTCCTTGGCTCTGGGCTGGGCTAACATGCTATACTACACCCGTGGCTTCCAGCAGATGGGCATTTACTCTGTCATGATTGCGAAGGTCAGTATAGTGGGTGGGTGGTGAGGCCAGCAGAGTGCTCACAAGAGGAAACTGCCACCAGTACCTGGGTTTCTAGGAGTGGAGTCACCAGGTACTTTCGTGATGCCATTGGGAAAGCCCGTCAGACAACCACACTCAACTTTTATTTTCTGAGCAAAGAGATACACTTTTTAAGTCATAGAAAAAAGCACCTGTTCCACATCCATGCATTTTATAGCAGTCTTGATACCTTCTGTTACTGTTATGCTACAAAGTAACTCTACAAATGGATAGATGTGGATGTAAGTTGACTGAGAACAGTACAGAGCTCATCTGGTGTGAAATAGCACAACATTCTGCCAGCTGGAAATTTCCTTAGGAATAGTTTACATGTTACCAAACAGAGCAATTAAGTGGGAGGCAGTAACTGGCTAATAAACCTCAGTGTGTGATGTAACCAGCTAGTCCAAGAGGGGAAGAAAGAGGCAATGATCTTAACGTGATTTATATTCACAAAGATGAAACTATTTGTTAAGCGTATATCTTGCACACGTATGTAAACTATTGCTTGAATAACAGAGGAAAATGTTTTCTGTATTAAAGTTGGTCATCTTGACAGGATAAACAACAGTTTAATGCATGAGCAGCCACTTTACAGCAGTTGCCTTCTGGAACTGGAGGAATATTTTCTACCAACTTTTGTTGCAGTTTATATTCAAGGTTTTGCAGTAGAAAAATGTTCCATTTCTGTGTTACAGATGATCCTAAGAGACTTATGTCGCTTCATGTTTGTCTATCTAGTATTCCTCTTGGGATTTTCCACAGGTAATATCAAACTTGGAGTTATTTTTCTTGTTATCTTAAAGAATCTCAGAAATTATATTTTTCAGTTGACTTAGCATTTTTATTTTCAAAGAAAAACTAACAAATCAATCTTGTTACAAAAGTCTTTTCAGAATAACAACTATTTGTATAACTGCTTTTCATCCCTGGGTCTCAGACTGCTTAACAAAGCTGAATGGATAAATAGTCATCCTGTTCTACATAGACAAACCTGAGACAACACTTACTGAAATGTGACAGTTATGGGGACTATTTCATAGAGCAGTTTCATTGGGGATGAGATGCCATGAAAATATTTTGTCTTATCTGATATTTTTATGCTCATTTTTATTGCTTGCAATAGATTTATGTTCTCAAATTATATTTTCATCTTCTGTGTGATTCTTCTTTTGCTACAGCTGTGGTGACTTTAATTGAAGATGACAATGAGGGGCAGGACACAAATAGCTCTGAATATGCTCGATGCAGCCATACAAAACGAGGCCGCACATCCTATAACAGTCTGTATTATACCTGCTTGGAACTTTTCAAGTTCACTATTGGGATGGGAGACCTGGAGTTTACAGAGAACTACAGGTTCAAGTCTGTGTTTGTCATCCTTCTGGTTCTCTATGTCATCCTTACATACATCCTCCTGCTCAATATGCTTATTGCACTGATGGGAGAAACTGTGAGCAAAATTGCACAGGAGAGCAAGAGCATCTGGAAACTCCAGGTATCTTGGTTCTGTGAGGCTATCCAAGATGGAGGTTGTGGAGCATTTAAATGTCTTGCTAACAGAGGTGATATTTCATAGATGGGTCTAATGCATGCTTTAAGGTGGTGATAACAATAAAAGCTCTTTTTCTAATTAAAGGCAGAATTCAGGATTTGCATGACTGAAACAGCAGGTTCTTAGTGGTCTGCTTTGTTTTCCCTGTTAGAGAGCCATCACAATCTTGGATATTGAAAACAGCTACTTGAACTGTTTGAGACGCTCGTTCCGATCTGGAAAGCAAGTCTTGGTGGGGATCACACCTGATGGCCAAGATGATTACAGATGGTGCTTTAGGTAACCTGCTTGTATGTCAAATGAGCAATCTTTTATAGACAAACAGCATTAAGTATTTGATAATGGATGATGGGAAGAAGAACTGTCCCCTTGGAGCACTCCTCTGACAAGTGCCATACTACAGTAGTCAGTTTAATCTATTTTCTGGGTCAGATCTGTGGCTTGAGAGGTGGCAGTAGGTGATATAAACTCATCCTGGGGTTCTCTCTTAATGCTTAGAATAGATATTGTTTTTGTTGTTCTTTCCCCAGAGTTGATGAAGTGAACTGGTCCACGTGGAATACTAATTTGGGCATAATCAACGAAGATCCTGGGTGCTCTGGGGACCTCAAACGAAATCCCAGTTACTCTATTAAGCCTGGTAGAGGTGAGGGTTTCAGGGACCTAGATTCTAATGATAGAAGCAGTACAGATTGTTTGTTAGAGGGTAATCTGTTTATACATTTAAGTATAATGGTGGAAGCTAAGTTTATGTCTATTTAAATCAACGACAAAACGTAGGACTATGTGGGCTTATTATTCGCATAGCAGTTTGATTCTCTGGAAGAAAAACCCTACAGATTTGGCATTCTGACTGTTGATTTTATAAGGCAGATAATATGTGCAAATCCTGAGGGCTTGTGACAGTGTATGTTGGCAACCACATAGCCAAAAAGCTACTTTGAAGGCCACAAATATGGCTTCTTCAGGAAGCTTCCTTGGGAATCCAGCATCCAGCACAGAGTTATTTAAGACAATCTGCTGTGCTTTCCAGCTGAAGTATGGAAAACAGAATGTGGAAAAAATTCCACAAAGCCCTTTCTTCCTGCTTCTTTCTTCTTGCATCAGCTTCCTGTTCAAACCACTTCTATATTTCTGTTTGTGTGGAGAAAAAATTAACCATTTTTTTTTTTCCTTTTTAGTTTCAGGGAAAAACTGGAAAACTTTGGTTCCACTTTTAAGAGATGGAAGCAGGAGAGAGGAAACACAAAAACTTCCAGAAGAAATCAAACTAAAACCCATTTTGGAACCTTATTATGAGCCAGAGGATTGTGAGACATTGAAGGAATCACTTCCAAAGTCAGTCTGATCTTCTTTTGTTTTTAAGAAGAAGGCTAATTCCCGTTGTTTCTGTTGGTTCTTACAAGGAGGAAAATTAAAATACTTCCTTTATAAGAATAGGGATTTATGGAAAAAGGCCAAAGAAGTTAAGAAATGACTGTGTGCAAGGATTCATTAAGTATCTTGAATAAACTACTCATTGTTTAAACTCATGTCTTCATGGTTATTTTTAATATAAATCTGAAAGAAAGTATGTACTTACTGCTTGGTTTATATTTACTTGGCTAGATATTTGCGTGTAGGCTGACTTACAAAGTGTTAGACAATTTTTATAGTGTGGTGTGGGTTTGCTTTCTTTTGCTTTGCTTTACATTAAATACACTGAGAATTTCCTACAATTCAGAACTGCCAGTATGGTAGTGAGCTGTTTTTTGCTGCAGATTTTTTCCCAGTCTTCACTTCTTTCACTCTTTGTAAGTGCTCTCATGCATTTTTGAGGTCTGAGTTGACATTCTCATTGTTAGCTTACAGATCCTTCACTATGTTTTGCAGATTGGTGTAAGTGGCCAGTAATGGTGAATATTCCATTGATAATATGAAAATAACAAAAAGGCCTGTAGAGAAAAGGTTATCACTTACCACCTATGTCTGCTTTTAGATTCTTTTAACAAGTGTTTGTCTGAGCAGCTACTGGCCCTGTTTTCCTGACTTTTCAGCCTTGAAAACCACCTAACTGTGTTATAATGGAAACGGATAAGAGCAGTAAAAATTACCAAGAGACCAAAGGTAGGTTGCTGTGAAGAATGTTTCTTGGAAAGGAGATAAATGGGGACACAGTGAAAGAATGGTAAGTGATGAATCATCTAAAGATGTTGTTAGCCTTTCTCATAACACAAGAACAAATACACTCTGAAATTTTAAAGATTGAGTAGTCAGAATGAACGAACTGTTTCTCTTACAGAGTCTGAGTAAACTCCAGAACATACAGTTACTGTTACTGAGGCTGAAGGCTTAACAAGATCCCAAAATTGACATTTATTTAGATAACAGATGAACTTTGCATAAAGTAAGAGAGAATGGCTATATAGACTGTATGTTTCAAAGGTCGGAGGTGAATAACAGTAATTATTTTGAAATCAAAGTTTTTGTTCTTGACTTTAACAGCAATGAAAGGAAAGTAGCTGGTCAGAAAGGAAGGATGAGAAAATCTGTGATAAAGAACTAACCCAATGATCCAGTGCTGGATCTGTGCAGCTGTGATGGGCAAGAAAAGGTAAATTACCTTCTTTCCTTTCTATGTATCACTAAAGCCCATATACCTAACAGCCTCTAATATGCAAATACAGTATGCATATACAAGTATCCTTAAGCCAACAAGTTTCAATTTGAGCTTGTGTTTTGTTTCTGTGGTTGTGTTCAAAATGCATCTGTTCTAAAGTGATATGCTAGATAGATGAGTAGCAAATTATTGAGAAAACTGGAATTCAGAGAGAAAATTGTGCCAGCCTTTGAAAGATAATTTTCATTAATACATCTTAATTTTTTTTTCTGCAGCAGTGCAATATGGAGGCATTCACTGCTCTTAAAAAGAAGCAATTATATTTACTGACAGAAGCAAATATATTTACTGACTAATTATATAATTACAATTATATTTACTTTTTTCCACTGCAAACACTGTCAGATGAACTCTATGTTGTTTCTGGTTAGTTCTTTTACTGAGATCAGGTCTTCTCTCAGTGCTGCTTTCTCATAGGTTACTGTAGATAGACTTCAGTGAAGTTTGCAAGCTTATTTGAAATAGTAGCACCATCTAGAGGGGTATTAATTCTTGATCCTTCTGTTAACCAAATCACTCAGGACAAATACTACTTTTTTCATAGAGTTTTGCAGAGTATAGCCACAGAAACTTGCCAATGAATTTGAAATAATTATTTAACAAAAATAAAAATTTAAACAAGCTTTGTATCTTATGAACAGGGAGACTACAAAAGGTGTTCGAAGTAGGGATGTTGAATGTCATACCTCTCTAAAGGTGTTTCTCTGAATTTCTGTTAGCAGTCTCTAGAGGTTCCAGTCAAGACATCCTTATGTTCCTTACTGAAAATAGTAAGAGACTGTCTGTATGTAAAACAAATACAGCTAAGTAAACAAGACAGGCTGAGGCAGTGAAACTCCAGCCATTAATAATAAATGTAGAAAGGGGCCAACCAGAAAAAATACAGGTCATTGTCTCCATGCCTTTATGTGCCAAAGCAAATTTATACTTGAATGCACACAGGGAACGTAATGTAGCTGGAAAGCATTTATGAAGTTTCTGTATTCTCTGTGAGGGATCCATTTGTCATAATTATCTGCATGTATAGAGACCTACTCTTAGTGGTTAAGTTCCACCTTGATTTATATCAAGTGCCTATCCAGAAGGATTTATTCACTTCCATGGGTAATCTAAACAGAAGGTTGGCCTGTGCCTTCCTGTCCTTTTCTGCCCCAGCAAGATTACAGGGAGTGCAGGGGACTTTTTATTAAAAAAAATTGAAATGCAGAGTGAAAACACACATCTATATAATGAAAATGTATATGTCATGTATTTGTGGGATAGAGTGGTGCTGGTGGCTTTTGGTTGCTTTTTTTTTTTTTTTTTTTTTTTTAAATCCTTAGCCTTTTTTTGGAAGCAAAAAAGAAAAATCTCATTTTTCTCAAGTAAGTTATTACTAACCTATCAGAATTTCTAGCTGTATCACCACTCGATTACTGCTGCAGGCAGGAGTTTGTTTCCCACAGCTGGGGCAATATAGCCTAGCAGGGTCTCTAACCTGGTGTCATCCACATTCATTTAGAGTCAGCTA
This sequence comes from Phasianus colchicus, assembly GCF_987193195.1. Lineage (NCBI taxonomy): Eukaryota > Metazoa > Chordata > Aves > Galliformes > Phasianidae > Phasianus > Phasianus colchicus. Next base: position 7,459,492 of record NC_143456.1, read on the forward strand.
ACCAAGGCTCTGCCACAGTTCACTTCCTTCATCTTCATTCCATCTAAATGCATAGAAGTGCTTTGAAAATGAAGGTGCGTCTCTGTTAAGGCAGACTGGATGGGATGCCTACAGGGACACGCTGGTTCTGAAGAGATGAGGAACACAAAGCCTTAGTGGAGGGCTGTGACTAACCCCCAGGAAAGAAAGGTAGCTTGTCAGGAAGTGTTTGTGCTTTAAGAACAGCTTTGCTAGGACCAGGACACTGCTGTTGGTACTGCTAGACAATTCCACTGGCTGACGAGGAGCATGGCTTTACGATAAATTAATCTTTATTTCTATTTTTGGGGTGGAGGTTCAGTTCTATGCTGGCTCAAAAACAAAGGAAATGGAGTTGATGTGTTCACCTCAAATGTCTGTGACTGTAATTAGCAGTAAGTGTAAATAATGAGTGTAAATGTGCATATGATGGGAGACAGCAAGAAGCGAGTTCATCTAAGGTGAGTTGGGCTTCACTTTACAAGGAATTGAAAATGGGCTGATTAACATGTGTAAAAGCCAAATGTTGATCTCAGTATGCTACAGCACTGCCATACCTGAGATGCAACTTTTGTTTAGGTCACATAAGCTGCTGCATCTTTCAAATTCCAATAATTTCTGAATTATTTGAGGAAAGTATATATATTATCTGAAAAATATGGAGCCACATAACCTGTATTATGTACTTACTGTGCCCTCTGCAACAGCTGGCATTGTAGCCATCCCATGTCCTAATTAAACACCAATGTTAATCCCTTCTCAGGCAGCGCATTGTCAGTTTTTGGTGGGCTCCATGGGAGACTGCACAGCCCACCAGAGGGCCCCCACGCTGTGTGCAGAGATGCTACCCAGTCCCCATAGCTGACTTGCCCCAGGAAAACCCTTCTTACTCTGACACCACTATCCTACTGTACTGCCCCCAATCACGTTCATCATGCAGGATCATATTTCTCTTTGCCAAAAGCCAGGTAATCCCACTGTCCTTCTGTGGCAAACATTTGTGAGAATGAAGGTACTTATGAGTCTTTCTTGCTCTGTTAGGCAATAGGCAAAGATGTACTAGGGCCTGGAAGGAATATGTCTTAATCAATGCTGCCATGTACAGCGTGAGCATTCTGGGTCTTATGATGTGGTTACAGAGTTCTGAAGTGCTTCGCATCACCCACACCATGCAGGCTGGAATTACTTCTGACTCTGGAATAGTTTCCACGGAGAAAATATGTATCCAATTTCATCAGATGTTAAGCTGTATAACACTCTTCAGGGTAGATGGTGGAGAGTACACTATTTTTTTGGGAAGGAAGGGGAATCAACCAAATGATCTCATGAGACTTCTGCCTTTCTGGTGTGTTTGTGATACTGTGGCAGAGCTACATCAATATTAGTAATGCTTCCTGTTTCAGTTTGCTGGCAATGAGAGGGTATGAAGAGACATGAATATTTACAAAATCACTGAGGTTTTCAGAGTCCGTCATCAACCAAAATTGTACTTGTCTGTCATTGTTTTAATCAGCCTTCCTGAACAGTTTAGTCACCTGAATGTTGACATGAAAGGTCATGTCACCTGGAATTGCCATGTCAGCCAACTGTGGAGCAGCCAAGGAGAGCAATTCCCAGTGACAGGAAGTGTGTCCTACTCACTCAGCCAGTAAGAGCAGTTTTAAGCAATGTCATCAAGTGGAAGTCATTTCTTTCCAAGGTGGTATAGTAGGTGTAGCTCAGAGACAATTCCTCTTATTCCAAAGGAGAGTGGATAATGAACTGCCCAGGGAAAAGGGATTGTGTCCTCAGTTTCTGAAAGACAGGAGTGTTTAATTAACGTAGAGAAAGACACAGGAAAGCCAATGTCCCTCATTAGCAGCAAGATTCAGAATAGTGAAATTTAGGGCTGGAAATGGATAGAGGGTTCTCAAGAGGCTGATTTGCAATGACAAATGGAACATCTGTATCTTAGCTAGGGTCTGTATGACAGAAAATGGAAGCACTGACAAAGGGGACACAATCTGCATAATCAAAGATATTTTAATGAGAATAATAGTTGAAATTGAGACAGGAAAATGTATCCTGGAAAGATAATCTGTCCATGGGGCACGTATGATGAGTATCTGCTCAGAGAACTCCCTTTGGAAACACTAGAAGATTCAAAATTCAGCTCATGTGTACAAATACATGCAGTGCCATCCTGACTGCAGCAATATGGGACATGCATGTTTTAGCTCTCTTATTTTTGAAGTTTATTTCAATTGTTCAATGTTCTCCTTGAATTCTTCTTCACTTATTTCCCAGGAACAGCTTGAGAGTAAGTGAAAGGGGCCTGCAGGGACTTCATTTTGTTGTAGTCAGTGAGTATCTGATGCAAGCACTACAGGTGACGCGAGGTTTAGCTCTCAGTGGAAGACCTGAGAGTGGGTGAATTTTTGTTCTCCTCATATTATTTTTATACAGCTTTAACTAGATCTTTGGAGAGGGAAAGAACTGTTCCCCAGACTTAGACGAGTGAAACCAATTAAAATACTTTCCTTTTAAATGAGGAGTTTTGATGCTCCTTTGACTGAAGCATCAAACAGCCAAACAACAGTTCAACCTAAAATTATTATAACGTTTCTGTTCCTCTTCAGCTTTGGTGGTGAGCCCCTAAAGGCTACTTGAGTCAAGCAGCAGCAGAACAGACTTGAGTAAAAAAAACTGTAGCACAAGGTGGGGCGTGCTTTGTTCACAGTGTATTCCTTGGGGCATTTTCATATTGCTTAATTCCTCAGTGCTGTTTAGTGTTACCAGAAACCGTGCACCACAACTGAAGATTGACTGAGGATAAAAACTCACTCTGAAATAGCTGGAGACTAACCTTGACCTAGTTGGGACTCTGAGGCTCAGAACAGCCGAGTAAAGTTTTTGCTTTGAAAGTTTTCAGTCAACTGTTACGTGTTGGGTTGAGTTGGTCTGAATTCTGTTTAGAGTATCAATATGACCATGCTGTTGTGACTTTCCTATTACTCTTTTCTGTCTCTTCATCTGGTTAAAAGTTAGCTGGAAAATCTGTGGGAAAGTGATAGTATCTTCTCCTTTTTAGCATACCCTACAGAAGTGCTCTTCATGTGGTTCTTCAGTATTAAATACATACACATTCTCTTAAAAGCACAGTCTGTGGGATACCTCGTGGAGCCTTCCCACAACACACCGATAGTGCTGAATTCTTTTCCACAGAAACAAAGGGAATTTAGGAGCATTTTTTCCATAAAGTCATGAGAGACCCTTATGAATCAAATCCTGTGCTCAGGGGAACTGGGCTGCTACTGGTAGTTGATGTGCACAGTGCTGTAATACTTAAACTTTTAAGGATGTTGGGGAATGGAATACTGACAATAAGTAATTTACAGTTATCCATGCTGTTGCCTGTTAATGTTAAGAATGTTTTTTAGACAATGGCTTTTCCTCCCAGTGATTATCAGATAGAGTGCTGAGATTCACAGAATTAAACGTGAAATCAGAACAGTTTCTTAATGCAGGTTTGGCTCAGATCATGTCACATGTCAGCAGAACAGAAAATGCAGTTTGCTGATGTCAGATGGCGGATCTCCAAATCCTCAATCCCTCCCATCTGGGGCTTCCTTCATCTTGTTCAGTTTAGTTTCTAGTGAGTCTAGCAGTTGCTAGAAAAACAAGATGATGAATGCCAGATAGGGCATCTGCTGCTTGTTGGTGCTGTGCACACCTTCCAAAGCTAATGTTTTCAAGTCATTTTTCATAGGAGATGCGTGTCTAGTTTATAATGGAGTGTCTTTATGGAGTTTCTTTAAGTAAGTGAGACAGCTGGTAGCTGATGTGAAACTATAAAGTGGTCTGCACAGTCATGATGCAGCCTATTGCAAAATCCTTCGTGGCTTGTAAGAAATGAGTGGAACAGGTCTGGGAACTTAAAGGCTGAGTGGGTTAATGATTAAAACTATAAGAAAATGGTTGCACAGATATGACTTACTGAAGTTGTGCTTCTTATTTCCTGACTCTTAAGTCCACCCTTAAAGCTGCTCTGTTCAGGCTCAGAACACCCATGTGCAGCACGTGGTGTTTTTACCTGTTTTCAGGAAGACTAGCTAGGAATAATATGTCCACATGTCTTCTAAATCTGGCAATTGCACAGAAAAGGCCACACTGCTAACTTAATGACCTCATAATGGAGGGAGAAGCTGTTAACACATATCAGGCAAGCTGAAGTGTAATTCTTGGGCATGTGAATTGTTAGAGCTCTCACAATCTTCTCTACTTTTTATAGTCAGATTTGATACAAAGATCTGGCTCCTGCTGTAGCTTGTCCCCATTTTTCTTTTTGGCTAACTGCCACGACATTGTAAATAGACCACACTGATAGGTCCTGTGTGCTGGGTACTTTCAGATATAGCTGCTTTCTAAGTTCAAAGTACAGCTTGCTGCTGAACTTATTTTCCCTTCTTTGCAAAGGAATTTAATTGCCTTTCTACTGTGGTTTTTAGGAGAGTTAAAGCAAGAGTCCTTAAATGCACTTTCACCCAGATTTAATCTAACTTTGCATTTTTTCACATGCAATACTCCAGCCTCAGAGTGACTGCAATTAAACAGTTTCTCGTCGTTAGTGTGGAGAACAAAGCCAGTGTTCTTCCAGGCAAGATTAAATGCCATTATTCAGTTCTTGAGTGGTTAGATCAGCAGCTAGGAGACCATCAAAGCAACTGACTCTAGACTGCAGCATATTAGCTTAGGCAGTCATTTGACAAGGTGTGAACAGCTTTGCCCAGTGCAAGGCTTGGAATATATCATCATCAGTTTGTGTCAGGCAGAGCTGGATGTGTGCTTGGCTCATCCAACCAAAGCTCTCCTAATGCCAAATGGAACTGGTGTAGGCATGAACCTTTTCTCTGTGCTGTTCTGTGGAAGCTGATTCATTACCAGAAACAACGTAGCATTCCTGGTATTTCACACCAAAGGGCTGACCTTGATGTGATGTAAAGATAAAACCCAGCAGTCCTGTTCTTTAAGGTGATCTGCTTGAATCAAAGGAGTTCACCTACAGTTTGTAGATGCATTTTAGAGTCATTCTGTTCTGATTCGAATGCCTGTTCTAAATCTGAACTTCCTGAAGGTATTTCATGTTTTCATTTCCAGCTTCCTCAAACATGACTCTTTCTTCCCTTTTTTCACAGTGGAGAAATATTTTTGTTTTTCTGGCTTGCATTTTTCTCCTTGAACTCCCATTTATTAATCAAGTGAAGGAAAGAAACTCGAGTTCTGAGTTTCTTTTAGGCTTCATTGCAAAAACATGCAGATTTTAAGTGCACCATTTACACTGGTAATTGCAAGACTCTGTAGGGAGAGCAGAAGAACTTATGGTTCCTTTTCTGGCGTGTCCCAAAAAAGAAGTGTGCAGCAACCATTGCTTAACAGCTCAAAACCAGCAGAGCTGGAAAACCATTCCCTGTAGTTGGCATAGTGAGAAGTCACATCAGTGCTGTTTCTGTGAAACACAGACGTGTTGTATCCTCACAGACCCTAAGGGTACACATTCATCAGAAAACATGCAGACAGGGAAAGATCTAAACACACCCACCATGTTTTCACTGATATTATTGCTGATTTTCTGAACCCATTTCTATTTTTTCATAGTAATAGCAAAAATATTTGCTTTCTGGAGCACTTATCATGATTGTTTTCTCATTTTTGCTTTGTGCTCTCTGAATAGTTCCATAATATATAATAAACTAAGCACGACATAAAGGGATGTCATTTACAACCCAAATGGGTGTGCATAACCATTTTCTTTTGAATACAGAATGTAAACTGCAGAGTGCTGTGATCATTTTAGATATTCTACTGCTACCATTAAGTCATCCGTGAGCGACTCAGCTTTAGTAATAATTTAGTATATAATTATTGCGTGTGTGTCATCCCACTTTGGCAGCTGTGAAGTAAAGAGTTTGTTGTCTAGCAAGTTTCTCTCTGCTTCCTAATTTCAGATGTAAGAAACCCTGTAAGGCTTCAGCGCTCCAGTGCTGTACTTATCTGTGCTTTCCAACAGCCAAGCAAACCTGATGACTGAAGAAGGGGCTTTGTGCATTTTTAGAATCATTTTGACCCCGAATACAGTTTTACTCATTTGGAAGATTCCTTTTGTTGGATGTTGTCAAAACATCAGCGGGCCCCAAATCTGAGCTTCATCCGTACAATCTGGAGGCGCCTTCTCAACTCTGCCATGCAGGTTTTGTAAACAGGGTAAGTTCTGTGAGAGCTCTGTGGGTGTTTGGAGTAGGTGTGATGCTTTTCCAGAGAATGAAATCTTCTAAGCTATCCTCACTAAGCCTAGCTTTCAACCGGAGAACGCTGTTGTGGTTGTTGCTGTTTTTCTAATTTATTAATCTGTCTTTCTCCCAAGGTGAGCCACACTGACTCAGAGGCATTCAGAATTTAAGATACAGCTTATTTCATTTATATTTCTCTGCTTGATGCACTGTGACACTTTCTGATTTCTGTGCTGAGGAGATCCAAAATATACTGGCAGACAGGCTGAAGTTAAAAATATTTTTTCCTTCTAATGGGAGGTTCACTCACTGTAGTAACTGTCAAAGGCAGAATAGCTGGCATGATAGAATAGTCTTTATTTCAATTCTCTAAAATGTCCTCTTTTTATTCAGTTTGGAGATAAGCAGGAAAATAATTTTAAAGCATTTTCCTCACAGAAAAACAGTGCTTTTCACAGAGACTTTTAGTATTTTGAGTAGAAAAAACTTTCGTAGTAAAATAATATATTTCTCCCCAAGAAGAAAATGACATTTTCGTAGTGCCTGATGTCTACCACAGCCCTTCAAAAGATTGAAAATCTTACAAGAAGACTAAACTCTTTCTATCAAATGTGACTTTCTGCTGATTGGATATACGTACCATAAATAATGCACAAAAGTAAAATGGAATTTTTATCATCTTTCCTCTGGGGGAGAGGATTCTTTTATGAGTTAGTAAGAATCAGCTGTGCTGTGGGTGTTCAAAGGATCCCGTGAATGAAACATCTCTCGGTGGTCACCACCTCTCCTCTGTCACTGAGGGAGAAGACCTTTGTCCCATGATAATCCCAGAGATAAATGTTTATAGTGTCATTGATCTGTTGAGGTATAAATATGTATGATTTTTCTCAGATAAGTGAAAGGTGGGTCTGTGATATTGTGTGAAATGGTTCATTCTGTAAAATCTTGTCCCATTCACCATTGCAGACAAATGCACTTCTCTCTTCTCCCTGCCACACTGGAGGTGAGATACTACATCCACAGCATCCTCAGATTCTCCTCCAAAGTAATTCTTAATACTATAAATCAACACAGTATTTTTGTCTCACTGCCCACTTCAAATAAAGCACCTCTCTGATGGCATGTAACAATTAAATAGATAACGAGACTCAAAAATAGTTACAACTAAAGATGACACTCCATATCAGGTTACATGGACTGTAATAATTATGATTTTGCATTCTCCAGAGTATTCCAATATTTTTCTCAGTATGTCATAGATTACATAAAATGATAGTGCACGGGAAGGTGATGATGAAAGCAGTTAGTCATTAAATTAACAAGACAGAGGGAGGAAGAAGCTGATAAGCCTAAAAAAGCTCCATTTATTTTCATGACATTTGTATGAATGTACCTAAAATAAGAACTGAGTTCAGTAAGTGATACAGTCAAAAGCCTGGGCTTAATTTTCATCTGGGTTTGCAATTAATAGTGATTAAAAATGAGGAGCAGACACTACTTCAGCACTGCAGGAGGTTACTTTTACTGTTATGCCTGCAATTATTTACTTGTGCAGACTCTGACATCTCGTCTGAAATAGTCTCTATCAGATCTTAGATGTGGCTTTGAAAATAGTATATAAAATGACAAAAATATACAGAAGTGAACTGTTCCTCTTTTTCCTCTTCAAACTCTTCCCTTAAATCACTGGTGGTTCAATAATGTTCCATCACAGATTGAAGGTTCAGTGTTATCTTTGATTACTTTCACCTCTCTTAAATGTTTCCTGCTCTCAAGACAGTGCTAAAATGTCTGCAATGACAATTGCCTGCAGGTGGGGCTTTTGACATACTCCCCCTGTGGGTGTCCCATGCAGAAATGTGCAACAGCTCTAGCATTGCTCACAAATTAAAAGCTCTTCCCTGTGTCCATTATGTACTTTACAGATTTTAACCTTAGCCTTTGCTTTTTCCAGCTCTGTGACCACTCTGTGACCCCTCTAACTTTCACACATGTACCAACTGTGTTTTTCTCAAATCAAAATTGCTTTTGCTGACACATTTTTTGACCTATTGGTCTGTTTCCAACATTTCTCTTCCTCTAAAATATCTTTTTAAAGCTGTTTGATGCCCATTTCCATCTCATTCTAGTATTCTTGTATGTGATTTATGTCAGGTATCACAATGCCTAACACATTCAAGTTAAGGCTGTGATATGCCTGCTTTCTTTTTCATCCCTTTTGTCAGGTCTTTTCAGACATCCTTCACAATCTGCCTTCTATATGTTGAGACAGAGTTAGAAAATCTGTATGTACTTTTGTCACATTAAGAAGAGTGGATGTAGGAAGGGAAAAACGTTTAATACATGTTCAGATCTGTTTAGTTTGTCCTTGGGTATGGAGGGCACTTCCCCAGTCTGCTTGGGAATGGATCCATGACCTTGTAAAACTTACTATTTCTACATTCAATTAATTTTACAGGATCCTAAATCCACCTTCTTGCTTTCAGGTTATTGTTGGTGATTTAAAATCATGCCCGTGAGCATTATGTTGAGAAATAGGAAGATTGTTATTAGTATTACTTACAGAATTTGTGTTGTGAGTGTTCTTAGGCAGATAACATGCATTAACATCTTTTTGTGTTGCATGGTGTTGGTGGTTCCTATACAGCACAGCCATGGCTTATTCCTTTTTTTTTTTTCTGAAATGTTGACAAATGTTACCAGCACACAGAGGTTCTTGATGTCACCCATGGGATCATTTGTTTAGCTGAGATCAGGCTGGACACTGTTCAGAGATACTGTTGTTGTGATTGATGAACTCACTGCAGTTTAACTTAGGCACATACTTGAAGTTACAGTTCTCCTGGATTTATGGGATCACTCTTAATGGCCCTTTTCTTAGAATGTAATTTAAACAATCTTGACCATAACCCTCCAGCCTTGACACATAAAATGATATGTATGTGCCTAATAACTGAAAAATGAAAAACTTTGATAAGAAGATCACGAGTTGTATGCTTACTTGTGAAGAGATTGTAAATTGGTAATTTGGTCCCTATACTTTCTTGAAGTGTTAAGTAACCACGATTCTGCTTACTGCAGAAACATGATTAAAGATAACAAAGAAGCCGTTCCACTAATGGGCAAGAAAACAAATCCACCTGGTGCACCCCCTTCAAATCAGCAAGAGAAGAAACCAACTGAGAGCACTCCCACAAAGAAAAGGTTGGACGTTGTATCTCCCTTTTAATCTCTTTCAGTAGATATTTGGAATGCAATATCACTAATATCTTTATTCATGCTGTATATATGAATGAGATAAAAGAAGATGCTTTCAAAAAATGGAGGGTTTATGCTGTTTGTAAGTGGAAGAGTATTTCTGTTTAGATAGACATATGTGTTCACCCTAAGAGAAAAAACTCTATCCTAGAGACATCAGATATGAGCTCTGGTCTGTTAAAGTTGGTTGCCTATCAACTAGGCTGTCTAAATACCTTTATGAGTTTACAAGAATTTGGTCTAATGATGATCAGCATTTCAGTAGGAGAAGGTAAAGTGGTCTTTTTAAAGTGATGGAGGCTTTGTAGAAAAGATGCTGGAAAAAAAAGGATTCCTGGAAAAAAGGAATATAGCAAACAGCATCAGAAGGAAATATAGCAGGCTGTGGGAAGGCAGAGGTGGAATTAAAGAATGAGAGCTGGTAGGGCAGGAGGTTTAGGATATCCTTATTACAAACAGAAACCTATGTTCATTAAATTTTTCATGATTCTGATTAATGAGATTTCTTACTATTTTGTTTGATAAAATAAAATATTCCCTTTCATTCATATTTTATGCTAAGGAATTATTATGAAGATTGAGGGTTTTAATTTAATGTGAATACTGTAATAAAAGCAGTAATTCATCCCTGATACTGTGTTATTGAAGTGACATACGTTACTGTAGACTGAGGATGAATTTAATTCATAAACTTTTCACTCTGGCTAATTACTAGCTATTATAGCAACATGTGAAGGCCCAGGCAATTGTGGCTGTTCTAACATTTATAATTTCTTAATAATCAGAGGGATCACTTTCTACAGAAATGCTGTTACAAGTTATTTGAGACCCACTGCCTGGTTGGCCCAATTTCTCCTTCCAATATTAAATTCAAAAAGAGAAACTCTGTTCGAATCATTACACTTTGCTTGTAGAAGGGGTCGATGGGGTGTATTTAGAGCTCATAATGCAGCTGGTACTCCAAAAAGGGGCAGTTCCATAGAAGATTTTATAGTTAATACAAATACTGGCAAATACTGCACTTAATTACTTAATCCCCTGTCTCTTATTCTGTTTTGTGGTATCAGTAACAGTAACCCTGGGGGTTTGCCATCTCTCAACCAGGAGCTCAGGGTGTGGCCAACAACATTCCTGTAATATAAGGAACGAAGATCACATGAATTTTAATGCAGTGGTTTAACGTGTTCTATTAATTACATGTTTCTAAGCTGCTGTACTTCTATAGGTTCAGAACTTTTCCTTCTGGCATATGGTGCCACTGAGCATCTAGTGCACCTCCATGGGTAGCATTTCTCACTTTGACAAATGTATTGGCAATATATACTTGAAGAAAATACAATCACTTCCCATTCCTGAAGCCCCTGGTGTCTGAGTGTGCTAACAGTATGTGTACAGGAAAACCAAGAGACAGGATGGGAGGAGCACTGCCAGCGTTGTCAGAACCTGATCATGTTTGTGGGCAGTGCTCCTGACAGTGCACCATGGCCACGTAAGCACTTGGGTATTTTTTGGCAGTTGTCCCTTTGCTTTACATTATGGATTTTGTTGGTTTTTTTTCCCTATGGTATCCCCAGATAACCCACATGTTGGTATAGGCTAGGTATGTTGGCTTCCAAAACAGGCACCACTTCATAGCTGCTGTACAGCTATTGCATGCCAAAATCTTCCACATGAACCACAGTGCTGGGAGAGATATCAACCTGTGGCACACCACTCCTGGGGTGAGCAGCTGAGACAGTCCAGCTAAGCCTGAAGAGCAGCACTTCTGGATTTCTGAAAATGCACTGTAGCCTCTGACAGCTTTTACCTGTTGGGACAGATCCTGCACATCATAGTCAGGGAATGCACAAAGCAGCATGAATCCTTGGCATTTTCACTGCATAGTTTTTCTGCCAAGTTAAGATCCCAGTGAAGCAACGGTGAATTACAGCAGCTGTGAGTGTAGCATGTGTGGTAGAAATGATAGCAGTGGTCCTCCTTCTGTCCAGATTTTCCCCGTACTCTGAGAAGCACCCCATGCCAAGGTAATTTCAGGGATGCTTTGCTGACACATCTCAAATGTTAAAAGGTCATGAAGTTTGAACAGCTATACACAGTGAAATTAACACTTGGATTGCTGTTTATCACTGCGTTTGGAATGACCTGTTCTGTTGGTACTGGCTGGAGAAATAGATGAAGAAGCATATGCATGTATGTGTGAGTGTTTATGCATACGTGTCTGGCTGTTTCTAAGTGTCTGGTGGTGCTGTGTTCAGCTGTGGGCACAGAAGTCCAATGTGAGGCTTCTTTTAGGCTGCTGCTCTTGATGTTCAGACATGTCAGGATCTGATGTTGTGCCTTCTAAATATATCTTGGGATCTTTTGCCCATCAGCCAACATGGAAGTGCTTAACTGATGGTAGAGGCTGGGATACTTCCAGGGAAAAGTAGACAGCATCCTGTTAGACAGGTATGGTGTTAGAAAATATTAATTGTCAGTGTTGTTCCAGGTGCTTACATGTAGTGAATTCTGTATCTTATGGTTGAATTTGATTTTTTTACTAATAATTTTTCAATGCAATACGTTCAACAGTTCACATTTTTTTCTGGAGATTGAAGGTTTTGAAGGCAATGCAACTCCAAATAATACATCTCCCCCTGTGTTTTCAAAACCAATGGATTCGAATATTCGTCCATGGTAAGTTATCAATGCATGTACATTAGTCATACTGCAAGTATATCTATTTCATTTTCAGCAGCTACTCCTTCTTCCTCTTTAGTGCTCAAATTTCACATGGTTTTGCATAGATTTTGATCACTTCAAAGACAGAACTCTGTTGGAGGTCAACTGTTGCTGGATTATTTATCTGTATGTACTGCTGTCATTTACACTGAATAAATCAGGCCTCAAATATGAATAAATTTTAAATCAATGCTATCTTTTCCTTCCTAAGCATATGCTATTTGTGATAGATGAGGACAAACTCCATGCACCCAATTTTCTGATATGAAAACAGCAGTTTAATTTAGCAAGCCATATTCCCAGCTCTGTGTGCTCGCTCTGTTTTTCATTAACAACAAACCAACATGAAAATGTTGAGTCTGAGATATTTAAAGCAGTTATTTATGCTGGATGAGTAGAGAAAAATTATGAGTGGGTAGAATGCATCAGATATTTAAAAACTGGAATGGTACCCAAAGCCAGAATTATGAATTAGGGAATTATGAATCAAATCTAGAATAAGCTCAGAATTATCAAATGTTTTTGTGTCTAATAGGTGACTGGTCAGCTTTCTGGAATTGTTGACAGTTTTATTGTTGTATCAGAGGAAAAGTACCCAGATTTTTTCTTCTCATTCAGGAACAAACCTGCATGAGACACACATGCACTTTGTCACTGGATTTTCTGCAGAGAAGTGATGGACTGAATAAGAATGTACCCTGAGCTTCTAGCTTTGTTTCAAATAAATATCTGCAGAGCAGTGTTGAATCCTTGCATTCTGTCCATACATCCATCTTGTCAATAACTAATAGTCCAGGCTCCCTAAGTTATTAACCTGTGAGAGTTCATCAAATCCAAATCCCATAGAAAACAAAAACACAGGTGAGAAAAATGACTATCAATCAACTCATGTCAGATCTGTTTTTAGGAATGTCTAGAAATGGCATACAGAAATTACAAAATACCAATGCCACTGAAGTCCTTTAAATTTATTACCTAAATATGCATATAGAGCCCAGGCTTTAGTTTCTTTTAGCTGAAATTTCCATTCCAGTCAGCTGCAAGATGTTCTCGAGTTGCCTACAGTGTATTGTGTAGTAAATCTTTAAATCATATTCATTCTGTGCAATCCATGCAAGATTACTGCTTTAACACTTGTTTTGTGGCAGATGACAAATGTGTGAGGAAGGCAGACTGTACGTTTCAAGGTGCAACACTGAAGATATTGCACAAAAAGTGTTAAACAAACACTGAAGAAAAAACTCCCACAGGTTCAAGATCTCAAATGAAATAATGTAAAAAAACACAAAACAGGCTGTTTTCCTCAGGATTTTGTCAATGTAATAAAATCCTGTGAGTCTCTTCCTTTTTGCCACTCCTTTGGAAATAGACAATCCTAGTACTGACTGGTTCTTTGTGCAGTTTGCCAAAATGTCTTCCAATATCTTCCTGTTTTAGCAGTTGTGCTTTTCTCATTTCTACAGTGCGTCTGCAAATGGGGAAGACATGGATTCCCCACAGTCTCTTCAGGATGATGTGACTGAATATAGCCCTAATGTAGACAGTTGTTGGTGAGTGGAGATGGGAAGTATTTTCTACAGATTAAATCTATAATAGAGTAGATATTACCAATTGTGCATGCCTTTTCTTTTTTTCCCAGAAACGAGGCATATACGCCTTTCTGAATATTCAGTAATTAAACTCAGAAATAACTCTAAGTTTTGCTTTTCAATAGCATTTTCTTAGCAAATAAGCAGTGCACAGAAACATATTGAGAGATATGGGACACCTGTATGGAAATGGGGCAAGTCAATGTAGTCTGGTGCAAGTAATTGTATTTCTTTTTCCTCGTATGTAGAAAATAAAGTAAACTGACTCAGCAATTCCATTATTATTTTTGATCATTCAGTGCTAACATAGCACAAGGACCTGAGCAGACAAGAGCCCGGAAGAAGCTGAAGAAATACCTATTTTGGGCAGTATCTGAGGGGAATATTGAAGAATTGCAAGGTCTGCTTGCAGAGCTGAAGGAGAGATCAAATGTCTGTACAAACATGACTGTGCCAGGTAAGCTGTGGAGTTGTCTGAAGGAAGACTCTTACCTCTTCTGGCAGTGCATGTGTATTCTACTAGGAAATTCCTCAGTGCAGCAGTGACTTGTGTGTGAAGCTGAAGTCATTTGATTACAATCAAATGGATGTCATTTCTTTTTTCTAAATGAAAGCATATTCAATCAGCTGCTTTCTTGCTGCCTCTGAAGCAACACTGGGGAGTATTTGTCTCTTATTTATGTTACCCTGGGGATCTACTGTGTTCCCACAGCCATACCTGAGCTAGCTTCTGCAGTACAAGACTCAAAACTGATGTCTCTGTCCTTACTACAGTCAGCCTGGTTGTGGCATAGCCACTGTTTGTGATGTGTGTAGCATGGTAGAGCAAGCAGAGAAGAAGAGAATTTGGATTTGTCTGGATTTGTGTTGGTGGGATAGCTGGAAAAGAAAGCAAGCACTGTATCATCTCACAAAGTACACATAGCTCAAATACAGAGTGTCTGGGTAACTGTTTACCAAATAATTTCTTTTCATATGTATCCCTCAGGCTCTGCTACAAATAAAAGATTCAAGCTGTTTTCCATTAACTTAATAAATACTGATGGCTCCATGATCTAATCTCAAAATTTACTCTTTCAGATTATCTAATGAAAAAATTCACAGCTTCAGATACTGGGAAAACTTGTCTGATGAAAGCTCTACTGAACATAAACAACAACACAAATGAGATAGTGAACATGCTACTATCCTTTGCAGAAGAAAATGGTATTTTGGAGAGGTTTATCAATGCAGCATACACAGAAGAGGCGTATAAAGGTACTGTCATCTGATACATTTTGAGGCATGTAGCTAAAAATGCCATCAGTAATCATAACACCATAAGATTTCACACTAAATACCCATGTCTGATATTTCAGGCCAGACAGCACTAAATATTGCCATTGAAAGAAGACAGTTTGAAATCACTCAGACTCTTATAGAAAAAGGAGCTGATGTCAACGCTCACGCCCAGGGTATTTTCTTTAATCCCAAACACAAACATGAAGGCTTTTATTTTGGTAAGTAGAAATGGGATTTCTGCAACAATTAGAAAGGAATATCCAGACAAGTAAGACAGCATAGAAAGCAGGCAAGTGCGGATCATTGCTGTCACTGAAACCTAGATTAAGAAGGTAGTATCACAGGACAGAAAAATGGCACAGTACCTCTTGTAAAGAGATTTGCTACAGTCCAGTGTGTTATTAACACTCAGATATATTTGTAAGACAATTGCTAAATGCTGAATGGCAAATGAAGTGACACAAACTTGAATCTGAAGATTGTCTCCAAATGTTTTTATGCAAATTAAGTTTTTCTAAACCAGGAGCTAAATTAAAATTAATCTATATTGATACATGCTTTTAAATAGGAAGATATTTAATACAATCATTCCTATAATAACAGTTTGATTACCTGTAATAAGAAATGAACACGTGTTGCATGTTATGATTTTGTAGGTGAAACTGCACTGGCTTTAGCTGCATGTACCAATCAACCAGATATAATTGAGCTGTTAATGGACAACACCAGGACCAACATTGCTTCTCAGGATTCCAGAGGAAACAATATCCTCCACGCATTAGTTACTGTTGCAGAGGACTTTAAAACTCAGAATGACTTTGTAATCAGAATGTACGATATGATTTTGTTGAAAAGTAAAGACAGAAATTTGGAAAAAGTGAAGAACAAAGAGGGTTTAACACCTCTACAATTAGCTGCAAAAACTGGGAAGTTAGAGGTGGGTATTATTTCAGTAGTATCTAAGAGAATTTAAGTATGGAGAAAGCATCGAGACCAACCATGCACTCAGATTTTAGTGCTCTAGAATGTAGTTCTCCATGCTTGCTATGCTGTACTGTATACCAGTATTATACCAGTATACCACTGAGCTAATAGGGTTCAAAATGTTAGCAATGTTCCTTCTACCCTGCAAGGTTTTCCTCTAAGAATACCTCTTTGCAGAATATATATATATAATATATTTACTATTAAAAACAGCCTTTCAAACCTTTCTGTTGTACAGGAACTCGGAAATATTGCATTTATTATGAAACTACTCTTAAACAATACAAAATCTTCAAATCATTTTAGAAGACTTTCCAGAACTGCTCTGTTATGCTGCTGTTGCATTTGTTCCTCATAGATCATCTGTGTATTTGTGGTAATGAGTTGACAATGTGATGATTTAGAGAGTAATTGATCAAGTTATAAATGTGAACACCTGGAAAATTATGCTTTCATTTTTTAGAAAAATATCTCTTTGACAGAAAATCCAGAGACATTAAGAACACTGTATTTATTTATTAGATGTTTGTGATCTCTAACAGCACTTATTTAATGACAGAATCATGGATGTATTAAATTACACTACACTAAAAAGATGAGAATTAAAAGGTATTGGTTTTGACAAGTGTATATGTATACTTTCTCAGTTCCCTGAAGAATGCATTTGGTAACCAACAATTCTGCTCATCTTTTAGGTTCTGAAATACATCCTCAGCAGAGAGATAAGAGAGAAACCCAACAGAAGCCTGTCAAGAAAATTCACAGACTGGGCTTATGGTCCCGTCCAATCTTCTCTTTATGATTTGACAGAACTAGATACCACTGCAGACAATTCAGTACTGGAAATTATTGTCTACAACACAAATATCGGTGTAAGTTGCCTATTCATAAAATGCACATATTATCTCAGTTTTCTTACTAGTGGAAATTTCAAATCTTAGGAGATTTTTTTCTTCTTTCTACAGAATCGTCACGAAATGCTGACATTAGAGCCCCTTAATTCACTCCTGCGAATGAAATGGAAGAAATTTGCACGACACATGCTTTTTATGTCATGTTGTTTTTATTTTCTGTACAACATAACTCTGACATTAGTTTCCTACCACAGGCCTAATGAAAATGAAGTGAGTACAGTAACTTAAACAGGTTTTACTGCTTTAAAACGCAATAGTGTTTTCTGGTTTATTTTTTAAATGCTGGCAAATAAAAATAAAAAATAAAAAAGTGCCCCAAAATGTATCAGAATATCAGACTATGTTGAGACCAGGCTCTCCCACATCAAGTTTTCTTACCTAGAAGGAAGAGTTGTAGAAGTTACTTGCGAAAGTAACCTGAAAGCTACATAACAAAAAGACAGATAGTTAAATTGGTTACTCAGAGAGCTACATACATGAAGCTTCCACTTCCTTTGCCTTTTACCCTTCAGATATGGAACTCAGTCTTTCATGTTGGTTTTGTCTTGCAGGCTCCACCTTATCCACTAGCTCTTACACGTGGTGTGGGATGGCTGCAGTTATCAGGACAGGTGATGGTTATGTTAGGAGCCATATTTTTAGCCATAAAAGAGGTGAGACTTTTAAATAACAGATACAAAGAGATATTTCTATAGAAGATTAACTTCAGATGCATGATTTCGAAAGACTGATTTTGACCCCTGCTTTCTCTTACTTCCATTTCTGTGTTTTTTCTTTATCTCGTGATGTAGAGTGTAGCCATCTTTCTGCTCAGGCCCTCAGACCTGCAGTCAATTCTTTCTGATGCGTGGTTCCACTCTGCATTGTAAGTCTGTCATGCATATATTTTATACACTATGTATCTAATCCGTGGTTGCAGGGAATGATTCCTTGAGCAGATGCACAATTTTCTTTAGATTATCAGTTTTCAGAGAGATGGATGTAATCTTCCATGCAGCTTTTCCTTAGCACATGCTAATGCTTTCACTGGTCAATAATAGTACTGGGAATTGATGTGTACTGTTTTTCACAAAGTGCAGTACTGTCTTTTATCTCTTTCACATGCTTCATCTCTTCATGCTCTATATAGACAAATACATTTAAGAAACCTGGTTAATAAACTAAATCTAGTTTTCAACTCTTCCTGGAAGAAAATACAACGTAAAGCCAGTTCAGCTGGCTAGTGGCAGTATCCCATCAGCTGGTTTTCATAAAGCACAGGGGATTTCCTCTCCTTTCTAGAATAAGATCATGTATCAAAAAAAACAGGTAGCTTAACTCTACAGCCATTCTAATTCCAGTCTTGTGCTGCCAGAGTCTGGTCTGCATCCTATGAGAATGCACTGCGTGTTCTCTGTGTTCTTGCAGAGAGGCTCATGGAAACTCTGTTGATTCCAAATATCTCTGTTAGCAAAATCATTGAACTGCTGTCCAGGGGAGAAGAGTTTAATTAAAGTAAGCTTTAATAAGGATAGCCATTATATGTTAACATACCTAGGTTTTAACTCATTTACTTTATTGTTAGATTATTTTGGTTATGTTTGTAGGGGAGAATGGAAAGCAATATGAAAGTGGAGTTGAAGCCTAAGAAGCAGTTGTTTTCATATTTTTCCATGATGCTATTGGTTTTGTGCTAGTAATTTTCCTTCTACATACATGTGTTTTTTTTAACAGTTTTATACAAGCTATGCTTGTGATCTTCTCTGTCTTTTTGTACTTGTTTTCCTACAAAGAACACCTGGTGTGTCTTGTTTTGGCAATGGCCCTGGGATGGGCTAATATGCTCTATTTCACCAGAGGTTTCCAGTCCATGGGAATCTACAGTGTTATGATTCAAAAGGCAAGTATTTAATTTTATTTTTTTTACCTGGTGCTTGCTTATCTATACAATCCTAATGAAGCATGTGCAACAATTCACATGTATAATTCATATCGAATTTTCTTATTTTTTTTTTATTCTGCTGAAATATAATATATAAAATCTACCTATGACTGAATAGCAGAAATTAGCTTATATCTTAAAGGTCAAGATTTTATTTTATGAAATATACGAGTAGTTTGTGGGCTAAAAGAGTTCTGCTATTTAATTGCATCACATGCTATAATACCCGTGTTGTGCACTTACTGTCACTCTTGGAAGTACACAACTCATCAGGCTCTCATCCACAAGATTAGAAAACAATCTCAGACCTAAATTTCCTCTGGATTTCCCATGGAGGCTGCGATCACTTTGCCTACTGAGAATGATCTGATGCTGCAGTGTGCATCACACCTGTATCCCTGCAGATACATAAGCATAAAACTACTTCTCAATTTTAATTCCTGATGAATATTTGATTTAATTTTTAGGTCATCCTGAACGATGTGATAAAATTTTTAGTTGTCTATATCGTGTTTTTGCTGGGATTTGGCGTAGGTAAATATCACTGGAGAAAAGCACTGATGCTCTGTGTGAGTAAAAATTTTGGCATTCTTATGACTAAGAACCCTGGTATCATGATGAGAGCTCATGTTGGGGTTTCTTCTGGAAATTAAAAAGTCCTGTTTAGAGATTTAAACTCTGCCTAGAGACTATCTGAACAGATAAGTAATTTGGCTCTTGCTCAATTGTTTGCAATTTCATTTGGACGTGGGCTCTTTCTGCTTCCTCTTGGTTACCTGTCATCTAGCTGCTGCTGTGTACCTTGCTGGGTAGCTGTAGCTCTTTATTATGTAGTGCATCTTGAATTCTTTAGATTAAAATGCAATGTATACATGAAGCATTATTGTGATAAAAATTGTCTCATGTTTTTTTTTCAGCTCTTGCTGCATTGATTGAAACTTGCCAAAATGGTGGCGAATGCCATTCCAACAGCAGTCTGGGACCTGTTCTGATGGATCTTTTTAAGCTCACCTTAGGTTTGGGTGATCTGGAGATCCAGCAAAATTCCAAGTATCCTGTGCTATTTCTTCTGCTCCTCATAACTTATGTTGTGTTGACTTTTGTTCTTCTCTTGAACATGCTGATTGCATTAATGGGAGAAACAGTGGAAGATATTTCTAAAGAGAGTGAGCACATCTGGAAACTCCAGGTTTGTTTGTGGTTAGCTTGCTTAATGAAGTATAGAAGCATTGGTCAGGTCTTCTAAGCTGTAGCTTTTGTCACTTATCACACTGATAGAAGGGATGGGTGTTAACAATGAGAATCTCTATTTGCATGTATGTACAAATAATGAAAATCTGTAGGTTTAGTGTAAGAGTATCAACTTCACAATTTACAGCTACCCTAAAGCCAATCTTGTGTGTCAGATTTTCAACCTCATGCACTGTCCCTATGTACCTTTGTGACTTTAATTCCCCTGGATGTGTCACCAGGAAGGTGTATTTCATAGTCTGACAAGAAATCTGCAACACGTTATTTACTTCTGTCTCTGTTGATCACGGATGGTGGATGAAGATTGTGACATAACTCTGTGTATGCTACAAAGTCAGAAGATTCTGAATATGGTTAACCACATTTCTGTTACTGTTCATTGTTAATAGAGAGCCAGAACCATTTTGGAATTTGAAAAATTCTTACCAAAATCTTTGAGGAAAAAATTCCAACTGGGAGAGCGGTGTAAAGTGGCTGAGAACGACACAAGGGTCTGCTTAAGGTAAAGTTTGAATACTGTGCTGTTCTGCTCTATGTGCCTCTTCAAGGTTATTTCTCCTCCAAAGACTCTTTAAAATATTTTGTGTATTTTGGCAAATTATTTCCTGCTCTTAACAGAAAAGGTTTTTGGTGTTAACAATTTTTAATAAGAAGACAGATTTTGAACCTCAGATATGTTTTTAGTGTACAAGTATAAGCTCTTATTGCAGGAGATGTCATTTTTATCATAATCACCTCCAAATGTTAGCTTAAAAGAAACTATATTTAGAATTGACTGCTAATTGACATGATTATCATATTGAACATAATGATATTGTGCTGTTTAATGAAAAATACTCTTCTATGTAATGTGAGACTGTACTCATAATGTGTGAAACTGCAGAATGATCTGAGTACTGTTCCCATCTGCATATGATACATAACACTGCAAAAGGCACTCATTGCAGTACTTTTCAGTATTAGTAGGGCAGGTGCTAATGGCAAACCGTGGCAATCCCAAGGAGTGAGAAAATAAAAGGGGAAGTGCAACTATGTAGCTGGGAGATAATGTATACTAATGACTCAATTCATGTACAATGCAAACAGGATTAATGAAGTGAGATGGACTGAGTGGAAAACACACGTTTCGTTTATTAATGAAGATCCAGGGCCAACAGGTACTGCTTAGCTTTACACCACCTTATTTATGAAATCCCTTTTCCTTAGAAATCCTTTGATGTAATTTTCCACCTTTAAGAATGTAAGTGTACATAACCTTGATATACAACTGCTCTACTTACTGCTAGGCTAACATGATAGGGGTCTTAAACCATTTGGAGAGAGGTTTAGCTACAACTCTCATTATTTATTCCTCAGCACTGAAACATGGTGGGTGTAGCTGATTTATTTTTCTCTAAGCAGTTATTCTTGATCTAAATTTTACATTTTCTTATGGCATTTGAATGGCATAAGGCTGAATAACTTCTTAACAGACAGCATATTTTGTTCTGGAAAAGGTGTTGCAAAGTACATTGATTTACTCCCTGAGTCGTTACATATGGCATTGCAAGGTGTGGCAAGAAATGAGACTGATTCTACCTAACAAAAGTGTAGTTTGCTGTATTTCAGCCCTACAACATTCCTGTTTGTTTGGGATGTGTACTGGATGACAAATTGCTCCTCATGAATGTTAACCAGGAAATTCAAGACAGCCATTTGCTGAGAGTATTGGAAGTGTCATAGAGACATGACTGAACTCAGAGGTGTCAGATGTCCTTCTAGCAGCAGGCGTCAGAGTTTACAATGGGGCATGTGAGGATCTGAGATGTGTTTTGAAGTTTGCTCTTTAGTCAATTAGCATTTGTACTTGTGGAGTAGAATTTTTTCAGTAATAAAGAAGAGAAGCAGAAAGAAAACATTCAGTATAAGATATGGTAGCAAACTGACAACTTGCTGTTTAAATAAATGTGTGTTTTTTAACATAAATTAGATGTGCCAAAGCTTGATCTCACAAATACAGTTTCTACCATATCCTGTTTTGTTTATAATGCATTTTCTTGCAGATCCAAGCAAAGTTCAAGATAATTCAAGAACTAATAGCAAAAACACCTTGAATACGTTTGAAGAAATGGATGATTTGCCTGAAACTTCTCTTTAGTTGTTCTGTGTTTGAGATGTAGATGTTTGGAAAGTTAAAAGCATCAGCGGCTGATGTTGGAAGGTTTTTTGTTATTTTGGACAGCTGTAGCCAGCTGGAGCACAAGCATTCAGTGACGTGGTCTGGTGACTTGAACCCATTTAATCAGGGCAGCTAAGCTACAGTAAAATGGACTATTGCTGTGGTTCAGTTTTAAGCTTGAAAACTGCTGCTGTCCGAGTTCGTATGCCTGCTGAAACTTGACTCTAGACTGCTGAAAGAAGTGTCAGATGTGAGATACTTCTTCCTTTTGTGGAAAATTAAGATCTTTGGGATCCTGATCTGCTGTCTGTTGTTTTGGAATCTTTAACTCCCAGGCAATATTTTGTATACTGAAAAAAGCTCTTGTCTGGAGAAAAGAAAGGCATTTCAATAGGTCTGCTAAATGAAGTCTGTTATTTTGAAATAGCGACGTTCTGAAAACATTTGCAACTTTTTGTTTTGCTTGTCAGTGTTATTGGAGGCTTATCCTGCAAGCTGCAGGAAGCCTCTGTCCCAAACTGCCTCTTTGGGGCTCCTTAGCTTTGTGATCTGTCTTCCTGTGTGTGATGCCTGCAGTGTAATGTGCACTTCACTGATTTTTATTCGTTATTCGTACAAATGCCTTCCCATAAAATGATGGGGGCAGAAACATGATGGAGAATATTTTTTTTTTTAAGTCAGTGTTTTTATTTTTCCAATTGCTACGTGGCTGTTCCACACTCGTGCATCCTGTGTAAAAGCTACTGTGTTAGAAGATTTCAGGTTTAGTTAATTTCTACATTCAGCTACTTCAGAAAAAATTAGAAATCAGCATTTCTTCCCACAAAAACAAAACAAGTGAAATACAGTGCTTTTGCAGACTTTCTATTTTATTTATTGATTTTTATTCACAGGACTGTGTAATGCATTCCTGTAGCACTCCTTATTTTGTTACTTGTGATGGCCTACTATTATAAATTGTTGTTGTTGTTGTTTTCAATTTTATTTGTGTATGTATAAAAAAATTTGCTCTGCATACCTTCAGATTTCAATTAATACAATACATGTCTTCCTTGTCCTGGGTTTTCTTCATGTGTGTGTTCCTCTGGTGCCTGTTTTAAAGGTGCTATTTAGGAAACGCTCAGGTAAATTCAGTTCTGTGTTTGAATGATAATGTGAATTGCATTGAATTCTTACAGCTAAGCCTGAAGTGCGCAAACTGATCCCAAAGACTTTCTTAACACAGAAGAGAGCATGAGTGAACTCTGCAGCAGAAAGGACAGTGCAAAGCAGTTTGCAGGGATGGTGAACACGGTTCTCTCGACCAACTCATCTTCTGCAGATGCCCTATCCTGTGTTTGCTACCATGCATGGCCCGGATGGATGGGATCGAACTGAAATCTTCAGTTACTTTTTTTACAGTGCATAGGAATTATAGAGGAAGGACGTTCATGAGTGTCAATAGTTTCACCTTCTTAGTAGGATATGTGAGTATGAGAAGAAAAATTCCTTTCTTCCCGGAAACTTTCATCTCTGCTGGTTAATTTTGCATTGGAAGTCCCAACAAAGAACATTGCCATAGGACTACACCATTCTGCTTGGACTCTTTAAGTGCCAGTTTTTGTACCAAAAAAATACCTCATCACATAACTCAGGAACCAGGAAGAAAACCGGTCTGCACTGTATTCCATATTGCTACCGATAGACTTGTGGCTGAAAACAGGTTCAGATGTCTCTGTTCTGTACTGAGGTCACTCTGTAGGCACAGCCATAAACAGAGAAGGCACAAAAAATTGTAAGGAATGTTCCTTAACCACGTTCAGGTCCAAAGCTATGTGATAATACTGAGGTAGGAGGCAGGGGTAATTTTATCTGAAAGTCATTCAGTGAGAAAATACCCTGCTTTCTGCCACAGAGTCCTGCCAGAATACACATCCAAGCATCTCTTATCTCAAGGCTTTTATCAAGAACACTATAATGACTGCAGCAGATCAATCTGTAGTTTTTATTCAATATTTATCTGAATATAAAGAAATAAAACATGTAATTTAATAAGCATCTCCTTCTGTCCTGTATTTTTACTTTATTGCTATAGAGTTACACAAAGGATGCTAAAAAGATTTTGGCTTAGTACTCTTCAAAGTAGATATTTTTGGGGGGTTATGTGGACGATGAATCTTTCAGTAAACAACTAATTATTGAGTGCTTTCTGAATTTATTCACTGGATATGCACTTCTTTTTACCAGAATATGGCTTCAGTATCTTTCAGACTACTGGAAACTTCTTAAATTCAACCCTTTTTGTCTTTAAAAGATAAATCGGGAACAGTTTAATTAATCTTGTAATAATTTCAATTTAAACATAATTTATTTTAGTGTATTTCTTCCTTGGAAATCATGTTCTTAGATTATTCTTCTTAAGTACAAAACCAAAACAAACCCTAAGGCCTCTACTTCTGGGCAGCAGGCATTAATAACACACATCCCCTCTCTGTGTTTCTTTCTTTCTCTTGTTTCCTTTGTCTCACATTTTATATGGCTCAGCTGAACAATTAATTTATAAATGGTTGATTACTGGATGTTTCTGCTTACCAAATTAAAATGCTGTCATTTTTATATCATTTAGCTGGGTGATAAAGTTTTACTTTCTATGTAATTCTGGATAGATGCTTTATTGCTACTCATCAGCATATGTGGTACATTGTTTAATCCTTTTATATAGCATGAACTATCAAACTTCATAAAAATAATCTTTGTATCTATAGTGATTATTGAAACAAGTAAATAGAAGCCATAATTAGCATTATGACACTATCTTATTACAATATATTTCACATTAAAAGTTCTCAAAATGTTAATTAAATTACATTTTTAAATTAGATTCTGAATTTATTAAGCCTGTGAATAACCACTGGATGATACTGGATTTCACAGAGAAAAAAACCACTTCTTGTATGGAAAATCTGTCATGAGCTTTTAAGAGGTGTTCTGATCTACGACTGAGGATCTGATGTGTTCTGCAGTCAGTTCCATTTTAATTGTTTTTACAAAAGCTTGTTTCTTTTCATAATACGCAGCTTCATTAATAAATGTTGGATAGACTGTACAGTCCCCTTTATATGCAATTACTTCTCCATCAAGAGTCAAAAATAGAGGATCACCATTGTTCAGTGGCTGCCAATCTTGATCCTTAGATAAAGAAAATAAATAGAATACATTTACTTTCATTTTTTCTTAAAAACTTTCTAAAGGTGATTTCTAAATTTATGCTCAGTAATTATTTTCTCAATGTAGTTTATGGCAAAAGCTTTTAAAATCATTCCTTTTAATTTTCATAACACAATTTCAGGATTTTGGCACTCATTTTCAGGCTTGCATAGAATTCACTGGTGAGGTTGAACTAAAAGGAAAATGCATTCGCTCACAATTAATTAAAAACAGACTTTCACTTCAGAATTCAGAATTAGATCTGCATTTTAGAATACAAGCTATCCTATTGTTGTTTTCTTTTCAGTTTTAGATTCAAAAATGATTTCACATTCAGTGATTCCCAAATCAATTCCTGAAATACTGTATGACCTCAGTGATGGAGCTTACTATGGGGAAGGTCTAAAGCATTTGGTAAACCCCATTAGCAATAGTCTCATGATAAATAGCTTGTTTACTATATACTATAATGTAGCAGAAGCAACACAGGAGCACTTAAAAATGGTGTAGATGGAAGCTACTATAAAATTTACCTGCAGGTTAGGGTGAATAATAGCAATAACTTCATCACTTTTATTCCTGGGATAATCTACTTTCTCCATTATTTTATAAACCTCAATTGTACATGATGGAAATTCTTTTCCTAGAAAGAATAAATGCAATTTAATGTCAGAATGAACAACTGTTTGTTAGAAAGCACAATGCATTCCTAATTCACTGTAGAATAGTTTAAATTATTAGGTTGTACAGTGTCAACATTTACACGCTGGTGATTAGCTCATACATCATAAAAATGTGTAGATCCACGTCTTTCCCTAGAATCCAAGCTGTAGAAAGATGATCTTGTCATGTATTGCATTTTGTTGCATTTGAAACCCTGATCTAAATTAGATCAGTGGTGCTAGATAAGGCTTTTCACTGTATACCTAGGAAGATTTATTCTGTGATGAGTAAGTCAGCACAAGGCTGTGTTTGGTACTGCTGTGTAACGTGGAAGGTGTTGGTGCTGTTTAATCTTTACCATTCCAGCACAGTAATGTAGATTCTGGCACACACACAGCTAAGTTCTTTTCCTTCTACATCCAAACAGAACTTATTGACAAATGTAATCCAAAAGAATTTTCATTTTTGTCAATCCATACCTTCGATACTGCGCAGATAAAAACAATATCTTACAAAATTTCTTGACTATAATTTGAAATAATGCACAGCAGGCATGTGAATGGAACGCTTCTTAATTTATGTATGCAGCGTTCTCAGTGTACATACTGCTACAGAAATAGTGAGCTGCTGTTTCTGATTCTCAAAGCAATTTTAAAATCAAGTGTACTTATTGAGTTTTTGAGTAATATCCTCAGAGCTGCCTAAAGAAGCCGGAGCAGGAATTGTTCTGACCTCCTTCTCATGCCACAGTTGGGTGACCTGGAGAGCTGCCCACCCTGCATCCCGCAGTGTTACCTGTTTAGCAGCAGAGAGCTGCAGAACAACCTGCTTTAGGAAAAAACACTCTCTTGAAATAACGCGCTGACGTGAGGCAGGGAGCTTGCATTACTTACTCTACCTTCATTAAAAAGGTGAACAAAATCAAGGCCATGTTTGACAATCTTCCTCATTTTGTCCAAAATATCAGCTCTAACAACACCTTGTGGCTGAGGCCCCACCTCCACACCTGTTCACAGATGAGGGAGATTATTAAGATAGCTGTAATACATCACACTTAGATAACACAGGAAAAATACACGTCTGACTGTGTCTGAGTTTTATCGTTAAGACGGATTTTAATCTACATTCTGTTATTTGGAAGGCAAATAGAAATGTAGCTCATGAGTAAGGATCAGTTCAAAGAACCATATCACCATTTTTGAGCGTGCTACCAGGATGTGAGAGTCACCCTGTGTGCTCCTTTCCCTTATTCTCTTTCTCATCTTTTCTTTCCATGATGTGTTTTAGAGAATCATGAAAAGCAAATGTTGTTTTTTTTTTTCCTCCCTGCCTGTGATTATGGTTCTGTTTCTACAAATGTAAACGTTGACAACTTTCATGCACAATGTCATTTTCTCCTTTACTGCATATTTTCTATTCCCCTTCCTGGCTAGCATCCAATGCTTTGTATGCCAAATGACAGATCAGTGCTCTTTAGATGAGAAAATCATAAACATCTGATTCTGTAAATGCATTGTCAAACAAACAGCAATTAGTGATCAGAGCACTCTGTAAAACATAATGAACTGATCTGGAAACAGACATATTTTTAGATAATTTCTAATAGGTTAAAAATGCTGTTTATCTTTCATATTTACCAACAGGATGTTTTGCTACGGATCGGGTTGTTGCATATTTCAAGTGAGGATGTTCAATCAGCAGAACAGGAACATGCTCTGGAGCCAAAGCATTCTGTGGAGATTGTTTTAAAATGGTTTTGTTATGCAAATATTTAAAAATGTTGCGCCACAAAAAGACTACTGATGCAGAAGTGATTTACACAATGTGTTCAATATGTTGCCTTTATTTCATGGTGCTCAAAGAAGTAGGACATCTTTAGAAAACACACAAAGCTCTGTTTGTTGGTCTCCTTTCCATTAACTCTTGCCAGGCATGGTCCAATGAACTTTGCTGTCTCCTAATATAAATGAACTCAGTTCTGTTCTTAAATTGCTAACAGGAAAAGTACTCAACAGTGCTGCAGAATTTATAATCTAAATACTTTAAAGCAGATTTCTAGGCAGATCTTTCTTGTTGTTGTTGTTATGTTTAGATTATCTTGTGTGGACAGAGATTGTGAATTAAGCCTTTTCTTTTTCAGCCTCTTTTTTTTTTTTTTAACAAAGAATCCTATTGCAGATCTCTTTTCCAATTACTCATTTTCTGGGCCAACAGCACTTCTGCAAACCTCACTCTGCCATTATTTATCAGCTCCAGGAACAGCAGAACCAAACAGGTTTCAAAGACACATCGCTGTTCCTATAAATAGTGATGAAGGGAACATTTGTCATTACTTAATTCCATTACTTTTTCCATGTCTTTATTTCATAAAATTAATGTCTAACTATTTAGCATGCGTGACCCAAATTTATCCCAGTCCCTGACAGATCAGTGTGGAAGCAGATTAAACTACATTTATTTTCATGGTTGTTATTCTAAGCATTGCTCCCTGCCCATCAATCTTACTACAGTCATTTTAATACATGAAGATTACGATGAGTTGAAATCTGAATTACCTGATATTATAATCAAATTATTAATTACCTCTGATTTTAAAAAAGCATCAGTGATTATATATTTAAAACAGTTTTGCTGCATAAAAAATAGAATATTTGAAGAAATGACATAATATATAGTCGTACACTGCAAACAGTAATGTGTTTTAATAGTTCATTTAAAGTAGTTTTACCTTGATATAATGACACATTTGAATTGTAAAGTCATCCCTGGAGTTCTCAAGAATAAGGGTACCACCCATGTTAGCAGTGGTGTTGTGAAGGTCAAAAATAAGGTCATAGGCATCATCACTACCTTTTGGACCAAATATTTGGTTGATTTCCTGAGCCCTTCTCACTTCATATGGAATATCTTCCACCACTGTCTGTCTGTTAA
Organism: Phasianus colchicus; assembly: GCF_987193195.1. Classification (NCBI taxonomy): domain Eukaryota; kingdom Metazoa; phylum Chordata; class Aves; order Galliformes; family Phasianidae; genus Phasianus; species Phasianus colchicus. The sequence goes on from NC_143456.1 coordinate 7,488,633, forward strand.
TATTAGTACAAACAAATCAATCAACTCATTTCATGACTTTACATTCAACAAAATATCTACATCCTTTTCTTTCACTGTACTTCCATAACTGCCTATTACATTACCTGGCTTCAAACGTGATGTTTGTGCTTGAACAAAGTAAGTATGACTGTTAGTGGAAAACAATCTCACTGCTATGTATCTTGTGCAGAAAGGTATTACATTTTTTTAACCTGATTTTTGCAATAGGCTTTGTGCTTCTCTTATTTATTTGCATTTACTTCTAGTACATGCATCTCAGCATTTCCCTCTGCAGAAAACTAACTCAAAATTTATCAACAACTTCAGCCACCCTTCAAGCCTGAGTTCAGCCTCTACTGAAGAGGTATTCTGATACGGGTTCATGCCCTTTTACCTTGGAACTCATTTACAAGCTCTTTCATAACATGTTCTCATGTTCTGCTCAGATTATCTTACAATCTGTTGATTCTAAACCTCTTGAACCTTAAAGAAGATTTTGCCACCTCAAATGCCTTCCTCTAAAGTTTTAATGCTTCCAGTCTCAGGTACCAGACTAGCCTGTACTGGCATGTAAGAAGTGGTCTGAGACCACTGGCTTCCTGTCTGTAGAGGGAACATGTAAGTAAGCAATGAAAGAATGGTCTTAACACTTCTGTGTTAAACAGTCTGTCCATCTCACATATAATATCCAACGACAAAACTGTTAGATGAAAAGCCAGGTGAGAAGGCATTCAGGGTAAGAATAACCGTGATTACAAAATAAATGTGACACCTATTTCTCTCAGTAATATTTGCTTTTACAATTAAGGCTTTTCTGATACTTAATTACCCTTTCAGCTTGCAGCTATCCCAGTCATTAAAGAACACAACAAAGTACACCTCTGGCAGAGATGTCTCAAAAGCAGAGAAACATAAAATCCCATTAAAAAGTAAACTCAATTACCACTGTACAGCAATTATAGATTTCATTTCTTCTAAAACAAGGAGACAGATAAATTATTGAATTTTGACATTTTGCCATAGAATGCTTTATTTCTACCTTACAATTTCAAGTTTTTGTCTTTTATCCTATATGACTGTAATTAAATACACTTCCCACCTTGCATGTCACCTTTTATATACTGAAGTCTGCATCTAAATTGCTTTGTGTTTTCATATTTCATAACTGTATTCAGAAGAGCTCCAAGGCTGAATTGCACAAGAAGGCATGAGAAATAGTGACTTTGCAACTCCAAACAGCAACTTAAGTTTACACAAGCACAGCTATCCTCACACAGATTTAAAACACTCTGTTTAGGTGTTATGTGTTGGTTTGACTACCAGCAAGTTTTAAAATGAAACAACACACACAATTTGTTCTTTTTGGGTAAAAGGTCAGTAATTTCAGTTATGTGACTGCCTGGATAACACAGAAGTGGAACCTGCATCAGTGTTTTAATCTGGAAAGGAAGCTCCTTGCAGTTTAAAAAAAAACAGAAAATTAAAACAACAGAAAGTACAACTATTCTTACCCAAGATTATCAGGGTCAAAAACACGGTTCAGATCACAGTCAATGTATCTAGTACACTTCTTCACAGCTCTTGGGTTGGTGAGAAATGGTTTCACTTCCATTCCTGCTCTTTGAATCTCAGCTCCATTCTCTTGCCAGTGCTTGACCAAAAATATCCCTGATAACTCATTGCCATGAGTTCCTCCAAAGATAGCAACCTTTCTTACTGGAGGTTTTGGAACAACACAACAGGAAGTCATGCTTTTCAGCAGCTTTAAGAATTGCTGAAAGCAAAAGAAAACAATAGTGAAGTAAAGCTCGTATCTCTGAAAAAGAAATATATTTTTCTTTTAATAGGAAATTCTTTATGTCTGTTTAGGTCAGACGGGAATGAAAGAGAATTAACATTTCTCTAAGTTTCAGATTCCGGTTGCAAGGCGGGGCGGTGCTGGTCCGACTCTCCTCCCTCCCCAGGAGCCCTCCCTTCATTTCCCATATTTAGTAATCCTCCCACTCTGTTACTGTACTGTTACACAATTCAAAAATTAACTTCTCCAGGCATTCTCTATTAATATATGAGGTACAGGTAAATACTCTGCTAATGAAAGTGTGAAAAGACTTGCACGCTCGTTGTGACAAGTCTGTTCGTGTACACTTTAAGTTTCAAAAACATTACCGGACGTATGAGCAGAATGATTTAAAGTGAGTAAAAACAGAAAAATATGAATCATATCTTGGCTCTAGATCAGAGACCAGCACATAATGCTGAGACATGAAGTGCTTTCATCTAAAAAAGCACGAACAGCTGAGTTCCTCAAAGCACGCTGTCTTGTATGACCTTTGTTTCAGACTATCAGAGCAGTGCTTGGAAGGAACAACAGCTGAAATTAAAGTGCAGCACAGCTACAATTTACCTAGCGTTCCTGGCTCTAGATGTGTCTTGGGATCTGCTAACACAGATCTCTACGACCCTTCTCATTTCTGCAGCCCCTTAGAAAAAAAAGGGAAATCAAAGCCGATCACAATGGGACAAAAGTTGTGTTCTTCCCTGAAAGCAACTTAGCCAAGGACTTCTGCCAGTTCAGAAAGCATTCCGATGGGTTTTCAGAATGGAAACTCAAGCTAAACAGCAGCCATAGCTTCTGTTACGAGGACTGAAACGTTTAGATTAAAAAACAAACAGCTTTACTGATATTCATGACAGAATTGTTCAAAATTGGCGTCTGGCACACAATATAAACATAAAAAATGATAAAAAATGTTACACTGTAAGAGAATAGGGAACATCTATTGAACAATTTAGTTTAATAAGAAGATACCCCAGTGACTGTTTGGTGAGGGTCTGTGGGGGGTCTCATAACCCAGATTGATGGATCCCGTGTGTGTAAAAACAGAGCCAAACATAGGCTTTATCCACCCAAATTCTACCAGGGACACATTTCCTACAAACGCTGCTCTGTACATTGCAATATATGCTTGCTGAACCTCACAGTGAGTTAATAGATGGAGTGTTCACTTAAGTCAGCTGTCCTCCTGTTGTAGTTCAGGCTGTCAGCTATTCGGTCACAGTAAGTAATGTATTAAACAAAGCAGCAGAGCTGTGTTGTACAGCACCAGAAGGTCTGCACCGTCCTTTGACCCCAGTCCTTCAGCAGAGGTGCCATGCGCATGCCGTCAGAAGGAACAGCTCACGCTCCGAGTCGTGCTCTGTTGAATTTAAACACCACAGCAGTTTGAAGAGTAAACTATCGCTATCCTGCACTGGGATCGGTGGTCATTCCTCACAAAAAGCCGAAGCAGAGACAGCGCTGCGCACTTACCTCACTTAGCATGCAAGCAGTTTGTCTCCTGAGCGCTCTGCTAGGGCAGACACAGCGCATTTCAAACACGAGGTTTGGAACCAAAGCAATGGAGGCTCCTTTTATACCCTTGGAGCAAAGTAACTTGCGGACAGTGTTTAACTCCTGGGCTGCCAGCACATCACGGGAGAACGTGGCACAGATGCAGAAACATTCTCCCTTTTCTACACGCTGGGAACCATTCCCGTTTTCCTGTGCTTGGCCAATGCTTAATTATGCAGGAACATATTTGGTTTATTAAGAATTCAGCACCGATTTTGTGTACCGCTTTATTTGCAGTGAACGTTTTGACTTAGTTTATCACCGAGAAGTGGATAATGTAACACTTATTGATGACAACGCCACACAGCGCACAGTTTTTTATTATTCCCTCCTTTCTGCTGAGGTGACCTGGCCTAAAAACTCAGAAGGAGAGCTCCAAAGCTAGCGATTTAGGAATTAATCTGCCTACAAGCTACAATTTAACATGGAAGCCCATCAGACGCTGCCATAACACGTCACGAAGCCCCACAGCCGCTCCGCAGGGGGCGGTGAGCTCCTGCCCTGGCTGCTCTCTCGCGCCCTCTCGCGGCCACCGGCGGCTGCAGCGCTATAGCGCAGCGCGCGTCCCGCCTTTTCCCGCCCTTTTCTCACCTCGCACCTGAGTGAGGGTGGGGCGGGTTGGGCCGTTATTTTTGGCGGGCTGCTGCTCGGTTGTGTCCTCTCAGCGTGTGTGTGTGTGGGGGGGGGGGGGGGGGTGGTTTTGTTTAGAGGTGAGGGTGCTGCCGTGTGTGAAGCAGTGCGCAGGTTTAGCCTGCTGTCTCCTGTTGCTTATTTTTTTTTGTTTTATTTTTCCTTGCGTGTTTTAGCTCAGGGCTGTGCTTTGCTCGCCTTCAAGAGGAAGAAGAATAAAGCCACGCAGAAAAGCAATCTTATGCAATGCAAAAATCGGCTCCAAGGGCTGCGGCGTCAGGTGTGAGAGGTTTCATTTTACAAGTGCATTATTTGCTAGCATCCATGAGGCTTTATAGCACTCAGTGCATTTTAATTACAAATCAGGTGTCAGCGACGAGCTGGGAGCTGCTGCAGTTGTCACAGTGCAGTTAATGTGCATCACAGAATTAAAGAGTAAACTGATTCCTTGCATTTAAGCGTGCTTTTGAATTCAGCAGTAAATCCAGTATTCTTATTGCATGCCAAGAACTTAGCGAATGTGACTTTTGCTTCAATGATGAATATTTTGGGCTACCAATCTGCTAATTGAGTGCTGCTTGGGATCCCTGTGAGCCTGTTAAATTCAGCACTAATCCTCACACGTTTTAGGTTTGTCTGAAGTGATGCGTGCAACAGGTTAAACAAAGCACTGAGACAGACTGCCATAAAGTTGCATATAATTTGAATGTGTTTACAGCATTAATTAGCTCACTTTCCCTTTACCTACCTTTCATGCAGTGAATACGGAGTAACCAGTAAAGTGTTGGCTCTTAAAGCACAGCGCAGTCATGAAAAGGAGTTCAGCTGATGCTCCAACCCGCAGCACAGCAGGTATTATCCATTCTTTTGTACTTTACAGCTTATTCATCGTTATGCTTATATCCTGGAGCCCATTTCCCAAGTAGACTTGTACAGATTTCTGTTATTACAGCATAGTGTAAAGTTTTGGAGGCATGGGGCTGGTAATGAAGTGATACATATAGCTCACAGACTAATCTGCAGGATGAAGGGCTCAGCCCTGTGAGGCGATGGCAGGGCTATGCTATGCTATGTGCTTATGAACCATAATTCCCACAGGTAATGTAAGTACAACAATTGTTAGATAATCACTATTTACATACTTTAAGTATAGACTGCATATGCTCCTAATGCTGGTGTGGTGTTATCATGTGAATTTTAATTTTAGGTTGTTTGCCTGTGCTTCTCTTCAATCAGAAAAAGAGACCCAGGCAGCCCCTCACCTCAAATCCTATTAAGAACGAGCCTGGTTCCAGTTCTGTGACTCATGACTTTTCTTCATCGCTGGGTAATTAAGATGTGTATATTTTTGATGGCTCCATATCCAATTAAATGTTAATTTTGTTATTGTATTAAACGAGATATTGTCCTTATCAAAAACTATATGCATCCTTTATACTTACTTCTGAGAAGTCCATTGTTTAAAACATGTCCTCCATGTTTTAAACAATGGACAGAAGTTTCTTTCTGTGCTATACAATTGAGCTTTTTTCCTTCATGCCTAGAGGGAGGTCAATGCTTTGTGTGCTACAGAATGAAGTAGCACTGGTATTTAAATAGTCTCTTGGGTTTGTGACCTTTTGTTTTCAGTTGATTTCAATCAAAATTCAAGCCCAGTATTACAAGAAGAAACACTTACAAGATGTCTTTCTTGTAATTGAGAACTTCTATTCTTCAAATTGTACTTGGAAAGGATGATGCAGTATTCAATCATTACTATTTTCCTTGCGTTTTTCTTGTAACAAAAATGTGTGCTAGTAAGAAAGCAATATCTAGAAAAGCAATCTACTTGCTAGAAGTTGCCTTATAATTACAGATATTTAAAAAAAAAAAAAAAAACAAAAAAAACATTCTCTTCTTTTTTTCCTTTTTTTCCTCTCCCCTCCTGAGACTATTTGTGAACGTTAGGTAGGGTAGGAGCCCTAAGTAGACTTGATACCTTTCAATCTTTTCACTTTGTATCCATACACAATCTCTTGTCTTTTGGGAATCAGGCTGGGAAGCTGCAAACCCAGAAGTCGATGAACTACAGAAAGCAGCAAACAGTGGGTATGTATGTTGTATTACTTGTTCTGCATCTGTTTTTATTTGGATGCTATCAATTTCACAAACTATGAACTATACGCCTGTCTGAAAATAAAGCTGTTACCGTGTTGCTGATTTTTTTAACTTCTCTTTGAAAGCAGAGCAGACGATCACGTGGCTCCTTCCCCTATGAAATCACCAAATGCATCAAAGCCTAATTTAGTCAAAGCTGGAGGAAACTTGTATGCCTACAGGTTAGTAAAAACTTTAAATTTTATTATCTTTAACCAACATTATTATGTGAGAGTACATCTCGTTGTATATTCTAGTGGCATTCAGGAACACCCTTTTAATTTCCAGGTAATCACTGCAGTCCTAAATAATTACGTTCTGCTTATGAGCCAAAAAGAACTGAAATGGAACGTCAATTCCAGTGTACCTAAACGTAGATCAAAAGGATTTAAGCAACTGTGTAATGGCTGCCCTGTATATGGATAAATTTAATTGTATGTTCTTCGAATCTAAAGAGATATCAGATTTTTAAAACTAAAACAATGCATACTGCTTTTGTACACTGTGATTGCTTATTCGAGACTTCAGGGTGGATACTGTGGTACTGAATTTATCTTACATCATACTGCAGGGCAGAACAGAAGACTCCCAGTACTAAAATTTGGAACAGAAATGACTGTACCCCTGCAAGTAACAGAACAAGTTCAATATCTGATAGTGGAACTACTCAAAAGTTTGAGAATCGTTCAAATAATTGGAAACCTGTTCAGCAGCAGAAAATACCTGATAGCTCTCATTCATCTCATCATATCAAAACAACAGAAACCAGCCAAACGCGTTCCACTAAAGAACAGCGGCCAGTGAAACTTTACACTACATCAAGAAATCTGCAGGATTATGGTCTGGCATATAAATTGAACTGCAATAGTCAGCAAAATAGCATGAATGAAAAGCAGTCTGATTGTGTTCCAGAAGACAAAAGTCAGGTAAATTTATGAAGTCAGAATAGGAAGATACAATGAAGAAAACTTTAAAGAAAACTCTGGGCAGATGATGGTTCTATCAGTCTCAGCTGCCTTAACAAACCCTTAAGTTTCTAAAAATGTAGAACTGAGATTTTCATATTTTAATGGCCTCTGGTCCTCAGCACGATCCTATAAATTGGCAGGGGGTCATGTGCAGAGTCTGAACAAATACTTTAAATATTGGGTGTATAACAATACATGAACACCTACGTGCTTTTAGAAGTCTTCAAGTGCATATCTCTAACTCAAGTTTTCATCTTCTTCCAAAAGGATATTTCTTTATTTCAATTAAAACTTAAAGAAAAAAGGAATTCTTTGCGAATCATATCTGCAGTCATTGAAAGCATGAAGCACTGGAGCCAATACACTTACAAAACTCCACTATTATTTGAAGTTTTAGGTAAGCATGGGGTGCTTCTAATGGAAAGTGACTTAGTGTGTTTCACTTGGCATTTTAACTGACATTATTTGAGAAATGAACATGATAGAATACAACAGGAATGACTAAACCCATTAAATTAAGATGAATAAAAAATACAATGTAATGACATCTCAGAAAGCTATTATTGTGACAGCCAAGATATTCGTAATGTTTAATGCTGATTGGCACATGAGGATCAATATAACTTAGAGAATTGTGTTCTGCTCTGGTTAACAAGGGAATAACCCACTTACAGTGACTGTTATGACAGTGACATTTTGTCACTCCAGTTAGGCAGATTTTAAATCTAGTTTTACCATTAGAAGAGTATGTGAAGCTCGTAACATGTTGGAACTTCCAGGGCTGTCAGCAGGTTGTGACAGGAAACTGATGCTGATTGATACACCTTTGTGCTTTTGTGGAGGAAATATTGTCATGATATCTTGATATCATATTTAGTACAGCTCTGATATTTACATCGTGCCTTGGTTTTGTTACATGCTGTAGGCACACTTGATTCTGCAGTCACATCTGGAGCATACGGAGCCAAGAATTTTCTTTTGAGAGATGGAAAGGAGAGCCTGCCTTGTGTTTTTTATGAAATTGTAAGTATTCCCATGTCTATACATAACACAGACATCACTGCATACAATGCCTTTAAGAAGTTAATAATGCATTGTTCTGATAAAACAGAAAATTGTGTTGTAAAAGGAAGACTGGGTGCTTATACCTTACTGTACCCAGACTGGTGTAAGGCAATAATGCAGCCACTATTTAGGCACCCTCAGACTTCAGTTTCACCAAAAATATTGAAGATGCAGGTAGGGCTTTCAGTTCAGCTCCTAAGTAGTTGATAATAGCAAAAAAAAAAAAAAAAAAAAGATTATGTAAATTACTTCATTGTTTGATACAGCTTTCAGAAATGCACTAATAAGTAGCAATCAGACATTTGGAAAGCTTCCATGTTAGAAAGGTGATGGAATTTCTTTCTTTGTTGCGCTTTTGTTGAAGGACCGTGAGCTTCCAAGACTCATTAGAGGTCGTGTGCTCAGATGCATGGGAAACTATGACACAAAAAGGAATATTTTCAAGTGTGTCTCTGTAAGACCAGCAACTATTCCAGAACAAAACACTTTCCAAGAATTTGTTAAAATTGCAGATGTTGAGATGACAGCCTATGTAAAAACAATGAATGAAATTTAAACGTAAAGGTTGTTGTATAAAATTTATTTACCCAAACTAATGCTAAAAATGTGATTAAATAATTGAAAATAGTACTCTTTATCCAACAAACCTTAAGGACAGCATTTTGTTTCCATATCACTTTCATAGTTTATTTTCTCTGGCTATTTGTGCGATAACACTTTTGTTATGTACTTCATTAGATTTTACTGGAGAAATTCTGAATTAAAATGTTGAAGTTGTTTATATGTACGTAACTTACATGAACTGTTCCTGCTTAACTAGAGTGAGCCAAATTCTGTTTTTTTGAGATGGACTGTTCAATGAGTTTTATTTAAAAATAAACAAACAAAAAAAATCCATGGATCTTTTCCATGTGAAAACTGCAGGGAGTGCCCCACTCATCTCTCTTCTGTCTGTTACCCACGTGTATGCATCATTAAAAGCAGACCAGGTTGATTAGTGGCCTCCTATCTCTCCCAGTCACTGAAGAAAAGACTTAATAGTGAAACTTTCTTTGATTGAGGCATGAGGAGGAGAAATGAGGCAGAGCCACAGGTGGCTAGCGAGAATGAAAGTTGTTTCTCCTTTTTAGCGATGGCCTAAGCCTGCAGGAATTCTCAGAAGTGTTTTGAGCATTCCTAAGGGGATCAAACACATGCTGCTCTTATCTTCTCAACTAAATGGTATACCACCTATACGTACTACCTACTATACATATTATTTTCCCCTTTTGGTGTGGTTGGTTTTTTGTTTCTTTCTATGCCAACAAGCAATCAGTCTAGACCTTTTCAATTTGCTGAGAGTGAAATTTTAGATTTCTAAGTTCTGTAATACTTGGCCACACAAGCTTGACTCTGACACGTGCCTCAGAAAAAGGATATTGTCAAAACTAATTCACACTGCCTTTGCTTCTTATCTTCAGTTATTAGCAATACCTTCAATACCTGTTTCTGAATGTTGACTGTGGTGAGTGTTTGGTCAAAGTTCAGTAGCTAACAAACATCAACAAAGTTCTTTGTGTAATTTCATTAAAATTGCTATTTGGTAGAAAGTAAGATGGTGTATCCTGCTTCAGTTTCCTTTGAGTAGCAATAACATGTGTAAAAGATCTTCTAGAAAGGAACATAACAGACACTGCAGAAAGATTTCACAGGATACAGCTGTATATATTAGGTATTCATATGGTTTCCATTGCTACACTGTCTAGTTATACTTTTCTTTAAAAACAGTGAATCATTATAACACTTGTTTAAATGAGCAGCATACCCTGAAGCTGTAGGAACATTGTTCAAGGGCACGTGGGAAGTTGGAAAATAATTACTTCAACACAGAACTTCCTTGCCCTTGCCACAGGAACATCCTGTGAGGGATGGTCCACATACATGTTTGTGTCTTTGCCTTCAAACATTTACTCTCACAGCTTATTCCTGTTGTTTCTATTTCATTTTCCCCTTACTTCAATGCTCTGTACCAAATCTGTTGGAATTTTCTTTAATAAAAAAAGAGAGAGAGGTTAAGAAAATAATGAACACTTCTTTTTTTCAAATTTTTTTATTATACAGTGTTGGCAATTGGAAATTTCACATTAAAATAATTGAAGTATTGAATCCAACAAGTCAAATACAGAAAACAGTTAATATTCTAAAAAGGAGCCAGCTAGTCAATGCAGAAACACATTAATGGAAAATACAGCTTTTAGTTACACTTAGAAAATTATATATTTAGAATAAAACTTGAACCTGATCCCATAAATTGTTTGACTTTTAACAAGAAAACGCTTTACACAGTTCAACTTGCAGACAGTCTTTATTTTAAAAAGTGATCTGTCAGTGTTAGCATATGGATTGTTAGCAGCACCCTACTAAAGCTGTCAGTTGAGGAGCTAAAGCATATGCTTTCCTAACTGTGCTAAGAATCCCTTGCCTTATCTCTGTCTTCTGTGCTAAGCTGGTTCTGAGCATGGATGTTTAAAGGAAAATTTTGCCTATCCAGTTGTAGGGGTCCTATACTTATGCTTCATTTCCTTAATATATGGTAAAATATTAACAAAATTTCCAAATGGAGGCATTAGTTTGGTTTACAGAAGGAAATAAATCCTGACGGTGCTCACAACAAAAGAGGCTGAGTTTAAAGAAGTAAGAGATTTGGTACGGCAGTGTTGTAAATTGTAGAACTACATTAAAACAGTAAGTTAAAATTACAAAGGAAGTTTGAGCTATGGGACCAGAATTGCAAGTGTGTGTGTGTATGTTCAACATCACACAGTGCTGCAGTCCAATTGTGGTTGAATGAAGGTTCCAGTTCTGCACATGTGAAAGTTAATGAGCAATGACAGGAATTGACTGTTTAGCAGGTTTTGTATGGATGTTAAGAAAAATACAAAATTTTACTTGTAGTGTTTAGGTCCTTGCAATCTTTTTTTTTTTTGCACACTAACAAATCACTTTTCTAGTGGAACATTAAGTGACAGTCTTAAACATTACACAAAACAGAAAAAACCCTACGTAATACAGTTTATACACATCACACATTTCAGTTGTTGATTCTTTTTAACCATATTGATCCTGTCTTGTCTAATGGTTCTAGAGTAAAGGCACAGGTTGGTTAGGAAAGAAAAGCCTGCATCTCTGTCTCTCTCTACTTTGTGGTTATCATTTTCTTTTTGCTTGTTGGTTGTTATTCCTCACTTTTCTGACTTTTATACAAAAATTGTCAATTTTAGCTATTCATTTAAAGGAAGTTACTGGAAAGTGTGCTACTATACAGAAATGATGGAAATCAATTCAGCTTAATTTTGACATTCCTTTAACCTACTTTATTAAGTATTTGGAGGATGTCATCTCTTATTCACTGAGAACAAAAGCACACAATGCTCTTTCTCTAATTCTCAATGTCCTTAATTCTACTGTGAAATCTGTATTTCCAAAGGTTAACTTAGTTTGTGTGCAGAATTTGCTTTTGGAGTGCATGAAAACATAACAACAGATCATTATTTTGGAAAACAATGCAACAGTCCATTGAAGTTCAGAAGCGTGAGGAAAGTAAACCAGACTGTGGAAGTCTTTGACGTATTAAAATTACACAGTGATTGTTCTATCTGTTTGCATTTTCTTATACATCCTCAACATGTCTCTGTCTGTTCCTTCATGTACGCTTTCCATAAAAAAAACAACATAAAAACAACACTAACTTCTGGAATTAGTTGGGCTCAGATAAATGGAGAGTAATGAACTTGATCACTTAGGTTGTGCCAAAATGCAAACTGAGACATACGGCTCTGAATTAAATATAATCTATGTGCTTGTTAATAAATAATAGAAAATAAAATATTAGAATTCAAATTATTTTAAATGAAACAGAACAGTGGGGGGAGCTTAGAACCCAATGTTTCCCTTCCTTAAGGAATCAAGTGCACTTATTTCAATCTTTGATAGTAATGAATCCAATGCTACTGAGGAGATTAGATGAATTTCACACACAAGCCCATGAACTATGGCCATGTGCTACTTCTGACATGGAATCAGATTCTTCTTCTTAGTAGTATGCAGTAACACTTCCCATATAAACATACAAAAGGACTGGATATGTTAGAATCTGGTTAATTCTGGCTTGTATTGCCATTACACATAAGGGCCATAGGGCACACGTTTTTTGTAAGCAGAGATTGTTGTTTACTGCCTTGAAGAGCAGCAACAACAAATCTGCAGTTGTCATAGTTCAAATCGTTCTGCAAAATTCCACTTAAAATGAGAATTGAAGAAACACGGGGGAAAAAAAAAGTATTTTCTTAACCTTTTACATCATCATGAGCCTTTGGAAGTAGTTACATCTTCTCTCTCTGTGTTATCTTAATGAACATGACTATAAATCTTGAGGATTAGATCAGAATGAATGTGTCCTGACAACTGACAATATGGAGGTACTACTAATACATAGAGATTAAAAAGAAAATTTTTCTGGTATACGCTTCTTTTAGTTATCAGGCTTAATTGTAGGCCATGGCTACTAGTAGGCTTTTTTTTTTTTTAATTAACCAAAATAATTATAACAAAATATTGTCATTGGTTTTAAAATTATTGGGTTCATAAAAGCTTTCACATTTAATAATATATAAAAAGTGGATTGAAGCTTTTAAAAGTCTTAAGGTTTTGAGACACAAAAGAAACAGTCTGGGAGGTAGACAGATGTTCTGAGGATAAACAGATACCAACTTTTTCTAAGGCATGACGCCGCTGTGTTCGGAGCAGTACAAAGGCTGCTGATTCATCTTAGTTTAATTCCAGAGCGTTCGCTACTCGTGTGTACGGAAGACTATCAATGCACTTTTGGTCTTTGTGAATCTGACCTTCTCTCCCCATCTCCTTTTTTTTTTTTCTTCTTCTTTTTTTTTTTCTTTTTCTCTTTAGCAATACAGCTAAATGGAAGTGCTATAATAATTGCTGCCCATTGCCTGTAGACAGGAATGTTCTGTTCTTAAACAGTAATAAAATACTATAAAATAGTAGGTATTGGAGTCGGAGATATGTGCTCTTTTGGTGCATATTTTGCAAAGAATGGTAAAAAGACAGACAACATGACCCCCACAATTGCCAGCATATACCCCCATCCAATCTGGCAGTCTCCTGCATAGTAGATGTCTGAATTCTCACAGAATCTCTTCACAGTAGCAGAGTTGAAACCAAAAGGGTAAACCAAAAGCCCAGAAGCCATTATGAACACTGGAGAGGAGAAAAGAAACCACTGTTACTACTGAGCTTTTAATTCCTTTGAAAGAATTCTTTGTTTTAGAAAGGCAAATGTGTAACATTAAAAACAGTGGGAAAAGTCATAGCTTAAAAATACTCCTAGTTGTCAGGACATTTTTCATAATTGTTGCTGGTGAACAGTAGTGTCATAACGTGGCAGCAAGTTAGAACTGGGATTTTTTTGCATGAGAACTGTTGCTCATTACATAATGTCTGGAATGTGGTGCGCATCATACAGCCATTTAAAAAGTGAGATGATTCAGATGTAATGGAATCCAGAGAAGAGTTCCTGAAGTTGCAGATTGCAAAGCTGCTTTGTTTTTCTTCTCAATAGCATTTTTTGGGCATGAGACAAACAATGACTTTGTTCTGCCAAGTACCAACATTCAGTTAAAGAGATTAAATGTAGTTTTGCAGATTCTGCTGATGATGTTCTGATAATGTAACACTTCGTCATTATTCTCAGCACTGTGAACTCAATATACAGTACAATATAATGCAGTATAATCTGTCTTTTTATTTAGCTTTATTTGGCTTTTGATTTTTAAAAAAATCAAGGCTGAAGGTTGCCTTCTTATCTCATTTGACAGCTCAGGGGCTAAAAACACAGAATAAAGATATGCTGTAGGAATGTGAAGTTTCAGTAGAAAGGCACAGAGTTGGAGGAAATCTCCTTCAAGTCAAATACACCAGCAGATTAATCCAGTGTATAATGAGGAAATACGTCTAAAATACAATGAAGGCTTAAGCTGCCTCCTGATGTTTGAAAGCCAGACTTGCCTCCTGTAATTACTTTGGATTATCTGTTAGCTTTTAATAGAACTTCACAGATTTTAGTCTTTAATGAATGTGTGTTATGTTTAAATGTATATTGTGCAATTAATAAAGAGCAGAGCTATTTTTCCTGCTTTGAAAGTAGGACTGCCTATGATGCAGATACACTGAAGTACACCAGGTACAGTGCTCAGAGTCTGTCTTTGTCCACCCTGCAAGTCAAGAGGTGCTAAGGTAGGCTGACATGAAGGGCTGTGTCACCCCAGCCCCTGTAAGTAGCTCTTGTTGGAAAGAACACTGAGAAATAGATACATTTTTAATTTTATGGGGGTTTGTTTTGTTTTGTTTTTGCCATTGAGTTAGTGCTGTATTTATAATCTATAGCCTACTTTTAGAAAGCTTTATTTTATGCATCAGACATTATGAGGCAGTCCTTATTCCCACATTTATTCAAATTCTGGGTGAATTGTTAGTAACTCGAGAATAATGGTAATGACTGAGTTAATAGTTAATCCTCTGTAAAAAAAAAAAAATAATAATAAAAACAAATAAAAAACACAAGAAATAATAAGACCAAGAAAACAGAAATTCAAAGGAGAGAAACTGGAACAGAAGCAAACTTGCATGTCTGTTTTCCTCCAGGGTAACTCAGGGAAGGGTACAAAGAGAAACTGCCTGCTGGTAAGTGGAGCTCTCTGAGAGCAAGGTGTTCAGCTGCACTTCTTCCCATCACCGCTCTGTGCCTTTAGCCTTTGTGAACGTTAAGTTTTCAGAGGTTCACAAGAAAAGAACGCTGTGGCCTTCCCCTCTTTCCAGGCTTAAGGTGCAGAAGTTGACAATTCTACATGCAAGGTCCTCCCCAGCACACACAGCACCTTGAGTACACCAGGGAGCACAAGATGTAGAGCACAGCACAAATCTCAGCAGCTGTGTTTCTCTGTATATAGAAACTGAAGCTAAATGCAAAAAAATTATGGTATGATCCAGATCTACCTTAACTGCACACGTATTAGACTAAACTAGCCATGCAGGAACATCATGTCTAGCAAAGATTACTGAGCTTTCCCAAAAGAAGAACGAAGAGTGAAGGGCCAGCACGCTTCCTTTGCTCAGCAGCACAGCCTGACAGCTGTGTGTCTCTTGCACACACAGGAAAATTCTGAGAGCACCACTTCTATGGAGAGAAATGGAAAAAGTTATCTTGGAGAATAAATAGAAAAGGAAGAATGTTCCTACTGGTATTGTAAAGTTTGAGTGTTAAACCTCTGAGCAGAGGTACAGACTAAACCAGTCAGTCCTCACACCCGTGGTCTGTAGCTCCATGCTCTAAGCAAGAAGCAGGTCTGAAAATAACATTTCAGTTATTTCAGTTGATTCATCTTTTCAAAGTCAAAATAGTGCACACATCTCATTCAGCTCCAAGTCATTATGCATAATTGTAAGCAATCTTTTTACCATGAAATCCCTTCAAACTGTGCTGTTAAACTTAGCTGTTTTTCTGTATCTCAACCCCTTGCTCTACTTCTTGTATCTGTCCATATGAATGTTTTCTTTTTGACTGGGTTTCACAGAATTAATATTTTGAAGGTTGTGCTTTACAGTGATGCCAGTGTTTTGATTGGTGCTCATGTTCTGTAGTCTGATTTAATGGAAGAAGCTTTTTGTTGTTGTTGTTTTTGTTTTGTTTTGAATGCTAGAAATAATCTGTCACAGTTGAATGTAATGTGTTCACATATCAAACGGACTAAAAAGTTACCCATGGTTTCATATCCTCAGGCATGTCACAGAATGACCTCATTATTCTCATTTAGGTGCCCTCTTTCTTACAAAGGCTCCAGATATTGAATAGCCTGTTATTATCAGCAGAAGCCAAGCTTTCAGACGTGGTGCTAATGACAGCTTAATAGTGCTGTCCATCAGCAGTGCAGTTAGCTGGGAGAACACACAAAGAAGCAGTGGGGCTCCATTTAGGCTACTCATAGAGCACTTATACTTCTGCACGATTTTCCAGCAACAAACAACCGTTTAAAAGGTGTCAGAATACAGCAGTGAGTTTGTATTACCGTGATGTGTAGTGTAATCTCACTGTCATAAAAGATGATGAGAAAGCAAGACAACATACTGGGGCCTTTTCTGTAGTAAGGAGCATATGGAGTTTAGAGTGGCCTTGCTGGTAAAATGGATAGTTGGATTGCTTTTTTTAACATGGCTTGACTGATCGTTTGGCTCCTCAGACTGTTGACACTCATGTCCCATAACCTACTGGGCCATGCTAAAAACATGCACTTCTAATTATTGTTTTAGTATCTGATATGTGGTATTTGTTATTGCTAGGACACCATCAGCTGAGATCTCACCAGTTAACTCACAGCCACTGCAAGGCAGTTCACAGTCAAGTCCACCTGCATCAATTCAGCCGTAAGTCACTTTTAATATCTACTTTTTTATCTTCTGCCCTGACAAAGAGTTCCAGTCTCACCCTCTTCTTCTCTCATCTTTATTTCACTGGTGTCCTACAGTCAGATGGCAACTGGCAGTTCTCCTCTGGCAGGTTTGCCAGTCAACACAGTACCTCTGGGCTGTGCTCTTGCTCCTCTGCAGACCTGAAGGTTAATACAATGTTGTTTCCCTCCTTTTTAAAAAAGTTGATACCTGAATTTGTCAATTTCTAAATAGAGTAACTTTAATTATCAGGAAAGAGTTATTATTAGGAAGGAGGGTTCCTCTTTTTTATGGAAAACAGAGCATTTATTCTAAAAAGTTGCAAATTGGTGGTGGTAATAATACTAAACGTGTCACTGCTACTCAGGGAAAAGCAGCATTTGCTACTATTTAAAAATATAATTAACTACAACTTTTTGTCATTGCTCAGGTTTATTTATTTCATTAAGCTCTTGAAATACTGTTCAAGTATTTAAACCAATCACAATGCATTTTCCTGTTCATTTTAACCCAAACCAAAGTGATGCAGTTCTCTCAAGTATGTGCAGAGGGCACCAATGTACAACCATCTCAAATACCATGCACAGAAAATGGCTATTTCCATTTCCACTTCTTTCCCCAATATTGCTGAGTTTTCAGTGCAGGAAACAAATAACTGAACCATTTTCTGTACTGTGAGGCAGTGAAAACTTGGTTAAACTGAAGTGTATCCTACCATTCTTATGTTTAAACTGAAAATAGCTTGGGATCAAAATCTAGAGATGGTCCACAAATATTACAGAGATCAAAAAGAGCCATGGAGAGCAGATTGTTTTGTTTTATTGTATTTGTTAAAGTGCTTAAATGATGTGCAATAATAGTAGTAATGGTTAGCAGTAGTAAAATATGCTGTGCATGAATATCTTGCTGAAATTACCTGCTTTAAGAAGATTATTTGGTTTTAGAAATTCAAATTGCATATTTTAGGAGTATATTACATTCCTGACTCTTGTGACTATGATGGATTAATTGCAAGAGTGTGGGATATCTCAGGCAATCATGAGAATTAAGGCTGAATTGTAGGCCAGCAAGAGTGTTCTTCCAGACCTATTACAGATTACTTTACAGTCTTATCTATTCTTGGAACATTTTTTTATTGACAAAGTTTAATCTACCAAAGCAGTTTCTCACTCATCTCATCAAGAAGTTTCCTCTCACATATAATCCATTTTCTCTCTCCTTAAAGCTGGCAGTTCTTCTTACACACACTCAATTGACTTTGAATAACATTTCCTTGAGCTTATACAATGTTCTCTAATCATTTTATTAGCTCCTCTTAAGCTTTTCCTTACGTTTATTTGATTTTACTAATATGATTTTAAATGAGAAAGCAGATGCTGATTCAAAGCCACAGACACCCTAAATACAGAGCTAGAAATACAGCTAATATCTGAGCAGTGCTGAGAAAAACCTTTAACCAGAACTCAGCCAGAAATCTTCAAAAACATCATCTCTTTTCCTACTGCATTGGTTAGACTACACTTCATAATTTCCAGCATTCTTCCTAAGCAAGTGTTTTTGTAGCATGCCTGAAGGGTCACTACATATAGGATATTTTGCAAGTTCCCCTGTATGAAAAGGAGATACATATAAGTCTCTTCCAACAAGGAAGCCTAAAGACAATGCTAAATAAGATCCAAGGTCACAGCTATTGTTCTCTGTGATAACAGCTGCACCTAAGTGTGCAAACAGAACAGGGCAAGGAGGAGTAAATTTGATTAAAAAACTGATATATGTCTAAAATCAGCAGGCACCATTTCAAATGTCATTTAGGTACAAATAACATGGTGAGGGAAATGACTTGCCAAAGATAAAACTGAAGCAGACAAAATCCTATTGGTATGGAAACGAATCATTTTGGAGAGTGAGACAAACAGGACCCTCATTACATACCCTTCTCCTTTATGGAACTAGCAGGTGCAGGTGAGGTTCCCATAATTCAAACTCTTGAAAGCAGCCCCAGCAATTATTCCTTCCAAAGAAAGCAAAATGGAGAGCTGGGAAAAGGGATAATAGCATTCATACACGTGGTATGAAAATCAAGCTATCTTTCCCTGAACAAAGAACTGGAAGTGTAACAAGGATACAACCACCTCAACATATTGCAGTTCAGCTCTTCTCCTTTTATAAGAATTATTCTTTCGGCTTCATTTCAGTCAAACACATTGTGAAGAGCACGCATCAGTCCCAGACTGTTGCCAGATATGCAGAAGATTGTATCAGTTGCTTTTCTGTCTGTTTTTTTTTTTTTTTTTTCCCTAAATGGTACAACTCACAAGTTAGCACTTAATGGCTATAAAATGAATGTGGATATAAAGAAAGCTATGTAGCTTGTGAAAACCTTGTCTTAGCCAACAAAGGAAATGTACCAGTTTGTACAATGTCTCAGACTGTTTAATTAAATGCTGAGTATGTGACTACAACTCAGCAGCCAAGGCATTGCATTAGCTACAGTAACCTGTGTTTCTATATAGGTATATATACACCAAACTACTGGGAGATATGCATGTGGAAAAAGCTGGACAATGTTACTACAGTTTATCTGGATTCAGCTGAAGTAGAATAGGAAGAGGTTATTTTAAATAAAGCTAACACTGAAATGAGTGCCCACACACCTTTTTGCACACATCTCATTAGTATTGCTCAAATACCCTGCTCCCATTTTGTTGGCACAGCCTCCTCATTCAGACAGGTCCTTAGTGCACAAATAGCCTGTTCCAGAAATGTCTAGCAATTGTGCAGACAGCTAAATCTACCCCACATTTTAACTGAAAAAAGTGGAATTCAACTACCAAGACTTCAGAAAAGAAATTCTCTGAAGGCTGCACAGGGGTAATTGGGCTTGGTAATTGCTGCATTAGCTACAAGTTTATTGAGGGCCACAAAAGGAAATGCCATCTTGGTGACCTTTGAGGTTGCATTTCACAGCATGTTTTCTACATGAGAACAAATGATGATACTTCACTATTTCTGCCAAGCGAGTGGTAGCTATGGGGAAGATTTATGGTTGTAATCTGGTAATCTATGGGCCTAATCATGCAGTTATAGAGTTGCGTGTCATTTACTTGGAAAGGCTGAAATGATCTGGCACTGTGTGGACTACAGTGAAGGAGTGCATTTTGTCACCTGCAAGGTTAGAAGATATACAGCCTATTTAGTGGCCTGTAAAAGGGGGAGACAAGAGCAAATGTCAGGGTAGCAGACTGTTAAACAAAATCTTAAAAGACTCAGGGATTGAAGAATTGGGGACTACCAGATGCACTCTTATTTGGAAGCCATTACAATTTTTCACTATTTTATTGCTTCAATAATTGTATATATTTTCTATTTATTTTATTGGAAATTGTGTAAGTCATGCTCACTCCATCTTTTCTTCAACACCAAACATAGAGGCAGAACAGCAAAATAATATTAAATAAGTGCTGGATCCTTTAGATGACAGCAGCACATTCAGAATGTATTGTACATCAAAGTGCCTGTATTCCCTTCTCTCTGTTACATTTTATTCAACAATTAAAAAGCGCTAATAAAAATGCAGATTTCAATTGCTCTATTTTAGGTAAACATAATATGGTACGCATTTTCTAAGCAATGCACATTGGTTAGCTGCTCGGTTCCTGTTCTACTAATAGAAATAAAGGTGGCAAATGCCTTGCTTTTTTTCTTAATTAACCTATCCCTGCCAGAACTAGCATGCTCTCCAGCACAGATAGGGAATGTAATTGATAACTGAAAATTTAATTAATGCTTCTTGTTGTGATCCTTTGGCTAAGAACAAATGCAGCTTCAACTCACCATGCAATATGTTCCCTAGCAAGAGCAGTATTAGCCTGAGTCTTAGCAGTGAAGGAGCTGACATGTCTCCTTGCAGCATTATTGTGTCTGCAGAGGAGCCAGCCTACTTGGAAAGGAGAGATTCTGCCCAGCCTACAGTAGGTCTTTGCTCTTGCTCTGGCTGTCAATTCCAAGTTCTTAAATAGCTATTTAGAGCAGGGGGTGAGGTCCAAAAGACAGGCAGTGATGTGTAGATCGCCTGAGATGTCACGATTTGACATGACACATTTGCTCCCTTCCCTTCCCAACCTGCTCACCTCACGTGTCTGTTTTAAATCACGTTTTTCACCCCTTCCAGGACTCTCAGACACTCATGAAAACAGATTCCTAATGAAGCTGCTAGCCGTTAAATACTAGCCTTACATCAGAGGTGACCTTATTTTAAAGGCGTTTTACAGTGAATTTATTTTAACTTTGCACATTCTGTATCTTGTCTCCCGCATTGCTGAGACGTGCTGTGCAGAGCTGAGTCAGGCTAATGCCTGAGAGCAATGCCCACGTCTCACATCGTTACAGTCGCACTTCACATCCCAACAGTCTTCAAGCCTCAGGGATATTGCATTCATTACCTCTTTCAGAGACAGGTATTTTACATAAATGGCTGAAAGGTGATTAGAATCCCTGACAGAACAGCATTTTATCTGGGATGCAACCATGAAAAATACATACTTAAAACAAAAAAGGCATCCTACATGCTTCTTCTAATTGATTTATGCAACAATGACCAGCTTCCATTTCCCCAGGACACAAGAATTACCAGGAAGACACAAATTACATGTTTTCATATCTTCTAACAAAAACTCTTTGACAGGGGGTTGAAACCAGAGTTCTCTGTTTCTCAGACACTCCAGTCCTGTGAATGTCAGCACTCAGCAGATACACACATACTGCCACCTGATCATAAAGAACAGTTCTGTAACAGCTCTCATTTCACGCTACTGATTCCAGTGCACCACCAATCAGCAATGCCACAAGTAATGCTGGGAATAATTGTCTTCTCCAGAGCTCCCCTCTTTTTACAGCCCAGGTGTCACAAAGCTGTACCCATATGATTGGACACATCCTACTGAAGTTGGTTGTAGCTGCACCTCCAACTTTGAACACTACCTGTGTGCTTGGAAGGTTTTTAATTCTGCAAACTGGAAAAGTGCCACTTGTACCCAAGCAGTGGTTTTCCTAGCCTTTAAAAATGTTGTAAAAAGAATCAGCTGTAGCTTAACCCTAGGTACTCTGTAGGTAGGAAATGAGAGCGCAACTGCTAATTCACTGAAAGCTGCCAGCTCATCCCAGCCTGATCCTCAGACAAGCCTGGCAGTGTGTTGCACTCTGACCTGTCCTCCCTTCAGTCAGTGGGCCTTTAGGTTAGAAAATTAATGGAAAAATCCACAGTACAAAGGCTGAAAATTACTAGCTAAACAAAGCTGATTTGGGATATCTGATCATCTTTATCAGGTAGGCTCTGTTCCACAATTTCCCATCTTCAATTATAACAAAAGGACTCATGCTTCCTCCTTCATTAATGTGTTTGAAGGATTTAATGAGTTACTTCATCAGGTTAATAAATCCCTTCAATAACTTTATTACCCTTTGATACAATTATTCAAGTGGTGCAGCTAACAAATGATTACCATTTACATTTTTTGACAGAATAACTTTGTTAATGTATTTGGACTGTGAAATGCAAAATCCATAAATAATCTATGGGGACGACTGAACATCTTTATCTTTGTAGGGAGACATTTTTTCTATCTCTGCTTAAGATAGCATTGAAAATCCTCTCTCTTTTGCAAGTGACTTCAGGCACATGCTACGAAGGACTGCGGGAGGCTCCTGGCAGCACTCTGCATCCCACCAAGTGCTTAGGAAGGAGGTGAACTGCTGCAGAACTTGTACCACTGCCTACAAGCAGATCTCTTAAAATCAGAGGGGACGTAACCTGTGTTTATTTATTTTTAACACTTTATCATGTTTAAAATCCAGCTTCATAAAGGCTGTTCCATTTCTTAAGGTTAAGGTCTTCAGACAGCGTTTATAAGGTGCAGTGACACCATCAGAAAATAATATCATATTCTGGAAATTGTTTGAAAACTAAATTAAATTGGTTGCCACAAATTTGTTTCTCCTGTGGCATCATAGTAAATGATGGCATCAAGAGAATAACCTAAGGGGCAAGGATGTTTTCAGAATCTTGAACCTCTGAATGGCCAGCAGTATTGCATCTTCCTATTACCAGAGTAATAATATTTATGGTGGGTAGACTGCAAGAATGGAACCATCCCATTTATTTACTCATACTTGATAGCCACCCCTGGCAAGAACAAATTTCCCATTAATCACCATCTTATCTCTGTTAGAAACAGTTACTCTCAAGGACATCTGTATTATTACCTTTGTTTTCTTAATATAGGGAATAGCTCTGCCATGGATCTTTTGACACTGAAATGTATTTGTTTTCTAGACTTTGTTTTTTAAAGAGAGATGAAATTCTTAAAGAAAACAAGCGTTATTCTTTCTTAATAAATAAACTACTTAAGACTCTGATCACAGAGAGGGACATGTGCATCGGAAATCTGTCTGAATATATTTATATGTAAAGAAGCAGCAAATCAGTCTCTTTCTTCTTTTTTATCTGCTGCAACTCCAGGTATGAATTCTGAGTTTCTCTTGGGAAAGCAGATGACCCTGTTAACATGTGAGAGTGCCAGAATGCAGTGCCCTCCAGGCTGGAAGGTCAGGGAAGTGAAGCCAGTTTTTAAGCTCAATCTTAAGCTGGTAATAAAAAATCCTTATTCCTCATCCCTTACACACAGCCTTTAGTTAGCATTTATAAAATGGCCTATTATGTTGAGTTCCAGGTTGATTTGTTTTTCTAATTTTTCAATAGCACAGCATCACATATTTTTATCTTTAAAAAAAGAAATCAATAACAGCCCAGCAGGGAACAATATCTGACAGCCAAATTCTCTTTCATGTGAGAAAGACATTAATGGAAAGACTTCCATGAGATGAAATTTGTGGAAGTTTCTCTCAGTCAGCGGATTTAGTTCTGTTCATTTTCCTGAAACAGAAAATGATTGCAGATGAGCAGAGGTCTCAGGTCAGCTGGGAAGGAGCAGAGCTCTTTCTCTAGCAGCAGACGAACTTCTGTGCAATCTGCTTTGAAATAATGGAGCTGTGGTTTCCCATTTCCTTTCATTTTAGTTCCAAGTGCCCCACAGAGCTCAGGGTGGCTGGGCCACTCGAGTGCTGTGATTGCAGAGGAGATGCAGGCAGCATTTAATGGCTGCTTTCCCTTGCAGCCCCCTCCCAGCTCTGTCTCAGCGAGTAACAACTGTTGGCAGCACAAAACAGTGATGCCCACATATGTTAGACACAGCAAAGCAAAGGCCCTGCTGCTAGCCAGCCCTTTGCCCCCTTTCCCTCCACCTGTCTCAGTCCAGCACACAGAAGACAGCCTTGCACTGGCTTCCCCATTAGAGCCTGCTGAAATGTGCCTGTCCATCCTGCTGGCCTGAGTCCTTTCCATTGAAACCAGAGCTTGAAAATGCAGGAAAAGAAAGAAAAAACTGCTCTGTGCACTCTGTGGCACAATGGCTCCTCTTCAGAAGCGATCAGGTTCTTGGTAGAGGGGTGATATATGCTGTTTTTCTAAAGCAAATAGTCTATCTTGCAGTAGCACAAGCTATCTTGCAGTACCAGAATCAGGCAGTTTCACTACTGCAAGGTGGATCTTTCTCATTTGCTGTTTAATTATGTACCCAGTACCATGCAAAGGTGAGATGCTTCCTTGGATGGGATGAGCCATCTAATTGTCAGCCAAGCACACAGACATGCCTTCTAAACCCAAGTGCTGCTCATACAGCAATTACTCTGGAGTCTGTCGAATGTGATTCAACCAGTAATTTGCTTGCAAAGTGAAAGCTGTTCTTTGCAATATAGCAAGGGCTCTGTTCTTTATTCTGCCCTTGTGCCTGGGCTAGGCTCAAGCTATGCTTGTCTTGCCAAGGATGTTGCCAACCTAAAACGTTCTGTGTTAGATTTCAGGTGGACAGAACTAGCTGAGCCAGGAACAGTGGGAGCTTGGGAAACCTGAAACTGTCTCTGAATCTGTGCTGGAGTTTGGCAGGTTACACTGTGTCAGTGGGGCTGTAAAGATGCTGCTGGGAGGATCACCTGAGATGCAGCTGGGTTTTCCTGACTCTAGTTGGTGAGCAGATCTTAGCCTCAGGCAGCTGTTCCTGCTTGGCTCCCTGCCACCCTACTGAGAGCTGGGACCCCACTTTGCTGCAGGCATCCACAGTGACACTGCCAGCCACCCTACACTGCAGGGAGAAACACCCCAGGGAGGCACTTCCTTCAGGGATGACAAAAATAGCTCTACTGCATCTCCACCTTCTTGCATGTAAATGTTTGAGTTAATAACATTTATGGGGAAGCACAGTAAATGTGACTACATCATTTGTCATTTCAGGATACCAAGTGACACTGTAACTGAATGAGAATTAGAAAAATGGTTCTAATAAATACAGTAAATTTTGCACGACTTATTTTTCATTTTCCATATGCAAGCAAGCATGCAAGATGCAGGAAGCACAGGACAGTATGGCTTCATAATGATCATAATGTATGTGCAGAAAGAGCAGTTCCCTGAGGACTACTGATTAATCAGGGCAATACTCATCTCTTCTGCCAAGAGTGATGTGCATCAAAGAAGGGCAAATGATGAATCCTAAGTGCATACTGCAGCCATTGGGGGCCAAAAGTTTCCATTCATTTAACTGTTTTCCCCTCAAAGAAGAGAAGTTTCAGCACAGCACTAGGACATAACAGCACTTGTTCTCCATCCGAATTCCTTTAGGGTTTTGTCTCATTAAGGCATAAAGAGGCCTCACATTCATTTCAGAAAGTATAAATGCATGAAAGTCAGCTTCCAAAGTAAGAAATCACTGCTGCTTGCTTAGAGACACTGTGCAGGGGATGACATAAGGTCCCCGCTGCAGAATCTGATTACAGTGTGAGGGACTTGGGAACAAGTCAGAAGATTTGAAGGATTTTTCATCAGATTTTTAGTACTCAGGAAATCCTCCGTGCCCGCTGACTGCAGCCTTTCTACACTCTTTCAGTCTTATTAATGCTGTGGTCTGGCACAGGCTTTGTCACCTAGAAGTTTGCTACCTGGTATTTGCTGGTAACGCCTCTGTGCACCTCTCTGTATTTCTCTTGTGTTCATTTGCAAATCAACTACAGAAAGAACTAAAAGCAGATACATCATACTTTTATCTGAACATTTGGAAGCTCAATCATGGAAATATCTTTGTCAGATAGATGAATTCCAGGTCACTGGGAAAAACAGATGCAATGAAATACTTGCATGCAGAAGAAGCCCCTATGAAAATGTGATCCAATAACTCTTCAAGGAAATTGCTGTGTAAGAGATCCAACTTTGAGGCTTACCTCAGGCTTTTACATAAGATGACAGTTAGTACTTTAAATTGGAGAAAATGGGATGGGATCTTTCAGCTTTTTTCCACTCGCTTTTTCAATTTCGTGGGATCAGCAGAAAGTGAAGGGAACCAAAGCTGAACAAAAAAAAAAAAAGCTTTGCTTGTGGCTTCAGCACTGCCTGAGCACACAGCAGGGATCCTTCGGTGGGGAAAGGAGTACGTGTTCCCCTCCTGAGAGCATCTCAGAATTGCCAGAAAATGTGGATTTTTGAGCTGTTTTCAAAACAGCGTGAGAAAATGGAAAAACAGAAATAAATGGAAAGGCTGAAACCTAAGTGGAAAACAGCAGTTATTTAGTTTGGCTACCGATTTATTAATGCCTTATAGCCATGCACTCAGGAATCAAACCTCATTTTAAAATGTTTTTCAGCTCTAGCAGAGATTATTTACAGGAAATAAAAACAGTTTAAGGGTTGGAATGAAACCCTGGCCATACCCAGCCAACAGAAGTGTTGCCACTGACCTCGTTAGGCCAGTTTTGCCCCCAGATATCTACAGGGAGAGCCACGATTCTCTCGCAATGTGACGACCAGATTAACATTCAACAACAGCAGAGGCATTTTAGAAACCACAGAGACAAAGTACTAACAGCTTATCTTCCCCTGCACAATCCTTTGTTTTTCTTTGGCTGGCCTACAAACTCTGCTCCACAGTTTTGCTTTTTAATGCAAGACAGACACTGATCTGTGCTGCTTTCCAGCCTGTTTGCCTAATGTGGCCACTCCCACTTTGGCTTAAGCACCTTTCAAAATTATTATTATGTTCCCTCTATGTTCCCTATAACATTTTTTCCCACTGAGGTATCTGCTTTTGCAGCAGAAATTTTAAGGCATTTTGGGCTCCTGAAGAACTACAGAATCATCACTGTGCCCATAGATGCCATTTAGAACATGCTTCTTTAATCCCATCTTTCAAAAACCCATAAGCATTTGCTGTTCTTCAATAATTTGCCATATGCTTTTTGCAAGGAACATTTTGCACCTGTCACCATCGTACAGGAAAAGCAGCTTTGCAGGAAAAAAACATTAACTAATTTACACAAAGCCTTAGGTGGTCTATTAGCCCTGCATAAAAACAAGAACATATAATTACTAGATCTACAGACAGAAGTACGTTTGATTGACTACAAAGAAGGAAAGAGTGGAGCAATTAACAACAAAACCCAAGAAAACTCCTTTGATTGGGAAACAGCTATTGAGGACTACTGCGGATTATGGAAAATACAAATCAATGACCATATTGCAACTGGTCAGACACAAGTGCTTTGTTAAACTTGGGATGGTAAAATCCATC
This sequence comes from Phasianus colchicus, assembly GCF_987193195.1. Taxonomy (NCBI): domain Eukaryota; kingdom Metazoa; phylum Chordata; class Aves; order Galliformes; family Phasianidae; genus Phasianus; species Phasianus colchicus. The sequence continues at coordinate 7,515,992 of NC_143456.1, forward strand.
CAAAAGCAAAGCATAGCCACTTTCTAGCTCCTTGGCCATGCAGTTAATTGCACATATTTTGTCGGTGCCTGCGGTAAGGCAGGGAGCTGGGGTGTTTCTGTCACAACTTCCACCCACGATTTGATTTAAGGCCCCATGTGAGCAATTGCATCTCAGTGCTTGTAATAAGAAAATGTCATAAAGGTACATGCTGCCTGGTCCAACATCTTTCGGCTTTGACAGTTGAAATTTACAGCTTTAATTCAACGTTCTGGAAGCCTGGTATTCTGTACAACACTTAGTGAAGGGCTGCGGGAATGATATTTTACAAAATGACTTACCTGCTTTCAGTGACCCATGGAGGATCAAAGCCCTCAGCCCTTGTGCCATACATTGCAGACAAATTCATGGTCCAGATTGCCCAGTGCCAAATTACAAAGTTAACCTCCCACCTGGAGGCCCTCACTCAAATGCATTGACTCCATAGAACTGAAGAGCTGAACTTTTCTTGATTGAACAAGTGCTCGATTGGGTTCCATCAGCCTCTTACATGATCCTCTCATGCTTGATTTCTCAACTATATACAACAAGCTCCATTTCAACATCTTTGTCTCCTGTTCTTACATTCCTACAACTTTTTTCCTAGCAAGTTATTTTGCTGAGTAGCTGGAATACACAACTATCAGTAAATCCACCACCAGTCAATTGCCCTTGCTACTTTTTTTGGACAACTTCACAGCAAGATGACTGAGCACACAAACCAGTCCTTGCTCCTTTTTGCAAATTCAAATTTGAATTCCACATCTCTGTTGCTGCTGTGTTCCCAGGGGTGACATTTGGGGCTGTTACAAAATGCAGGCATGCCAGCATTTCAGGTGTCCCCAATCATGCAGCTGTTTAATGAGGCCTGCTGTCATTACAGCAAAATGACTCACAGACTTTCTTAAAAAAGCCCTGTATTTACAGTGTCATAGATTACCTTAATGCCTTTTTACTGGGAGAGGCTTTGAAATACTGTGCAAACATTACAAGATGGTTCCGAAATAATGTGAATTTAAACAGAATCTAACAAGGGAAGCACAAATACTGGATGGAAGAGAAAGCATTTGCTGAAATTTTCTGAAATCTTCAGCAAAGGAATATTTTTATGAAAATAAGCACTTCTGAGCTGGAGTTTTACAGAATATCTTTCATGTGGGATTCAGGGTGAATGAATTCCTGATGGAGAGATCTGTGTGCTACGTGTAAAGATTAGTTTGAATTTTCCCCTACAATCAGAACTGCCTACAAACCATCACAAAGCAGTGTCATTATTCAGCCCGAGTCTTCCTACAGTGGATGATTACAGGTGGAATCTTAAACAAAAATATATTTATCTTCTGCTGGTACCCTTCTTGTCAAAACTCAAACAGCATCAAGGAAATGAAGTCATAATGAGAAGTTCCATTTAGCCTCCAAATCTTTTTTTCTGAGGTATCCATATTTTAATGAAATTGAGATGCTTTTTAATGTAGGAGACATTTTGATGATCTTAAATACAGTCTCTAATTACACATTCTGTAATTAAACTTCTTGCCGAGGAATTAGAGCAAGCCTTCAGCTTAAGCCCTACTTGAACTCAAAGACACCAGCAAGATGGTGTCCAACAGCAGATCTCATCTGATAAGGCAGTCCTGGGAGCAGAAGGATGCCTGTACACCAGAGACCCATGCAGCTGCAGTGGGGCAGAGCTCAGGAAAGCTCCCACATTTGTACCAGTTCCTGCTCCCCCGCCATGAGCAGGGCTGCCAGCCACCAGATCAGGCTGCCCAGGGCTACATCTAAACCGGCCTCAAATACCTCCAGAGATGGGGCACCCACAACCTCTCTGGGCAGGCTGTGCCAGTGCCTCACCACCCTGTGAGTGAACAGTTTCTCCCTAACACCAAACCTGAACTCCCCTTTTTTAGTTTAAAGCTTTTTCTCCCTGTCCTATCACTATTAGACCATGTAAAAAGTCAGTCCCCCTCCTGCTTGTAAGGTTCAAGTGCTGGAAGGCTGCAAAAAGGTCTCCCCCGAGCCTTCCTTCTCCAAGCTAAGGTCTGAATATCTTCATTCTTGCACACCAGGGTATACTATTTCATCCCAGAAAAATGAATTTAAAATAATCATTTTAATTCGTATGTGGAGGGTCTGTCTCATAGATAGATCCATGCTATATTCACCTTTGTGTGCTTTATCTGTAAAACATGCACTATTTTTCCATGGTATGGATGATCTTGTTTCTGTCACTTTACCTGCAACGCAGCGCTATGTTCATTCCTCCTTATAAAATTTCTGACGGAGAAGCAATTTGTAAGAATGACAGAAAAATGGCTTCTCATTTGTGTACCCCACAGCAGTCTGACACAGAGAGAGGCTCTGGTGAGATACACAAGCCCTAATTCTTACCGAGTTTCAGGCAGCACAGATTAAAAAAAAATCACGTCAACCAATTCGATCATAAAGATTCTAATTCAGCACAGGTTAATTGAGAAGTCAGATTTCCTGCTATCACTTCTGGAGAGGAGGGAGATAAGCGAACACAATGACTCTTTATCAACAATATGGGGACTTCATTTAGGGAGAGAGCATTAGGTTACAGGCTAGAAGATTAGTAGCAATCAGACCGCTCTCAGAAAAGAAAATGCACTGGGTAATAAAGATAGAAGGCACGAAGCTGGATGCATAGAAATGAGGTCTGATGCCAAATATTACAGGTCAAATCTGAGCTATCTATCAACTTGGCACTGATCATTGCCAATGCACAATTATTATTATTCATCTGTGATCAGATCATTTACCACCATCAAGTCAATGGCTCCTCCCACATATTCCATTTGAGAATGACATTTAAATGAAAAAAAAAAAAAGTCCATCTATTATCTCTTTGCGATCGCAACCATTGTGTTATAGCATGAAATGCATTTACTTTCTCCCAATCACCCATAAAAAGACATCTGCTGTTATTCTGTTTCTTAGCCATAACCCCATAAATCTGAATGTGGCTTTGCATTTAAAGGTGGCAGGCTTATTTTTCCTTTTTCTTTGTGTGCCATGTGTTTTCCATACCAAAAAGTGCCTGTTTTGTTACAAGTGACAGAAGGAGAATTTAAAGGGATGCTGGAGGATCATAAAGGCTCCCTTCTACTCAATCCCGGGATGCATTCACCTTATTGTTCTGCTGACTAAAGAATTAGAATCTGTTAATATTGTCTCTGCTGGCGGGTCAGAAAAATACTTATTCCGTAGTCGAGTAGATTACTCTGAAGGGGGAAATAACCCCACAGAGCCCTGCAAAAGCTGGCCATCTCACCAATTCATTTTCTAAACCCAGATGTTTTCAATCTGTTAAGTCTTAATCTCACAATATTTCTTTTTATGCCTATGAAACAATTTTATCATGTACTGAGCTGTTAGAGAATTTGTACGATTACTGCAGTTATTACTTTTTATGAAGGAGACTTCTGAAGGAAACCCTTTCTGTGAGTTTGTCAGTCATTTGTTCCCATTAATTATCGAGGCATGTTAGGACCTCTTGCCATTAGCATTCTGATGGGCTCTGGATACCATCCAACTTCAGCTACCCTTTTCAAGGGAACATATAGCAAAGTCAGAGGCAGTGTGATACTAGGCAAGTACAGATTAAACGCTGGCATTCTTCCATGATGAGAACCCGAATGAACTGAGATTTAGGCTTCAAAGAAGATGATTGAAGGGCCTGGTCCAGGGAAGACACCAAGCACTTGTCCCCTCTGCACAACAAAGAATTGTAGATGCTCGTTGCCCTCCCTTGGGGGGTGAGCCAAGAGAAACAGTTAAACTACAAAGCAGTTATTACAACACTATATCTGATGACTAACTGAGGTCCTTGGGCAGATCAGAGCGAGTGGGCAGAGACTGAAGTCAGAGGTACTGTTCTGCAGAATTTGTGACAAGTATGTAAAACAGGTTTGCAAATAAAAGCACTGGAATGTAATCTTGAATTTACTCCATCAAAAACTAGGCAACAATGAAATGTAGTTCACCATTTTTCTTGAAAATTGCAGAGATTTTTTTCCTTCTTCCACACACTTATCTTATGTCTTATCTTGGCATGACTTTGGTTTCCTCTGATAAGGTGCTGTCTTGAAATAAGACAGCTAAACTGGAAGTTTTAAGCCAAGACCTCTCGTGTGACAGGTGCTGATGGGCCCTGTTATCTGGGCTCACTGTGTGAAGAATAATGGCTTGCGAAAGGAAGGTTACAAATACGGTCATGAAACAACTCCAGAAGCCTTGTGTTTTGTGTCAAGGATCTTAGAGGTTAGCGGAGAGCTGCAAAGATTTTCCTCTGGGGCTGCTAACTGACAGACCTGTGTCATGATTATAACCTGATTTTGATTAATCATGCTGATCTACCATTGGCAGAGGCTTCAAAAGTGCGAGTCGTGCATTCTTGTGAAATAGGAGATCAAATCCATAGGAATAAAAAAGCAGCTTACAATTCCCATATGTCCCACTGGCATCTATACAACCATCTGAGAGAGGGACTTTGCTCCCAAGTAGCTGCCCAACCTGCAAGTTATGCACTGGGAGGTTTTCCTCCATTTCCATAGAGGCAGAGCCTCTTCCAGTTTTGTGACCCTCCACTGGCACTCCAGATGTCCTCCCGAACCCTTAAGAAATGCCCCTTCACATAGCAATCAGGCAGTCGATTTTGTCTATGGGAACTGGCTAGTAGAGAACAGATGGGGTTGCAGGCAGCTTTGCTAGCCCATGCAGGGTGAGGGGTTTATCACAGGCATTAAGGATGCTTCTTTCATAAGTCTGGTGTGAGATGAGGGTGAGGAATCGGTTTAGAAGTAAAAAACAGATTTTTCAGCTTGTCTTTAATATTTATACAGCTTGTTTTACTTCACAGACAGATCTTTAAAGAGAAAATGGAAAGCTGTTTGTCCTTATTTCTTGTGCCTTTGGTTCAGATTTTCATTGTTTATACCACTCTCAGCAAAATAACTGTTGTGGAAATGCAGTCATTTACAAAATCCAACCTGCTAAGCCTTAAACAGCAGAGACGTGTCCTGCTATGTTTGTTCCTTTGTTGTTGCTATGGCATTACCATACATTTTTCTATGTAGGAAAGGAAAACCCAGGGAGACCAGATAATAAAGGCTTGGATTTCCAGGGCACTGTGTCTGTCTCGCCTCTTGACCTGTTTGACACCCTTTTTCACCAAACCTCCATTCACCGAATCCAGATAAACAGCCAGCCTTCAAAGGAGGTGTTTTAAAAGGATTGCTTATGGCTAGCCTTGATGAAATATACATTGGAAAACCTGCATTTGAATCATGTTTGGAGTTCTGCATTTCAAAAATGGTTTTGTTTAACTACATCAGACTTGTCACTCAAGGAAGTTTCCTTCTATAAGATGCCTGCATTTAAAAGTCAAGTTAACCAAACCCAAACAAATTTCCCAGGAGGAAGTAACAATTCAGACAAGCATCTTACACACTCAGTGTCTGACCTCTGCATCACAGCAGGTGTATCTGCCTGCTACTGCAAGTTTCCGAGTTGCTGTGTGTTTATACAACACCACCAATTCCCAGCAAGGTGCCACAAGGTTTTGCTGAAATATCATCACTACCTGTTGTTTGCTGGGACAGCCTTGGCTTAGACCCTTCATCTGGTTTGATGCTACTTTACAAAGATTGTTCCTGTGTCCTGACCAAAATTTGCTCTGCCTAAAGCCCCTGGTCATTTTAGGTTGCACAAGATCACTGTGCCTTGTTTTATTTTAGAAATAGCTATTTCATGATTTTAGCTGAAATTATCCTTTGCTTATCTCTTGAAATTGATGAGTTAATACAAGTTCATAAAATGGTCTGGGACATTAATCCAATGTGATTTTTTATTTGGACTAATGTACAAGGAAGTTATTGCATCCAGTACCATTGATCCTCAACTTATTTTATTACATATATGGTTATGAATTAAGTGTTCTTTGTTGAAAACAGGGAATGGGAGAACGAACAGTTCACAACTCACTAAAAAGCAAATGCTTCACTCTCAAAACTGCTCAGATGCACAATGGCGCGGTGTATTTTCGTCTTCAATTCTTGTCTGTCTTGCACTGCCATCATTTTTGTGTAACATAACCCAAAGGCACTGGCCTAGCAATCCAGGTATAGTAACAGTGCCCTGTATTCTTTCAGCTTTTAAAGCCATACACTCATATTGCATATAAGATATTGTGGCCATAAGGCATATCCAGCCAGCACAGGTTAATTTGCCACAGGCAACATGCAGCTTGTGGCCTTCCAAATTCTTCAGACAGCACAGGGAAACAAAAAGCAGCATTACAGACTTAATGGACTTTTAATGGATTTGATGGATTCTGCATCAGCAGTTTCTAATGGAACATCTTAAAGAGGAAAAATTTCCTCCCATAGAGATTCCTGGGAGAAAGTGAACTGACGGCGTAAAGGCACTTTGTTGCTGTGCAAAAGAACTCAATGACAAGACCTAAAGTCTTTGGAGAAGTCACTGAATTTTCAGGGGTTAGTAACTGAGCCATGTCCGTGCTATAGACTCGTCACGTACCACAGCACCACAAAACCCCATGAAGCCCTGATCTCCTTGATCAGGGCCATTTGACTCAGCCCCCTGTGCCGGTGAGGAGGGACTGCAGAAACTGAAGCTGGAAGTCTGCAGCCGTTCTGAGGGGGTGACTGGTGTTAGATGGAGAGTTGTTCTGCAGTGACTAAAAACAAGACAAAGGCTAAAATTCCTTTGTTGAATCCAGGCAGCAGCATTAATATTTTCCTTCTGGTTATATAACTATTATCTCTACAAAATCTTTTAATTTCGACTATTGATAAATAAATTGGCTTACAAATCAGAGAGTAAATCACCATTCACCACTGAGCCTATCATTTGTAAGGCAGCTTTCAGGCTTGCTTTTTCATCAGTTTGTCTTGACGTTTTGTTTTCCTACTATCATCTGTATCTCAGGAATGGATTGTATAAAATATTTTAAGTCTAGTTGTTGCAATTTCTGGGATGCTCTTGGAGGTGCTTTCTCCAAGTAGAACATTCAGGTATAAATTTTGTTCTCAGTCATGCTGATACAAATTCAACCATCACCCACCGAGATCAAAGGGGCTTTCCTCAGATTTACAACTGTTATGAGTGTTTAGGAAAACATCTGAGCAATGCTTTACACTGAGCATGCAAAGGCACATCACTATCTCCCAGCAGTATACTTAAGGGATGGGGTTAACCCACTTATCCTTTTGCCTCAGCTCAGCAACTGAACCTGGTGCTTCTTGTTGCAAGGGATTATCAAGTGCATTCAGCTGTGGTTGGGCTGCTTTAGCCGCAATATGTCAGCAACACAGCCCTCTGAGCTGGGTAGATTTTGTAACATTCACTTTCCTAGCTTTCAGATGCGCTCAGCCATTTTCAAGCAGCTGTGTTGGATGTACTAAAACCTCAGCAACTAATTAAAGCAAGTACATTAGTCCCTTTTGATAGCAGGTGTTAGCTTTTTTTTTTTTTTTCTTCTCTTGTGAGAGAGCAGGCTACCACTGATGCAGACCTGCAGCTTTTAAGCCTTTGCTTGCAAAAACTGTCTCCACATGCCAAAAATCTTGCCAGTTATTACTCTCCATTTCACGGGTTTCTCTGATCTCCCAGCGTCTGACTTCACACCTGAGTTTGGAACAGAGAATGTGTGAGAACAAGAGCTTTGTTGCTAAGGAGCATTTGGTATGTAATTTTACTATTTTTTCCCTTTTCCTAAGAAATAGTTTGTTTCTCAGGAAAAAATGTGTGATGTGGCCTGAGGCAGCTGTAGGTGATGTGCAGTGGTCACGCAAAGGAGAGGGAAAGAGTAGTGGCTATAATTTTCTGTTTGGCATTGACTTAATTGGGTTATGGCTGCCTGCACTTGGGTCACTTGGTCTGGTGCCCAGTTCCTGTGCTTGCACAGTGTCTTTTTGAGGCCAAAACCAGTGCCAGAGCAGCAGTAGGATGGGGGAAGCCTCAGCAGGGAGACTCTGCCACTTACAAGCCAAACAGGTTTCATTTTTCATCTCAGCGCATGGAAATGGTATGGTTAATTTGTATGACATGGTTGTGACAACAGATTGCTGTGAAGATGACGGATGTCACAAAAGCCCTTACAGGGCAGTTTGTCAGAGATGACTACAAACACAGCACAAGGCAAAAGGTGTGTGTGTAAATGAGGCAATTACAACCAGAGGCATGCAGGGTGCATGGCTGCAAAACTACAGCTCTCCTGTTTGAAGATGTACCTCTCAGCTATGTTACACAGGGTTTTCCAGGCATGCCTGACTTTGCATTCAGACCAGGAGGCGGGACCTGCATTGCCCTGATTGATGCTGGAGGCCTTACACCACTTGGCCAACACGTTTTGCCAGTGCTCCACAGAGCCAGGCTCCACTCCTCCCTGTCTTAACCACAAAGGTCCCAAAGACCAATCCTTTCTGGGGGGTAGGGAGCCATTCTACACAAGGCCTTCAAGAACAAATTGTCCTTATTCAGAAAAGCATGTTACTCTAATGGTGTACCACGCTAGGCATGATACAGTTTAAATGTTCTTCACTGGTTACAAATGTGACCTTCATTAACTCATCTTCGTGTGCCTAGATCTACAGGAACAGCTCATTGCATTTTCGATTTAATTTAATTTGAATGATAATTTAAAAGTTGTTTGATGCAAATGCGACCATCTGCATCCCTGCAGCTGACACAGTTTTTAAAAATGAGTTTGTTGGTAGGGTGAGGGGGAGTTTTTAATAAAGGATGAGAGCCAGGGGCCATGCAGGCACCCCTTGAAGCCCCCCAGAAGCAAGCTGTGAGTGCTGGGGGCGTGAAGTCAGTGAGAGAAGCTGATACAGGTTTCCAATGCTATGCACAGCCATATGGGTATGGAGACATGACTGCAAGTCATCCAGCAGTCCCAACTACTGACTTTGCCCTAAAGTGGGATGATAAAAATGGTACTCATATCCAAATTAAGCTCTTAAAAAGGAGCCAATGGAGCCCTCTTGCCTCTAATGCTTCCTTGCTGGCAGAATTACTCACATAGGTTGATTGGGCAACTCCTCACGTAGGACAGGAGCACTGCTACCCTGCACCCAGGAGCCACGCTTAGAGAGCAGCACCCCATATGGGTCCAGCAAAGCCTACAGGAGCTCCACTGAAGGGGCCAGTACAGGGGAGGTAGCTGTGGAGGAATTAGAATGAATTGCTTTCTGTCTTGTATTCTGTATTTCATGTTGAGCCCTTTTTTGGGGGGGGGTGGGGGGGTGGGTGCCACCTGTTTGCAACAGCCACTAAAGTAGTGCTCATGGGAATGTCATTGAAAGCTCTTAAGTACATTTGCATGCATCATCTCCCTTGCCACTGTGAATGTGAATGAAGGAAATGAGAAAAATGACCCTTTCTAATAAGGAGTGGTCTGTGGCTCAGGAGATATGGGATTAATTCCAAGTACAGCCCTGTGTTCCTCAGAGGCTGAATTCTCTCTTCTGCAGCATTACCACTCTTGCAAGAGCTGACCATGCCCATCTCTGCTCTGTTTTAGGGGTAGCATTGTGTGCTGCTATCTCCTCAAAAGCAAAAAAGGTGCAATACTTCAGACTGTAGAGCTGTAAGTGGGGTCTATGCCAAAGCTCCATCAAGGAAAAGTCCCTTATTAAAAAGAGCATGCATGATATGAACAGTGGCTTATTGTCTTAAACCTGGGTACTGGATGAAATATGGCTAGGAAAATAACACATCAGCTTTCTGTGGCAAAGACTTAACTACTGATGCATTTATGCAGCATTTTTCTTGCCTTTCATTTAAAACTACGTTTTCTGCCATTTCTCTTGTGCTCGCTAAACTGGGACGTGAGAAATCACAGCATTTTTGACAGCAAGAGCAATTGCCAAGAGCTCCTCATACAGCTCCGTTTTCTTGTTGCGTTCTGTTTCGGGTCCCTCTGGGCCATGTTAGAAGTCACTTGGGAACAACAGAGCTTGGATGTGCCTGTCTGGCTGCCTTTTAGGTAGAAAGGTGCAGAAATGACTCCGTTAAAATTGGTCCTACTTAAAGTTCACTTTACAAGCAGTCTATCAATGCCACTGGCTCTCAAACTGGCAGGAAAAAACTGGAGCAATCCGATTTTTTTTCATGTGGGATGGATGGCTCTTACTCTGCAAGTTATATTTGAACTGTACTTAGGAGAATTTTAAAAAATATTATCTAAGTAAGTTTTTGGAAAGAAGCAAGGGATGCCCCTGTGTTTTTGTGGGAGATCAGACTGTGTGAATAAGGCACACAGTGGCTACAAAGGTGCTTGGGAGCAGAGGCTATGAACTGTAACCGTAGGGCTGATTTCTGATCCTTTTGCTCTGTGTCAGTATTGCTTCTCACAGAACCCATAAGAGAAACACTAAACAGAAAAAGGAGACCCCCTGCTACCTCCTGTCGAGATTTGGAAGAAGGCTCACATCTACCTATTAGAAAGAAGTACTTTTAGCTTTCAAGTTCATATTATGGATCCAAACAACATATGCTAGTACTGAACACAGTCTTGCTGGGAGGAGATTTGCCAAATCCAAGGCTGCTTTAGCAATAAATAATGAACCTAATTAGGCTCCTTCCCTCTGGAGCATCCAGTTCTGCAGTAGTATACAACAGGACGTTGGCACCTCTCGTAATAGATATTGAGAACAGCACTGAAGTGTAAAAACAAAAAACAACACAAAACAAAAGCAAAATAACCCCACGCTCTTCTAGAGAACAGCCGGTTGTAGGCAGTTAGGTTATTTGTGGTTCTGTTTCCCTGCTATTGTATTAAACAGCAGCTGGTCTGATCATGGTGCATTGCTATGCAGGACAGGGAAAGCAGCTATTTCATATGAATACTGATTGCAATGTGAGAAAACTATGGATGCCTTATTTTTCTCACAATCCTTAGTTTCCTGGTATCAAACATCTCTTTGATAGAAACCTTATAGTTTGGCTTTCAAGAGGCAAAATCACTTTAACTAGTGTGTTAGAAGGACTGCAGCTTTCATCCGTCACTGCAAATCCTTCTGTGCTTTCTCTACCAACACACAAACATCAAATGGTGGAGCTGTTCCAAGGCTGTCAGCTCACATAGCTTTTCTGGCCTGGAAGATGCTCGAAATGGGGAGTTTCAGTGAGAAACAGATGAGAGGACTCACGTTTCACCACCTTCACTCTTGCTGCGAAAACTTCCATTATGTGCATTGCCCCTTGCTGGTAGTTCTGTTGAAAGAATGAGAGTTCATCTATCTTTTTCCCTTTTCGATCTCCAAGCTTTGGCTCTTCCCTCTGCACAAACCTTGAAACCAGTCAGAGGAAATGAATGGTGCTCTTCCATTCACAGATCTGCCAAACCCGACCCTGCAGCTTAGTCCTGTGAGCAGCAGTTTTTGCACTGCTGGGGTAGGAACCCCCAACAGCTTTGTAGCTGAGCCCTTTCCCCTTTTGTGTCCTCATAAATTAAACATAACGGCTGTCTCCTGCTCCTGCAGACAGCTATATTCTAATAAATCATGTAAATAGAGTCTCGGAGACTCACTGCCCTTTATTTCACTCTAGTCCCTTAACTCAGATGTTAATTGGATTTGAGATATTTCACTGCATGTTCCCTAAGCAGGATCCTGGAAGGTCCTCTCCAGGGCAATAACCTATAGCATGGCCCTCTTTGTTTTGCTCCTCTCCTGCCTCAAGGAAGAGAGCAGTGAGGCAGCACAGCCAAGCTGAAGAACAATTTCTTTTCTTGCAGCTCTCCTGGGATGCCTTTTTGGGCCACTGGTGCTTTGGTGCCATTTTGGGCTGTTTTTTGCAGCAGGGCTGATCCTGCCTCCAGTCCCAAAGCAGTGGTTCCCAAGGAGCCTGGAAACATGTAACCCCTTTAGAGCAATTACACCAGGCTGCTGGGGCTGCTCTAACCACCGAGTGCTTCAAGCTTACAGTGACCCTGTTTTTCAGAAAGATATTAGAAAGTTCTGGTGGTTTAATTAGTGTAGTACCACTTTTCAGCTGGGAATTTTGGAGATAAAAACAGACATGGGATGTACAGTCAAAAAGGCATTTGAAGTTTCTTTCTCTGGGGCAAAGTGCCACGTCTTCTGTAACTTCTCTTGTCTTCAAGTTTTGTCTAGAAATCTGCCACCTCTCTGGCCATGTCCTGTCAAGTGTGTGGCTTTGGCAGGGATGCAGAGCTCCCACCCTGCAGCTTGCTGTGCACAGACAGCACCAAGCACAGTGCAGTGCCTTTAGCTGCCCCATGCCCCCACAGCTTACACCAGCTGTTGCAGCTTGGCTGTTGCTCTTCATGTTTGCAGCCTGCCCTGAACCAGTATCTAGGAGCAACAGCAACTTAATTAGCTTTAGCAATTAGCGCTGCTTAACTGAAGCTGCTGCAGAGCAAAGGCACTTTCTTAGACTGTAGAAGCAGCAATTAGCGTTTCTTTAAAGTAATGAGCCTAGCTAGACTTCTGAGCCTGCCTGAGTCTGTTCATCTAATTTGGAGATCCATCAATAACTCAAGGGGAATCAAGAGAGATGCATTGGGTTTTTCACCACCATGACTGAAAAACCCAACTGGGGAGCTATGGGAAAACTTTTTTTTTTGTATTTTCTAGGCTGGTTAATGGTCATGGACATCTTGGTTCATGGGAGGCACTGTTGGAAAGCACTGACTGGAGAAAAGAACAGATGGGTGCAATTGGCCCTGTATGATTGGAACTGGGCCCCTCTGGGAGGCAGAGGTAGCTGAGGGAGGTTCTTCCAGCCCTGGCTTTCAAATCTCATGGTAAAGAAAATATAAGCAATGTCTTGGCTTATTTGTGAACATCCTTTTCATTAGTTTTCTGAAGGAGACTATCTGGTTTCCCGTTTCAGTTCTCATTCCTGTTTGAAAAATAACGTGTGCGCTGGGAAACAGGCTCTTTTTTTTTCCTTCCCCTTCAAAGCCTTGCCTGCAGCTGTAGCCTGCTGTTTTGTTCACCTGAAAACTGAGGTCAGTTCTGCTGGGAGGGGCAGGAGCTAACATTCTTAGCTGAGCACCAGTGCTCAGAGTCACTGCTGTGCCACTGCTGGGCACCAAGGAGCTTGGATGGCACAGATATATTATTTGCACTAAGATGCATACGCAGTGCATGAGTGCCAGGTTGCAAAACCCATTAGCTATAATATGGTGATTCACATCTTGTCAAAACATCTTTTGGATGCTTTCATTATTTTGCATCTGTGAGATGAGTCAGTGACCTTAAACAATTTGTTAAAGTTGTTCCTGCTCGTGCAGTCTTATTTTTTTAATTGATGGCTGCTCTTCCCTATCTCTCTTGCTTGAAATAGCCAAAACATGAGAAACACAATACAATTTATTATTTTTGGTGATTTTTCATGATGAAAATCATAATGCAGCAGTTTCTGGGGTTTTTCCTGATGAAGTTTTTACTGTCCCACGAGCTTTAAAATGGTATGTGTGCCACATAACCTCACCTTGTGAAAAACACTCTGTTCTTTGGCTTACTGATAGACTTAAAGCTAGACTGGACAAATGAAAAAACTGCTGCAAAACATAATGTTTCCTGACAGTTGGATGAGATATATTTTTATAGGTATTTCTGGGTTTGAAGGTCTAGGATAAACACAACGTACATCCCTCCCCATTACCATTCTCACATGTTAAGCTCCTGCTAACAAATCAAACAGTATTTAGTGGTTTTGCTAGGAAATACCATTACAGAATCAGCATAATGTACCCCTTCTGACTTCTCTTTGCCATAAGACAAAAATAAAACATTCTGCTTTGAAGCTTTCTTATGTTTTAAGGGTCAGTTCAGCTGTTTAGATAGCAGGTTGTAAGGAAAAGAGACTAAAAAGTTCTGTGCTTTCCTATAACCAGTAAATTCCTGTAACTTGGAGGCTTACTAAAGAGAAATGGGCATAGAGCCATTCTTCCAGCAGCCTTCTGCTAAAGAAATGGATGTAAGTCAGAAACTTTCTAAATAGCAGTCATACTGGGAAAGCGTTCTGGTTGTAGCCAGTAACCAAGAAGGGCTTTGGTGCCTCTCTTCTGAATCAGTGCTTCTGGGGTTCAAATAAGCCATCCTCTGTGTAATGCACTTAGCATTCCATAAGGACTTTCTCAAAAGAGCATATTTCTGGATATGTCATAGAACAAGGAATGCTTTTCTGTATGCAAAAACAGAAAAAGGGAAGTGTGCTCCCCTGTTCACTGCTTAATTGCACAGGAGGCTTTTATTTGTGGCTCTACATCAGACTTGGGATTTTCAAGGGGGAAGAATAAGCCAAAGGCATCTCCTCTGGCTCACGTGAAGTTTCTGCCACTGAGCTGAGCAGAAGGAGCTTGGCAATGGATGCCCGTTTTCCATCAGGAGCTGGATCCCTCCCTGGGACGTTTATGTTCAACACTCACTAAAACTCTTTGACCTCAGCACTGGTCACCATCGGCAGTGTTTGTCACAGCTCATTACACAGCAGGCATGTGGAAGCCCAGTGACCTTTCCCAGAAGGACAGACAGAAAAGCAGTGACACAAAAGAGGAAGAAAAAAGCTGTATGCTTTAGAAGAGAAATAATTGAATGTTATCATGATGGAAAACACTGGGCTGACAATGGGCAGAGACAAAGATTTTCCTTTTAGAGTATTGGTTTGGTACACATGGGGTTTGGACAAATATCCGGGTTCAGTTCCCCTTCCTGACCCCACTTCACTTCTGTGGAAGTTCAGTCAGGATGGGGAATGATGCCCAGGTCCCAGTGATGTTAGGGCATGGGGGACTGGGGCACTTTTGTGTTGCACTGGAGCAAGGATCAGAAGTGGGAAAACTAAGGCCGTGTTACATGGCTTCCTTCTGCCAGGCAGAAGCATCAAGAGCCCTAAATATGACATTTCTGTACCTACTCAAGGATTTGAGACAAATTTTCAGTCTTTCTCCACAAAACTCCCCAGCTTCCATAGTGGAGGAACAGAGCCCGAGGGTCCTCCCAGCTGCGCCTCTAGAGTTTCTTCTTCAAATAGGTCCAGGTTTCCAACCATATTTTTCCACCCTTCATTTCTCTTCCAGTTTTTATTTAATCTGACTTCTCCAGTCTCCTGAGACAAACTGATTAATTCTTTTCCCCTTCACAGTCCCCTGAGTCCCTTGTTCAATCTTTCCTGCCTCAGTGAGATCTTAATAAATGCTGTCTGTGGCTGGAAGTGAGATTGGGTCTTGGAACTGTAATTAATTCTTTACTTCCTCCATTGCTTCAGTGTGCTATTTGCAGCCGTCAGCCCGTGCAGAAGCAGAGGTGTGCAGACTGCCTCCAACTTTTGCTGCTGATTAATATGTTATGTCCACTGTTCTTCCTCCTTCCTCTCTTACAGTTCTTGGTTTGCTTTGTAGCCAGTTCATTCTTGGCTAATGAAAACACTGATGGGCTTCCAGTGAAAATGTTATCCCAGAGACAATAATTGCCAATGTTCTCTTTGTTCATGCTCTGTTTTTTGAAAATAGCAGTGGATTTCAATTAATGTAGGTATAACTGTTGAATGTGGGAGTTGCTGGTCATGGGAGCTTCCTCTGGCAGGGCAGCAAGCCCAGCGTTAGCCATGCTTAATACCAAAGCAAGTGTCTGGCCCTCCTGCCCCAAACCTGCTCAGGATTTCAGCAGTGAACTGGAAAGCTGCATTCAATAAGCCAGCAAGGGAATGAATGCAAATTTCCTTCTCTCTTTTTGGTGAGATTTATGCCACCTCCACACGCACAGCCTCCTGGCAGCAATAAATCACAGAGGGGGAGGGAAAGCAGCGAGGAAACAGTTACCCTGCAGTTTCTGTGTGAGGGGCAGGGAGATGGGATGTGTGGGACCAGCCAGCTGCTCCCAGGCACGTAGCCCCCATCTCACAGATTTGGTCCAGTGCGTCCTCCTTCTCCTTCCAAACAACCACCCCGGAGACCACCTCTCTGAGCCAGAGAAACAGAGAAGGGATTTGCTTTTCAGTCATCCACCTTCCTTTCGCTCTGTGTGAGCACTGCATGTGTGCCAAGACACTGGAGGCTGGGACAACCTCAGCTTGGCAGATGGGTTTATTAGAGATGATGAACTCTTTGCCTGTTCTGTGCCAAAGTCCTCTCCAGCGTGTGATGAGCTGGGCACCCCCCAGGCTGAGGCTGCATCTCAGACCTACAGTTAGTGCATCAAAAATCATCTCACCCATTGGGACTCGCAAAAAAAAAAACTCGAAGATGGAGGTCCTGGTTCTGCCCAGGCCATAGCAGAACACAGCCCTGGTGCGAGTGGAGAGATGGGAATGCTGCTTTGCCCTCGTGATGGACATTAACCCTGCTTGAAGAGTTGCTCTCATTTGGGACTGGAAAAGCTCCAGAGACACCTCTCTTTGGGCTCTGTCAAAAAATTGCTTTCAGGTGTCTTAGCCTCTGCTCTGCAAAGTGGAAATGGAGGTGGGCAAGGCCATGGATGTACTCAAAGCAAGACAGGTTCTGCAGAAAAACTCCTGGTACCCATACAAACCCTGCAAGGCACTAGCTTGGTGCTCTGCTCTATTTTGTAGCTGCCTGGCAAAAAATGCCCAGCTCATCTCTCTTCTTGTCTTTCTGTGGTAGTCTCAGCCACCTCCTAGCCTTACCTTGCAGCCCCCTGCTCCTGGGGCTGGCCGGGCAGCTGTCAGGACTGGAAATACAGGAGATGCTGAGTTCCTTTCACACTGGCCACAAGCAGCAAGAATAAGAAGACACAAAGGGGATGAGGTCTATCCATCGCATCATGCTGAGCTCAGCACACTCTGCTGCCCCTCTGCTGCTGCTGCTGGGACTGAGAGAACAAGTCCTGCTCTGCAGGGTCTGGGTTCAACCTCGAGAAAGGCATTTGGCTGCTGTCTGTAAGCATCTGACCGTGGTTTAATCCACTTTCAGAGCAGAGCTCTGATAGGCCCCCAGCAGAACTAGGACAGCTAAAAATACTTAGTGCCTGAAGAAAATAGTCATTTGGGTAGGACCGAACCCAAGTGATTTATCTCCAATCAAAAGGTGCAAAAGGGCCAAAAGATGGTCTCATCAGATCAAGCATCAGAAAAGGAACAAATACACGAGCCAGTCAAGGGCTAAAGAAAAGCAGCGAGATCACAGCAAGAGCAGCAGAGCCTGCACTAGTGAAGCTGAGATGTGTGTGCCCATTTCCTCACCATATGCTGACTTTACCTTTACTGTCAGTCTAAATTCTGCCAGTTATTAAATTATAACTTGCAGCAGGAATGCAGTTAGATGTGATCCAAATGGTGTCACAACAATTATGGTAATTATCTGAAAACAAGCCAATTACTTCCCTCCTTCGTGCCGGTTGGTACCAAGATAGCAGCTGTTCGAAGCAAATTTGTTATCGCATTACTGTACATTTGTTAAAGGTTGAGGCTATAGATTTTAGTCTTCTTTTATGCTATAAAGTCACAGAGAGTATAACTTACTAGGATTATTTTTTTTTAAATGTCATGGAGAGAGAAATTTCTTTTGTATGCCAAGAGAACTGATGGGAAAGTGATTTACTAATGGCTCCTAGCTGGAAATGTATACTTTGCAATCAGCATACAACTGAGCTATAAATTAACCTGTGTCAGTTTGTTACCTCTGCCTATGTAAAATGAGCCCATAAGTTTTCATGGGATCTCTTACACTTCTTCAGTTTTGGCATTTGGGGCCACTCAGCACATGGGGAGGTGTCTCACAGGGTCAGACCCTCCACTGGATTTGCTTTCAGCAGCTTGTTTGGCTCATCAGGTGTTTGGACTCATTGGATCACATGAGAAGCTGCAACGTTCTCCTATGGGGAGTGCGTGCCAAGGATGGCTCAGCCTCACCACAGTGCTGGGGCCAGCAGCTCTGCCTCCTGGCACAGCAGATCTTGGAATTTTTGGCTTTGATGTGTGCAAAACACTCTTTTCAATAAATGTCAAGGGCAGATTAAAGAAAATTAAACAGCGGAAAGAAAAGATGCTACCACCTTTTGGCTGGAAGAGTATTTTCATGACAACTGAATGAATCATCTGTAAAAAATGTGTTTCCCACTCCGTGCTTCAGGTACATGCCAGTAGGACCTGTTCATATCTGCAGATTTAATGTACACCTTCATGCACCCTTAATTCCCTGTAGCTCACGTGCTGCTATGGAGCCAGAGCACAGGGTAGAGCTTGGTTCCTGGGAGAAGGTTCATGGCACAGGCCTGCTGCTTTGCTTGAGATAATTAACACTGCTTGCAGATGACCTTCACAGCAAGCCTAAAGGCTGACAGATTTGGGCTACACCGGAGCAACAGAGAAGCGCGTTCCAGAGTGCTTTTTCTGAAGCCATCCTGTCTGCTCACCCGGCTGCCAGTCCCCAGGAGCTGCAGCTGAGTATTGTGGCACCCACCCACTGCAGCAAGGGAATTCCCTGTGTCCTGTGGGAGGGGCTGGGCAGCACCAGGCTCCAGCACACCCTTGGACATGGTTGGGATCCTCATGCTGTGCTTCACTGACACCATCTGCTCTCTATTTTCCCTTCCCAAAACGTCCCCTCTGTTGTGAGAGAGATGTGCCAAGACTCCTTTCTATACTTGGGGTCACTCCTATTAATTTGGCAACACGTGAAATACTGCCTCACACAAGAGAATGTAGGTATTTTGTTCCTTATCACTTGCTGCTTGATTCTAAAACCTTATCATTTGCCATTTACTTACTGCCTTTGTCCTTCTGCTTCACGTGAAGCCAATCCCATATTTGTTACCCGCTAAAACTGCCCTGTTCAGATTTCTCCCCGTTAAGCAGCAATGAGACCTTCAGCCCCAAGGATTACATTTGAGAGAGTGTTAAAAAAATAATCCCAGCAGTTCCCTGTCCAATTGCAGCATTAGCTGTGAGCGTGTAAACAGGTTCCTGCTTATCAGTGCAGTGCTGCTATCTTCTGCACACAAACTGCTCAGCCCACGAAATCCAATTTCCAAGCGGACAGAGGAGGGAAGTGCTTGCAGAAACATGGCAGTACAGATCTCCAAAGCCATGGCCCTTGTTATGCTGATGTTGAAGGGAGAAATGCTGCTTGATGCCTCTTGGCACACAAGGGTGACATTTAGTGTTCTGACTTTGGTCAGAGTCAGCTCAAATTTGTCGTAAAATCATTTCCTCGTTGTTTTCTTCACAATCATCACCTTCTCTGTCCCCCAACCAGCCTGGAAACAACTTAGAAATGCCAGTCACACAGGCAGGAGATGCAGGAACACAGGCTGCTTCTCCAACAGGCACCCAACACAGGGCACGGAGTGAGAGGACGAGCTCCCACATTCAAGACTGAGGTACTTTGCACAGGATCTGTTGGTAGACAGATGCTGCAGCTCTGACCAGGAAGAGCTGAGCCCCCTGGCACTTGGGAGGAAGAAATGCAGCATTAGGAGCACTGCAGCTGGACTCCTTGACCCAGCAGGCACCACCACCCAGCAGCAGCAGGGCAGCGAGATGCAAAACTCATGAGCTCTTTGTTCATTTCCAAATTGAGTGATCAGGCAGCAGGCAGTCTGCCTCCGCTCCAGCGCTCCTGTGAAGGGCTGTTTGTTGCCCAGAAGTTCACCACATCACTAAAAATGCAAACTGTAAGCTGATTAGCTATTCATAGTCTTTCTTGATTAGCTCACCATTAATATTTCAATGTCAGAACTGGATGCACAGTGCCTCCCAGCTCTCTTCCTTCCTGCTTAATTAATTTTGACCACCGCCAACAATGGTTTCCGACAGATAGCAGAAATTAAAGTGGGCTGTTCCGTGACTTTGCTTGCTGTAAACAGCTATTTGCAATTCCTTTTCATACATCACCCACCTGCAACAAAGAGATCACGGCAGCAGAAAATGAGTCTTCCTCAATAAGGACTACAGAGCTCCAAAAGAACATTTGCTTATTTGATAAAAATAATCAAAAAGACAGTGAGATAGGTGCAACTCAGCAACAAGGTTTGCATCTCACCTAGCAGTCAGCTTGCTCTTATGCCATTTAACAAAAGAATAAGGAAGAGAGAGAATGGGTCATTTCTCTCTAAACAGAAAGGATCTTTGATTTCGGGGAGCTCATAAAAGCTGCGGTTTGCTGCAGCTGTGTGGGGATGCATGATTGCTGCAACCCCAGCAGTGGGATAAGGAGATTGCCTCATAAAATGCACAGCACACACAGCTGATAACACAACAAGCTGCTGATAGTTGGTCTGATGTTACTGTCTTCCTCAAAATGTGCCTACCTGAGACCACAGCAGCTCGCACTCAGACTGAGTTTACAGAAACAGAGTTTTTGCCTCTTTGCTGCTACATAAGCTGTATATCACTGCTGCAAAATGAGTCCTTCTGCTACAAGACTCGTTCCACATCTCCATCCATTGCTGCACACCATCCTGCCCCATCCTCCAACCTCTCTCTTCACATGGAATGCAGCATGACAGCGGCCCAAGGCAAGCGGAAAGGCAGGAGCAGCACAGTGCAGCCATGCTCAGCTCCATCCCTTCCACACAGCAGTAACTCAGGCTGTTAAATGCCTGGCCAAAGCTCACCATCTGCTCCCAGTCTTCTAGGAATACTGCTGCGTAATTCAATCAAAAAGGAGAAGGTCCTTGTTTCACTGAATTGTAAGTCACTCTTCAAGTAATTATATTTTTATGCCCCTATCAGGAGGCAACAAGGGCTGTTCATTTTACAGGCTCTGCCAAGGTCACGGCTGGGTGGGGAAACACAATGTCACATTTCCTCAACCACCAGTAAGGGCCAGCTCCTGCTGCTGTGTCCTGCGCATCCCCTGGGCCAACTGCAGTTCCCAAACCCCGAGGCTTATTTATGTTTTAACTTTCTGGTTAGGCAAATGAACAAAGCCTTGCTGGATTAGGGCCATGGTCCAGGAGCAATCTTCTTGCAGAGCATCACAAATGTTCTGGCTGGGATGAGAAGAGCTGAGCAGCACGGTCAGTCCTCTCCTTCCCAATTGTTACCCAGAGCCTGGCTCTCCAGTTGGCATTATCAGGGTGGGAGGTGAAAATCAAAGAAACAAAACTAAACCATCAACATGAAGCTGATCCTCAGTGGCATAGACATGCCAATTCTGACCCTGCAGGGCAATGCACATAACAGCTTCTGCAGTTCAGTGATTGCTGCCCAACTGGGAGCAAAATTCTGCTTATCCCAGCTGTTGGGGGAGATGCAGGGTTGCATCCCTTACCTGCAGCCTTAGGAAGGTCAGATGAGATTAGTTCAGGACAAAAATCTACCAACTTGTTCCATCTAAAGTGCCCAGTATACAACTCATGGGGGACACAAAAAAATAAAGAAGACTTTAAAAGATACAAAAGAGTAATCTTGCTGGAGCCTTCTGTGTAATTCCCCCACTACAGACACTTCTGCTATCCTACAGTTTGTGCATTTCAGACTGGAAGGCAGAGCAAAATGCTTCCAAACATCACTCACTTGGGAGCTACGTGCCCACACACAGATGGAGACCTCTGCCAAACCTACCTGCATTATCAGACTGTGCAAAAAGGAAGCTGGACCTGGCTCAGAGCCACCACTCACACATTTGCTCTCAGAGCTGGCTGCCCAGTCACCCAGCAGCCCAGGTCACGGAGCTCAGGATGCTGCAGCCAAATGCTCATCTAGAGCAAGTGAGGCAGCACCTGAAACAACTCATGTCCCACCAAAGGGTTTGACCCACACAGCCAGAACTGTGCTGCAGGCCAGACAGGGCTGTAGCTATTAGAAATAGCCATTTGTCAGCTCTCCCCAGCTCTTTTCTTAGGGAAATCCTATCTCTGTGCATGCCTCCTCTCAAAGCAAGACTGACTGATGCATTAATGCGGCCATTTCGAACTGCCTGGGCAATTTGCGACACAAAGGACACGGAGCAGCTGCCGCTCAGATTTATCACCTTTCTCACCAAGTCTAGCCAGCATTTCTCTGCTGTACAGCAAGAGCTACCAGGGCTGGTAATGACTTCCCAGACAGATCTATAGATAGCATGAGCTTCATCTAATCTCAGGAAAACAGATTTTGAAGCATTCGGGGGCTTCACCCTAATCTGATATCAACCTTCACGTTTTGGGACAGCATGTTGCTGCTGGTAAATGCATGTACGTGCTGCTCTCATTGCTACACGCTGCTCCTCTGTACACTGATACATCCCTGCCCCCCCATTAAGTTACAGCGAGAGTCCCACCGGCCCAGCAAACATTTGTCTGATGCTAAGACTGTGGTGCTAATATCAGCTTAGCACACTATACTAAAAGGCCAAACACTTCCAACATTGACAGAAAAGGAGAGTTGGATGCCAGGGTTGACAAAGGCTCCCTAAAATTAATGCATTCTTCTATTGATCAAACCAAACTGCAAACAGCCCATGCTTTTCTCAAGCATCCTGTTAGCCTCAGAGAGCATGAGAATGGTTTTTTCCTGTTTTACACTCGATGTTCAGTCCAGACAGATGAGTCAATAAAAATAATGTGGCCTCTGCACAATTGCTTTGAAATGCAGGAAATTCAGCTAGGACCTCCATTCATACAGCAAGGATATTAGGGTGGCCCTGAGGGGCTTTGCAAGGGTCTGTGTCCATCTTCCCAGCAACAGGAGATACAGATGTGAGCCAAACCCAGAGGGAAAAGCAAAAGTCAAATTCCCTCAGAAACTGAAGCATGGATTTTTCCACCTGAAACACATCTGCATGGTGCTCACAGAAGTACTTTTGGAGCCCCAGTCGGGCTGGTTATTTATTTGTTGTTTCCATTTATTACATGGTTATTTGTTGTTTCCATTTATTACAAAGCACTGTTATTTTTAACAAAACATACACTTTAAGTACAGTTACTGCATTCAAGTGCAATAACTGGTCTAAGCTCAAATCCCTAGGAGATCTGTTGAAAGAGAAGCTATTCTACCACATATTAATATGACAAGGATTTCCCCAGGTTTAAGGGAATAGGAAATACGTTTTGAACAAGTGAACTGGTCTTTCTTACAGCATGAAACTGCTCTTTTCCAATGATAGCAATGAAAGGATATTGCTTCTGTCACTGATGCCACTGGAAATGTATTGCCCTTCTCCAAGAAACCAATGAAAGGACATGGCTGGTTTATTCTCTAAATGAGGCTATGGAGAAATACACTGCTCCCAGCACTAGTCCATGCACGCTGCTGCTGCTGTATCCCACCCTAAGGGAGGGCAAAAGCATCTTTGTGCCAAATGGCAAAATTGTACTTCAGAAAACCAAACCAGAGTTTGAGATCGAAGCAGAGGAAAGAAGCTGTCCAGGCATCAGATGGAAATGAAGCCCTGTCTCACCTCACAAGGCTGGGATAGGGCTCAGCTGCTGTACAGCACGGCCAGGATCTGATCCCTTCTCCTTCAGCAGCTCAGCACCTTGTGTGAAATGAGCATACACCCCAGGGAAGGCCAACCCAGCCTTACCCTGTGGCAGGGAGCCTGGCCATTAGGAAAGCTGTCGGCCCCTCTCTCTTTTACTGCTAAGTTTAATGGTCTGGCTCTGTGCTGAAAATTTCAGGTTTTGAAAGTAAAATAATGAAACAGCTCTCAAACCAAAATGATCTGTCACTTGAATGCACACACCGAAGTGAGCGTGGAAAAAGAACTCTTACAGCAGACACAAATTTCCTTCAGTGAAAAGCCGAAGGCAAGTCAACGTTTGTGGTCCCACTTTCATTGCTCACTGAACTGCTGGCAAGGTTGTCCTCCTAGGTGGCACCAGTTGGAAATTAGATGGCAGAAAAGCCTATTGTTTATAATGTGACAGTTCATCCCATTTTTAAAAACACAGAGATTGATGAACCTACATCATCCAGCTGCAGGGCTCAGTGCTGATCCTGCTCCAGGATGTGCCATCCTCAGGGCCATGATGGTGGGAACAAGAGGGAGAGAGTGGAGTCATAGGCTGACAGAATGGCTTGGGTTGGAAGGGACCTCAAAGATCACCTTGTTCCAACTGCCCTGCTGTGCAGGGGGGTTCTGGGCTTCATAGCCTGCTTTTAGCTAACTGAATGCTGGAGCAACTTGGCAAAAAAAACACCAAAAAACAGTAAACTGAAGAATAGCATCAGTGTGAGTGAAAATAGATGAGCAGGGGTATGTCAGGTGTGAGTGACACCAGAACCAGAGAGAAGCAGCACATGGCAGCATTGCAGTACAGGGGCTCAGCACAGAGCATGGGGCCCTGCCCACAGGTATTTATCGGTCGTGTCAGGAATCAGCAGGAGCTCACTGGCTGAATAATAATGTGCCACAGGTGGTTCTTCAATCTCACTAATGTAATTAAAGCAAGCAGGGGGAAAAGCCTTGTGCAGGGAAGGAACCAGCATGTCCAGTGTTTTTGGTTACTGTCACTATCGCAAGGACGAAATGTGAAATGTGGAGGGGAGAGGGTGAAACTGGCAACGGGGACCTGAGCATTAATTACTTCCAGTGTCATGGGAGCACTGCTCTTTCCAGAGAAAGACAAGGGAAAACAGAAGTGCTGTCCTTGGGATGCAGGAGCTGGATCTATCTCTGGATTCAGATGTGAAGCTGCTGCCTGGACAATGCCAGGACATTGGGGTGCTGCTCCCCTATGCTGCCACCACCAAGTTCCTCCTCCTAATCTCAGGGCTGTCTGCTGACAAACAACCCTCAGTGTCAACAGGATGGGGCTCCCAGGCTGCCACGGATGCCAAAACGTCATCAGGAAACCAGCGGCGTCAGGCCTGGGCTGGGCTGCATGGGAGCAGGGTAGGAAAGGCTGTGTGGTTGGTGACTCTTGTCTTCTTGAATATTTTTAGCTCTGAGCATTTTTAGCATTGCTTGCAGCTTTGATCTCCCAGTCTCAACCCATCCCCTGCCTGGACAGCTGCTTGCTCCCTTTATATCTCCTCAAAGAGGTGCTGCTGTGACATTGCTGGCACTCTGGAAGCAGTGGGCATGTTCCCACTGTCCAGTAGCCCCATCAGGCAGTGCTCCAAAAACACTTTGTGTGGCATTGAGAGCAGCAGGGAATGAAGGACCATTGGTTTTAATAGTAGGTCAGCAATTAGCAGGCAGCCATGCCTCTCTATTTGCTGCCACCCTGGAGATGCTAGCAGAGGTTGGAGTACCCATACACCATCTTGGTGCTATTGTTATCTAAGTCACTAATTACACATTACCTATATGTCACCAGGCTGATCGATACTAGTCTGAGAAATCAATAGGGATGTGGAGGTCGGTGCTGTTTGCCATTCTGCACAAGCTGGGAAAAACAGGGCATCATCGATCCCAAAGGTGCCACTGCTCTGCTTCCGTCAGCAAGAGAGACTTCAGCTGCAAATGCAATCAGATTTCGCAGGAAGAAGCTCTCAGCACTGCCACAAAACTTGGGATTCAAATGAGGTTAAGTAAGGGAATTGCATAACTAGGGGCTTTTGCCTGTCTTGTGAGTCTCATGACTGTCCTGATTCTGTCGTAGCGATGCTGGGAAATGGCTCTTTGAAACTACAAGAGCCTTAGAAAGGCACAGGCAGGTCAGGATCATCTGCCCTCAGCGCTTGGCTTGTCTTGAGCAGTTAGCTGATGGTGGTGGGATTAGACAGAGCAGCGTGGGGTGAAAGCAAAACTCTCCCCAGAGGCTTTGCTCATGATCAGTCATGCCTGTGCCCTCACCGAGGTGCAGAGCTCTACAGCCCCCTTCTGCCCTGCTGGGCAGGTGTCATGGCTTCAGGGGTTTACATTGGTACTCCACATCATAGCATCTTGTAGTGTGCTGGAAGTGAAAGAGTTCATGCTGCAGTTCCATAGATTGTCAATAATCCAAGGAACTGCAGCATTAATTGTCGAACTTAATGATTGGTCACCTGTTCTCAGAAGAGAAGAACGAACTACACCTCCCAGAAGACTTCATTTTTCTGTTTCTATTTTCCATTTGGAGGGAAAGATAAAACAGGCTGGGAGTCACAAGGCTGCCCTCTCTGCTCCCTGGATGCTCAGCCTACAGCATTAGAGTAAGGACTTCAGTTTCAGAAACTCTCTCACATTTTATTTGATTTGCTTTAGTTTCAATTTTACTGTATTATATTGTATTATCTCACATTCTGCCACTACATTCAGTAAGCTTTTTTCCTTTAGCTTGTTTGAGGCCCATCTTTCTACCTTTTCCCTTTTTTGCCACCCCCCCCCCTTCCCAGGGCACGGATCCATGGGTCCCTTTGCCTCCTCATCATGGAAACCAGGCCAACCCATGACAGTAGGCAATATTAGAGGTGAGCAGATGGGGGTACAGCCGGGCACCAACCCCCAGCAGATCAGCCTCTGCTCACTAGTAAAGCAGGAGATCTTTGCCTTGAAAGCATAGGATGAAAAGTTTCCAAGAAGCAGCAGTTGGGCTCACATCAAGCTTTTAGGGCAGAGGATAGCAGAATGAGATCTGGGTAGAGGCTACTGGTCCCCACATCCACCTACAAAGACCTGTTGCTTTTCCTAAGCAGCAGATGCAATCTGCTTTGCTCCCAGAGCAGTCTGCCAGGAACTTAATCCAGCAGCAGACCTATAATCCTTTCCTTAGTCCCACAAGCCACAATGCAGAAAGCTGACGGATTTGCTGTTTCATGGGGTTTACTTGGCCCAGCCTCATTCCCCACAGCACTGGAGAGGTTTGCTTTGGGATTTTCCCCCAGCAGTGATGTAGGAATATTCCTGAGGGGGGTCTTGCACCACTCTGCAGCTCAAGGACCTGAGCTTTTGGCACTGACAAGGGGCTGTGTTCAGCAGAGCAAAACCTGCTTTTGGTGTGGATAGAAACGGAGAACCACTGCCAATCTGCAGTGGCACAGGGCTCTAATCTTCAACCCTGAAGCAGCAATGCTACTGGGGACTGCGTGGGCTCTCAGACTGGGAGCTCCCCAGGACATGGCTGACGAGCAAAGCTGCAGTCCCCAGTCCTTCCATTACAACTTCATCTTAAGAGACGTTTCCCCCTGGCATTAACCCCTACTTTTAAAATGCCAGCAAAGAGGCTTTTGCTGATAAGGGACAAGGACAGGATTTCAGCTGTGCACTCGTTTGCTCTCCCTGTCCCTCTCTACCAATGAGCAACGATGGGCTGCAGCTGGGGAGCTGGAGCCACCCTACTGACCTCAGATATAAATGGGGCCAGGTAGCTACCTAGCTTCTAAGGGTGCTGCAATGTAGGCTAGAGATGAGGTACTACAACAGAAATTTAATTTTAGTGAGCTGGTGCCATGCTTGGTGAGTAAGCTATGTCTCTAATCTCACATAGGTAGCTTTGACTTTGCATGAAGGATGAGAGCTGAGCAAATATTCCTCTTCCTGTTGCTCTGCTGCTCATTTGCTCTTGCATTAAGGATCATCCTCTTAATATTTGTGAGGATGTGGATTTTTTTTGTTGTTGTTGTATTTTGTTTTGTTTTTATGGAGTGTGTACCAAGCATCAGGAGTCATGTGTTCAATGAATGGTGGCAATTAGCCTCACTTTGACCCTTGATGGCATGCATGTGTCTGCAGTTAATGCTCTGCTCTGTGTGCATGTAGTTTCCATCTTCCTTCCATCTGGGGCTGGCAAAGCTGGCTCTCTAAAACTAGCAGGAAAGCACTGAAGATGAAGCCTGAGCCCCACTGCCCTGTGCTGTGGGCTGCTCTCAGGATGTGGTTTGTGCTGCTCTCTGCAGTTGGGTTGATGTGAGCATGGCTCGGGGTGCTGTGGGACTGATTTGGCTCTGCTGGTGCCTCTGCTCATGTGCTTCGTGGCAGGTTTTGTGTTCCTGGCTGAACGCATCTAGGAAATTGGATAGAACTTGTGCTTTTAGTGCTCTGCAGAATTCTCTGAGATGGGAATATGGGAGCAAAATTCTGTTTTCAAGAGGAATAACTAAAGGCAGATAGGATGGCACCTGTGGGGCCTACTGTGCTGAAGGGAAATCTGGGGAGTTGAGAGAAACATGGCCTCATTCTGTCCCACTGCTCATCTCACAGGGGTTTTACAGGGTTTTATCCCAGCAGAGCCAGCACTGCCAGAAAACTGCTCTTATTCTGCTTTCCTTCTCTGCCATGTAAATTCATCTATCCCCAAATAACTGCTGTGCTCTGAGATAATGTGATTTCTGGGGAGGAGCTTCCCTTGCTTGTCACCCAACTGCTTGCTGGGCTGCAGCTGATTTCTAATGAAGAGCTTCCTCCTGGAGAAGAGGCGGGGGGAACAGGGAGAGAAATTACAGCAGAGAAGGGGACAGTGTTTCTGAATCCAAATACATTAAACCACTTAATTCTGTTGACTCAGGGCTGCCTCACTCTGAATAGGAATTAATCCGCAGTGAACCAAAATTAAAAAGCACAATACAAAATGCTTAGCAAGGCTCCACCAGGGCTTAAAGTAGCCCATTAGCTTGCTCGAACGTACCCAGTAAATTTTCATTTGTCAATAATGCTTAGAGCCTACAATTTATTTCCAGCCTGCTCAATACAACCAAGCCCCCTCAGAGTGCCTCATCTGTATTTATCTGACACAGTCAGCTTCCTTTTCAGGGATGCTTCCTCACCCCTTGTTTTGCCTCTGCTTGTCTCTTCCATTGCAGATCCAATCCCTTTGGGCAAAACTGGTGTAGGATGACCCCTTTTCTATCCTACATGGAGATCACCTGCAGGGCCATCTGAGCCAGCTGCCAGGTGAGCAGCACCATGGCTGGGGCTGAGACCCCCCCCATCCTGCACCCAGGGGACAGGAGGAAGTGATGGGAACCCCTACACTGTGGCCTCTAAGGGATGTGTTGGTCACTGGTGATGGGATGATGGGGAGGGGTGCGAGCAGCTGCCTCTGCTTGCCCACAGCGTGGCTGAGCTCCAGCAGCCATCACTGAAGGCCCCTCCATCTGTTCCCAAATCGGCTGCTGGGGGATGAGTCGCAGCAGAGACGGCGCCTAACAGGATTTCCTCCAAAAGCAGCTTGAATGTTGTGGGGCTGATAATGAAGCCTGGCAGGCCTGAGGATTCTCCAAGGAAAGGAGTTATTCTCAGGCACAGACATAAGCGGATGCTCTGTATTCCCAGCACAGGTCACAACCGGTTCAGCACGTGTGAGTAGTGCAGGAGATGGCCCATCTTCGGTGTAGGGTTTATGGAAGGAATTTGTCCAAAGTTTTAACCACGAGGATTTGCACAAGTGGGATGGCAAACGTACCAGGAGGCACTGATCGTACCCCAGGAGGTGCAGTGGCAGCCTGCTCTCTGCTGCTCACCTTGGTCTTCTACACAGGAGTCTGTACAGATGGCAGTGAGCGGGACTTGCAGCTCAGGTTCTCTTACACAGATTTAATTTCTAATAGATTTTATAAGCATGCATGCAGCAGGCAGTTGATAAAGTGAAGGTCCACTTGCTTCACTCCCAGCACTGACTAGTGTTTGCAGGCACCTCTTGCTGTTGGGGAAACCCTCTCCCTCCACCCCAAAGAGCAAAGCCCCCATCACTTGCCTGCTGCTGTCTGCATGTAGCCGGCCAGGGTGCAGACTTTCCTCTCACAGGCTCCGCTGGGCAGCAGGATGGCAACGATGGCCAGCAGTGAGCTGAGGGCCAGCAGGGCACAGCCGCCCGCACACAGCACGGCGCTCGTCTGGAAGGACACACAGGACAGTCAGCAAGGCAGTTCCCTGCCATTCCACAACACCTCCCGTCCAATTCCCTTTCTCCTATCTTGGAGTAAGAATTGGAGGCTCTGTGTGGCTGCTTCTCCCAGTTCTCCTTCTTCCTGCTGTTCAAATTCACCACTGAATTGTGAGCCCACGGTTCACTCATCACCTGGTCCCCGTGGTTATTAGCATTCGGATGATGGTGATAATGGCAAATGTGTTACATGCATGAAGGGCTATGTCACTAATAGAAGTGCCATTAGATGCCTGCAATGCGTGTCAGTGCTTCCACTGGGAGCTGAAACAAATCTCATGATGGTGCCTGCCCTGTGAGCCCAGCAATTAGAAGGTGTTTTGCCAACTGATGCTCCTTGGTGGGGAATCCATTGTTGCAAAGGTTTAATGGCAGCTGGTCCCACCAGAACAGTCTCTGGACTTTGATTTGGCTGCTTCTGCAACAGAACTTGGATTTCGAGGGCAGGTATTCACCCCCATTTGTGCTGTGTGATGTTGCTGATGGCCAGGGGAGTGCCTGGTTAGCAGTGTTCTCTGGATGGGAAAGGAGAGGCAGCACAGCCTGCAGCTGTCCCAGCCACTGCCCAGTTCTGCTATTTCATATTCTGGCCATTACATGCAAGTGGCATCAGGATATAAAACTAGGAAAAGCACTAAATTGCAGCAAAAAACAGCTCGCCCTTGCATACAGGTGCCTAATAGCTGCACTGCTGCATTTTCTGCCTCTGTCACCAGGATGGTGCTGGCAGGTGGTCCCTGCAGCATCAAGGATGTGCTAGCATGGTGTGGTTGGGGTGGGGAGGATCCATAGCAGGTGCTCCTGGCAGCACTGGCTCCTAGCACTGCTGCAGGGACACCAAGTCCTGTTATTTCACAGCCTACATTGGCTGTGCCATGGCACGGTGGCTCTGGTGAGGATGCTGCCAGGCATCACCTCACTGAGAGCACTTCCCCCAGTGCTATGCAGCGATTAAAAATCAGCATCTTCTTTATGAGCTATTTTTACATCACAGATGCAATGCAAATGCTGTCCCGGCAATAAATTAATTCCTGACATGTGATGGAAATGATAAAGCAGTGCAAGATACAGCTACTAAAAGAAATGGGGAGGGTGTTTAGACAGCGGTGGTGCAACCTACTTCTCTCCAGCGCCTTTGGAGACCCACAGAGACAAAATGCTACTTTGGGGACATGTGGCCATGGCTGGCTGCTGGCCCTGTGTTCACCCCAGGAGCACCCAGAGGGCAGCAGAGCTGTGAGGGAATGCAGACTCATCAAAATAGGACTGCTCTGACTGGTGCCTGAATTTCATCCTTCACCCAATAACATGCAAACCACCCTCCTTTGCAGGGGCCATTAATTATTTAGAGCAATGAATTTTTCAGCAGAAAGGGGTCTTGTGAAGCAGACCTGCTTCTCTCCTGTGTGAAGCACATTGTTTTTAATGATCTAGGTTCATAATTATGTTGGCACAGCTCCCCTAAAAACTTGCAGCTCCTGCTGGAAGCAACCTACGAGCTGCTGTGGCTGCTAATCTGCACAGAAAGGTGCAAAGGCACAAAGTATTTTCCAGTGCCAGCAGAAAAGGCACAAATTGGGTCCATGCAGGTGTGTGCTGCACTGAAACAGGAGCAGGTCTGGGGTTTGTACGGGTTGAGTACACCTGTGTATCCAGTGAGTGGCCCAAAAATGACCTGATCCATCCAATCCCTTTGCAAAGGGGATTAAGGTCACGCTTTGAACGAGCATGTTAAAACTCAAGAGGGCAGGAGGCATGGGTAAATGGTGAGCAGTCTGACACTGGAGGGGAAGGGATGCTGACCTCCTTGGGGCAGAGGGAATAAAAGAACAGAGTAGTTTTGCAGTGTGGTTCAAGTGATCATAGTGCTGCAGCTGCCCCAAAATGGGTGGCTAAAGGGAAAGGCACAGGGAGTTTCAGGGCAGGTTGTGAGCAGCCCCACTGCAAGCTGCTGGTATGTGATATTCAGAGCTGCTAAAGCACAGGCTGTGAGCTTCTTCCTCCAACGTGTTGGTGTTATCACCCATAATTCTGTATAGGTTCTTGTAAAATAGAATTTCTGCTTTTGTTGTTCCTTTTGCAGGTGCTTGTCTGGGAAAGGAACCCAAGTGCTCCTGCCTGGTGCTAGAATCACACCTGCAGATCAACAGCTGCTTCCTAAGGAAATTAAGCCCTAAGCTCAAGAAGTTCATGGAGCAAAGGTACCAAAGCATAGCAGCTAAAGTGCCTCTCCCCCCTGCTGCACAGCACACCCTCTCTGCTCTCCGTGCCTGCTGTGTTTTGAGACGAAAGAAGAGGATGCAGGAAACAGGACGTGAAGGCTGAAAACCAAAAATAGATGGGAAGCAGGGAAAACAAACACCATGCACCAGGGCCAACGCAGGCGGCGGCAGGAAAAAGCCCATTCATCAGAGCAGTAAGCACAGCTCCCACCGCAGGGCTGGCCTTGGAGGAGCAGGGCCTCCTGCTCTGCTGCTGCCTCACCCCAGGCTGAGGGCAGCCCTGCCTGCGCCGTGCCGGGATACATAAAACCACGTCGGATTTTCTGCTCCCACTCCCAGAGAGATTAATTGTTTATCCCCAAACAAATGAATAGTCCCCTGGTGGGACTGTAAATATGTCTTTATGTAGCGTAGTAAATTCTGATTAACAGCGATCCCCTACCCATTATTTTAATATTTTGCAGATCTGACACGTGCTGTAGCTGTGCCATTCACTAAGCGATAAATCTGCGGAAGACGCCATTTCATTCACCAAAAAGTCAAAATTAAAATGTTACACAACAGCCACCCTGGGAGAATCACTTAATGTCCTTAATGAAAAGTTTAAAATACAGTTAGCTCATCTTGTGAAACCAGCATCCATGATCTTTGCATCTTAAAGTGAAAAGGGCAAAAGGAGAGAACAAATTCCAGTGTGCTGGTGATGAGAAATGGGATCCAGTCTTTGGTTTGACAGAGATAAACAGCTCTGTCCTTTGCATTGGATCTTTCCTGCTGAGAGGGAAGCTGGGCAGGGCTCCTGCCATCATGTCCTGTGTGCTGGGATATGCCATGCCAGGTATTTCTTCATTAATGCTATTTATTAATTGCAGCTTGACCATCCCAAGAGCCGTCATCTCCAATGGGGGCTACAGTTTGCAGCAGCAGGCTGAAGACAAGGTCACAGTCCTGCTGAAGTGCTCAAGCATCTTTGGAAGGAGGGCAAATACAGATAATAATTAGGAAAGGAAGGCAAGGGCTAATTGAGAAAAGGAAAGAAGGATGCTGGGCGGTGGTTGCAAATGTTGGCAGCTGGGCCCAGCTCTACTGCAGGGCCTGAGGTGCTGCTGGGTGGAGGAGGCATCACCACTGCTGTTGGAGAGCAAAGGAAGGGGGTTGGGAAGTCCACTGCAAATGCTCAGGCTGGTGTCTCTCTGCAGGACAGCAGCAGCAATGGAGAAGCAAAGCAGCCTTCTCTCCATCCCAGAGGGATCTGCACACTCCTGCACCCTGTAAGAGTCACTGCCATCAGCACCACGTGGCCACGAGGTTTGTCATTCCTCCCAGAAGTTTCTATGAGTTTTGCTATGAAATCCCCAGTCTCCATCCAAACCAAAGCAGGTGAGGCTGCCCTGTCCTGAAATAGCAGTGCTTTACTTTGGGCAAAGGTGTGAGAGGAGATCGTGGTAGGGAACCATGAATGTCCACCTGGGCACAAGGAAGAGACGTCTGTCTCTGCAGGAAACTGCGTGCCCAGAGGTGGGTGGATCGAGGCTCACAGCTTGTTCATATTTCCCCCACACGAGTCACAGAAACAAACATCCGCCATCTGGTCGGCATTAAAGCGGCGGCCAGGAAGAGGATCCCACACGTCCTCATCTTCTCCTCCCCAGCAATTACCTTCCTTTTGGCACCATCTGAGAGCTTTCTCCTTCCTATTTGATATTCCGTCTCCATCCTGCTCCTGTGCGGATGCTGTTCCCTTCCCAGCAGCACTGGCAGTGCCTGCTGTCATCCAATGGGGATGTGGGAGCAGGTCCAACCTCCCCAAACCAGCCCTGCAGTCACACGGGGCTTGGGGCAGAATGCTGCTGGGGGTGACCAGTGTCTAACAGTGGTCTGTTCTGGGGTGTGTGCTGAAGCACAGGGACAGAGAGGAAGCAATGAGTCTCCATTCCTCTTTTCTTTCTCTTTCACTGAAGGCTTTGGTGGATGGGGAGCTGTCTGAACATGGGATTCTGCTCCCCAGCCCTGACTCAGCTGCTCGCACTCAAAATTCAGCAAACCCCCCCCTGACAGCCACAGCTAAGCCAGTCCTGGCCTTTCAGGTAACCTTCCCACTTGTAAATTAATCAGAGTTTTCAACACAAGCAGCAGAAAGTTTAATGCTCAAGCTGATGGAAGAAAAATGAAAAAAAAAAAAAAAAAAAAAAAAAAAGCATTATTTTAATTAGAGAGAGAGAGAAAGAGACAGATAATAAGTCTGATGAATTGCGGCTGTCTCTCTTCCAGTGCCATTGCATCTGGGGACACTGGAAAGCAGCTCCTAATGGCACTGCTTTATCTAAGAGGATGATGGATAGTAGAGAAAGAGGGAAAAAAAGGGGAAAAGTAAGACATTAGCACATCAATGGTGTGCCTGTGACCTCTATCAAGGGATGTGAACCAACTTAATGAAATTTTAATTAGGCAGCAAGCAGTGCACTGTTGCTGGGTACTGAATCAGACCTCCTCACCCTCACTCAGTCATTATCTTTCCTTGGGATAAGCTCTTTTCCAGCACTGGCAGCAAAGCCAAGCTCCTTTTCCGGGGCCAGGAACGCCCTGCAGGTCCCCCAGCTCTCCCATCTGCTTCTCCATACAAAGTTGGTGGGAGAGGAGCCCAAAGACAGAGGCACTGCAGCCTCAAGGGAGATGGAGGGAACGTCAAGCCATCAGCATCCTGCCATGTCACTGCTATCCTGTACCTGACTCTGCTCTGGATCTCACGAAGGTCAAGAGCAATGTTCAACCCCAAACATTCCCAGTGTGCCTGGGTGATGCCCTTCCCTAAGTGTGAGGTGCTGGGCCCCCTGGGTTTGTTTGTCCCAATGGCTGTAGGCAGGTGAGCCAGCATGAGCTGCTCATCGTTGTCGTGAGTGGCCATTTCTCAGCTGATTACAACCTAAAGGACAACCTAAGAACACATGAGGAATCCAGTGCCTGAGCTGAATAAGAAAGTGAAGGTACATTCAACCTTTCAGCATCTTCTAATAGAAGGGAAAGCAGTTGTTCTGTGCATTTTCACTAGGCTTCCCTGAATCTTTTCAAGCCCTGCTATCGATGAAAACCCAGGAAACACCCACCCCTAGAACTCACTGGGCCATGCAAAGCCTTCACCTCACCCTAAGTGGGTTATTTTGTACTGTGCTCCAGCAGGGCGCTCAGTGGCTTCATAAACAAATGGTCAATGCGTTTTCAACTTGAATATCATGGGCTGATCAGCTCCTGTTATTTTAGATTATGTGCTTGGCAAAGCCTGAAAATAATTGGAGACTATCTGGAAAAATAAAAATAGAAATTTGAAAGGAAGCAGCACTGGCTTCCAAAGTGCAGCACTGACAAAAGAACACATGAGCCAAATGCTCCCACTGAAAGAAAAAAAAAAAAAAGATCCCTGCCTAAAGCACTACTCTGTGCACTCACATCTGCAGGCACAGATCTGGCACAAAAAAAGAAACACAGTGAAATGTGGGGAAGCAGCTCAGGGCTCCAAAGCTTGCCTGTTTTCCCTGGCTCTACCAGTTGGGCTGCAAAGAGCAGTCGGTGCCTGAATCCTCGCGGTGTCCAACAGCTCAGAGTGCTCCCACAGTAGATCCTCCTTTCTATCAATTGCTCCTGCACATCAGCATTGGTCCCTGCACAGTGCCACCTCCTCGCCTGGCTCCCACCAGCCCCCCTCTGGTTTCCAACAGCCCCTGAAAGGTCTCATCCTGTGTGAGCTGCCCTGGTGTTATCAACAGCATCTCTGGGTGTTGGGGTGGGCACAACACCCCCGCAGCCTGAGTGCTGAGAGGGTTAATTAAAGGTGCCTAAGACATTAGAAAGCTGCAAAGTAATTATAAAAGGCAGCAGAAAAAAGCCAGCAACCCTAAGCAGACATGAAGGCCCTCTTAAGAGAAAAAAGGCATGTTAATTAACCTCTAGACATGATTCAAAGCATCATTTGTAGCATGATTACCATAATCCCCCAAGTGCAAACACACAACTGGCATCAACCATCACTCACAGGGCTGAATGCTCCCCCACCACTTCATCGCATCAGCACATTTGAGCAGGAGATGATGTGACACAGGAGACAAAAAGAATCTCATCGCCCAGAGATGGACATCACAGAATCACATCCCAGCTGTGAGTTGCTGCCACCCTATGCACTGCAGGTGGCCATGCTCCCAGGTGTGCTCTCAGCATCCCCCCAGGCGTGCCACCAGCTCTGCACTGGAAGCTCTTGAACCCAGTGTCAGCTTTGCTTGCTTCACTCCCCATAGCCGCAGCTTCAAACCCTTCCTGCCAGGCTCTGCCACTCCATCAAAGGGCTGGTGGTTGCTATCAAAAGCTCCTAGATTCTCCTCCGCATGAGGATCTTGGCTTTCATTTAAAGGAGCTGCCCGCAGGATTGTTTAAACGGATGGAAATGGATGTCACAAGTTCTGAAAGCAAAGAAAAAAAGAGCCGCAGATTCCCCGAAGAAAAATCTCCTGCTTGATCTCACAGCCTGAGCTCACAGCTCTGCTGGGCACCGACACGTGCGGGCATTCACACGAGGGAGCCAACGCCACAGCCTGCCTGAGCCAATCTGCCAGGGATGTTTTGTTACACACACACCACCAAGCAGCCACCACTGGAGATATTCTCACCTCACCGTGACACGAAGCTGGAAAGGGAGCACTTTTCCCTGCCACAGCCAGCACTGCTTGTAGTTCATCGATATTTGGGTGGCATTAATAAAAGGTGACAAAGATGCATCACCAAAATCCCCTATAAATTCCACTTGGTGCCACAGCATTGCTCACCCCAACTCGAGGTGCTCAGGGCTCTGTGCTCCATCACAGCCTGGCTCTGGGGCTGTGTGATGGCTGAGGCTGCATGGAGCTGATGCTTATTCCAATGAGTCACTGCTGAGCTCCGTCCTTATCTTGAAAGTTTGTTATTGCTCGGAAGTGTTTATCTGAATGACGTTTGCAAAAACATCTGAACAAAGGCCAACTTATGGAAATGATGGCATTTTTGCATGTTTTTATGTAAGGAGGAGGGATTGTAAGCAGCCGGTTCTTCTCTTCACAGTTCACAACATTTGTTTTTAATGACAATTTTAAGGACCGTGACAGGATTTAAGCATCGCACGCAGACCTGGCGTCCTTGGAGGCAGAACAGCACAGCTTCACAACAGCTGAGGAATTCAGCTACTGACACACACTGTGCCACGACCTCAAGAGGTTTTCACCCCCACTGTGGGATTTCCACAGCACTGCGCCCTGGGGCAAACCAAAGCTGTGTGCTTGGGGCAGCAGCAGCAAAAACCTCTGAGTGAGAAGCTTGGAGTAAAAGGAAAGGAGAAGAGGAGGATGAAAGGGCAGAGGGGCAAGCAGCCTGCATCAGCAAGGCTGAGCTTTGTGTGCTGATGGTCCCTGTGCACACAGACAAGGGACAGGCAGCTCTTTGTCACACCAGGACACCACACGACCCTACAGCCAACGGGGGCAAGTGCAGGGACCTTGGCTTCCTTCTCCCATACCTGGCAGAGGGAGTTGGACAGGCAGAGGTACAGCAGCAGTCCCCACATCCAGAACTGGTTGGTGGATCCGCGTGTTGTGGTTAGCAACCTCGGGCAGCAAGCAATGCCCAGAACCTCAGCAGGAAGCATCAAACCCTGGAAGCACCAAACCCTGTTGTTGTGCCCTGACTCCCTCCCATACGAGATGCAGCAGCTCACCCGGGCAGGTCGGGAGATGAGGGACGCGGCAGCCAGGATGCGCCGGGACCGCGGCCGAGATGTGCACCGCGCCGGCACTGCCCACAACCTGCACCAAGGCGCCCGGCAGATTTCCGTGAGCTGCCCCGAGCTCAGCCGAGCATCCTCACCACGGAGAGCACTCTGAGCGTGCTCGGGGACAGGAGACGGGGATGCGGGGGATGGAGGGGTGGTTGGGAGCAGCAGGGATGCTCAGGGGAAGCGAGGGGTCTGAAGGTGATGCCGGGATGCTCGGGGCAGCACTGAGATGCTAAGGCAGGTTCTGGGGAGCCTGGATCAGAACAGAGGGTGGTCAGGTGATGACGGGGGGAGGTTAAAGCGGCGAGGAGAAGGAAAGAGACATAGCGGAAAGCCTGGGGCAGGTCTGGGGGGGCGCAGAAAGGATGACGGAGGGGACGCTGGACAGCCTGGGGCTGGGCGGGAGCGTGTCGGGGAGGTGACGGGAGAACACCGGGGAGCCCGGGGAACGACGGCGGGGTGCGGCGGGGCGGAGGCGCTCACCTGCCAGGAGCCGGAGGGGATGTCTCCGAAGCCGCCGGGACCGGCGGAGCCGTGGCAGCCGCGGGGCGGGCCGGAGCACCGCCACAGCAAGCCGAAGCCGGCGGCGGCTCTCCCGGGCGGCAGCAGCCAGGCCGGGGAGAGGAAGGCGGCGGCGCAGGCGGCCAGGAGCCCCGCGGAGAGCAGAGCCCAGAAGCAGCCGACGCCGCTGCACATGGTGCGCCGGCGGGGCAGGGAGCCCGTGCCCCGCGCCGCCCCCGCGCCCGCCACCGGCACCGACAGCATCGGCGGCGCCGCAGCGCGGCCGCGCAGCCGCCGCGGCGCGGAGCGGCCGCCGGGGCCGGGCGCGGGGCCGGCAGCGCTGCCCGCGCCCCCTGCGCGCCGCCTGCGCGTCGCTCCCCCCCCGAACGGGGCGCGGCTGAGGCCGGGCGCGGTTGCGACACCCGCGGCGGGCGGGGTGGGGAGGGGGAGTCCCGCGGGGGGAGCGGCGCCCCGTCACCTGCGCGCACGTTCGGAGGGTTAAGGCGTTTCGTCGCCGCAGCTCGCGGCTCTCCGCGTGCGGAACGGCTCCGCAAAGAGTTGCCGTTTGTGGCGTTATTTTCAGCCCCGAAAGCGCTGCGGCTCCGGGACTGCACCTTCCCGGGGGGTGGAGAGGGGCTCCCTGCTCTGTGACCCTGCACAGCTCATCTGGGGGCATTCCTTGCGCATCGTAAAGGGATTCTGGAATGATGCGCACACCCGGAGCGCCGTCCGGACGTCCCTAGCACGGGTCCGGGTCCCGGAGCAGGGATAGCGTTACCATTGCATCGTGTGGGTTTCCCTACAGCGCGTGAAATGCAGAATGATCGCCGGGAACTGGGGCTTTGAATCCAAACGGTGCGTCTCCCAGCGCTGATGGGTTGGTTTTAGCAGGCACTGTGAAACTTCACGGATCGGGCAGGTTTGGTTCTGCCCCGCAGTACGGCTGAGCATCAGTGCTAGTGTCCCACAGATCTGACTGCTCCCGTCGCCCCAAAGGAGCCCCCAGCTGCCCCCACGCGGGCAGAGCCCTTTGCAAACACGGCAGAAAATCGTTTATTCTGCCCCAGGATCTTCAAACATGCTTCAGGCAGTTATTGTCCATAGAGATGAAGCAGAGGTAAGGGCACTTGGACAGATTTTTGTGGAAAGGGGAAAGGAAAGGGGAAAGGAAAGGGAAAGGGAAAGAGAAAAGAAGGAAAAAAACATCTTTCCCGTCAGATCTGGACGCGTGGGTTCGGTGCCCGCCGGGCAGCCCGCAGCTCCGGTACCACACGCAGCGGCCGAGGGCCGCGCTCCCTCTCGCGGTGCGCGCCGGCGGTGCTTCGAAGCGGAGCGCTGAAAAGAGCAGCGCTTCGCTGCCGAGCCTCGGACAGAGCAGCGGGGATGCAGCGCTGCGCTGCTTCTGGGGATGTCTTGCTTCACGGGGATGCGTCCTTTCCTCGCGTTGAAAAGCGCTGTGCGTGCTTGTAAGTCCGTAACTTCGAGGAAAGTTCACAAGGGACAAAAAGTTCTTTTCCAAGGTTCCCAGGTTTGCAGAAACACGTGGAGCTCAGACACCCCAGCTGCAGCCATCCTGCTGGGGCTGCCGTGTTGTGTTTCACACAGTTCTGCACTGCACTCCCACGTTCAGGTTTTGCCCCTGGCATGTCAGACAGCCGCCCCCCAGCCCTCATTTGTGCCAATCCCCCACCTGCAGCAGGCCTTCCTGCTCAGCCACACGCTCAGCTGCAGGAGATGAGGAGGGACTGCAATGTTTGAATGGAATCACTTCGGTTTCCTACATGGGATAATTGCCTTCCTTTGAAATCTATTCATATCCATTTCTGTTGCAGTGTTCCCAAAGTAGTGAGAAGTTGACATATGAGATGGAATCCCAACACCGCGTAAATGCGTGTAAGTAAATGAGTGCCTCTTCTGTCCCTTCAGTTCTCATTCGTTCTGTTCTCATGTGAGAACTGGAAAAAGCCTGAAACACTGTTTGTTATACATGTGGTTTTTGAGTGCTGTAATTGAGCTGGGCAGTTCCCTGTGATTAATTATCTGTGAGTCAAAGACACCAAGCTATCAACAAAGTCTTGTTCTGCTTTATGAATTCTGTCCAAACAAGCACATCCCACATAAATCTTTTCATGTACAAAAACTTGTTTAGTTTTCAAGCTATAGAGAGGGGAAAATTACCAAGCAATGATACCTTTCTATTTTCCTTTGAGTACTTTAATTTAGGGAGGTGTCGTCGAACCGCTCTGATGTTGGCCAACCTATGTCCTGAAGTCATATTTCAACTGATTACTCCGTTAATTAATCTGTCATGTTCTGTTACAAACTCCACAACCTGATGCTTCTCATGTTCCCCGTTCCAATCTCCAGGGTCTGAGGCTGAAAGATGAACCATGGATTGGAGCTTCAGCCTTTCTGCACGTTCCCAAAAGGGGGAGATAATTTCAGTCCAGTAAATGTAATTCATGCCAAGCTTGCTTGTAGCTCAAGGTTTCATCAATTATCTAGGATCTGATACAAAGATAATTGAATTATCTCGAGGCCTTTGACAGATTTTGGATTAGTTTGTCAGAAAAGGAGCTGCCGCTTGAAAATTAATTGCAAAATAAAAGGTCTTCCTCATCAGGTGTGATGGGGGATACCTGCAGTTTACCCACCCAACAGCACGGTGCCAGCTGGCTGGGTTCCTGACAGCCTTGCCTTCCTGATGGCAAAACTGCCACCTCACAGCTGGCAGCGCAGCCTCGTGGGACTGCAAGTCCCAGCACAGAAGGGTCCAGGCTGACTGAACAGAAACATCCAAACAAAGCTGTTTGATAGAAAGCTTGCCCGCTTCCACCACCGCTCAGCTGTGTCAGCAGTGACCCACAGGCCTGGCAGAAGACGTGTCAAAAAGAGGATCAGGCTTCCGCAGGACATCCACCAGCAGCTCAGCCAGCACGTGGTTCTGCCTCAACGCCAGCAAACGCAATGAAAACCTCCTTGTGACCTGCAAGAGCCCGCAGCACTGCAGTGCGGGCAGAGCCACAGCCGTGTGCAGTGCAGTGCAGTGCTGTGCAGTGCAGTGCTGTGCAGTGCTGGAGCTCAGGCTGGGGCGCAGCTCCGGGCTCCAATGCTGCCAGATGTTCATTTCACCTCCCCTCTGCAATTCGCCCCATTCTTTC
Organism: Phasianus colchicus; assembly: GCF_987193195.1. Taxonomy (NCBI): domain Eukaryota; kingdom Metazoa; phylum Chordata; class Aves; order Galliformes; family Phasianidae; genus Phasianus; species Phasianus colchicus. The sequence goes on from NC_143456.1 coordinate 7,557,396, forward strand.
CGACTGTTCACCTCCTGGATATTTGACTTTATTACCAACCTCTCCGGTTACGCGCTAATTAAATAATTCGGCTCATTATGCAAATCACCTTTCCTCGAGCCGGCCTCTGGGCACGCAGCCGTATCAAAGAGCGCCAGTTAGCAGGAATGACATCCAAAGAGAACACGCCGCAGAGCGCTGCCGAGCCGCGCCTCCTGCCCGAGAGCCGGCAGCGCCGCACCGCTCCCCGCACAGCTCTTATGCAATTAATGAGCGTTAATTAGCGAGAGCCGGGCTGGCGGCGCCGCAGGACCCCACGTGACCCAGAGCGCAGCGCCGCACCGCACAGCGCCCCCCCGCGGCACGGACGTTCCGGCGGCCATTAGAACCGCCAGTGCGGCGGAGCGCAGACGGAGCCCTTCGGCTCAGCGCGTGGCGGGCAACTCGGCTTTTCTGTGAAGAGACTCGGGCTCCTCCGCCCCGTTCCCCGCGGCCAAAGCGGACATTCTGAGGAGGCGCCTCGGGGATCCGGCCTTTCCGAGACGCCCCGCTGCGCTCCCCGCCCGGCCGCGCTCCGCCCTCTCCCAAGATGGCGCCGCGCTTCGCCGCCCTGCGCTTTGCCTTCTCCCAAGATGGCCGCCCCGCGCCGTGCCCTCTTCCAAGATGGCCGCCCCGCGCCGCGGATTGGCGGGCCGCCCGAGGGCGGGGGCAGCGACCGCATCCCGACACGCTCTGCGCGCCGCCGGCCGGAAGAAGGAGCGGGGCGGTTGTTGACAACATGGCGGCCGCTGGCGCCTCCGCGGGAGGAAGAGGCGGAGGGAGAGGCGGCGGCGGCGGGCGGGGGAAGGCGCCTCATTCATAGGAGCCCGGCTCGCTGCCCGCGTCCCCCCGCCCCTTCCTCCCCCCTCCCGGCGGCCGCCTCGCCCCCTCCCCGGCACCATGTCCTTCTTCAGGCGGAAAGGTACGGGAGGGCCGCGGGGGGGCGGGCAGGCCGGCCGGCACCGAGTGCTGCTCTCCCGGCCGCGGCCCGGGCACCGCGCGGAGCTGAGGGAGCGGCCGGGGTTGGCTCGGGGCTCCCCGAGGTGCGGCTCCGCCATTCTCGGCGCTGCCGGGCGGAGCGCCGCTGGCGCCTCGCTGCTCCGTGCGCCGCTGGTTGGGGCCGAAGCTCCGGCGGAAAGAGGAACCGAGCTGTGCTGAGGTCCTCGTCACAGCGACGGAATCAGCGCCGGAGGGTTCCGTGAGTCGTTTTGCGGGTGTTACGCGGCGCAGGTCGAGGTTTGAGCGGGGCTCCAGAAATGCGGGGCTGCGATAACGCGCTTTGGGTCATTTTAGCAGTTCTGAACCGCTGGGGGTTTTGTGAGCGCCGACATCGGGGCTGTCTGCGTCCTGAAGTGGAGCTGCAGATCTAAACGTCTGTGTTGTCTGTAAGCAAACTGCTCCAAGCTGCTTCTGCTGCGCCTGCCATGTGGGGGGGGGGGGGTTGATGTGGGGGGGCTGAAGGTCCCTCCTGTGCTGAACCACCGAACAGCCTCGGCTTCCACGAGAACTTTCTCACTAAAGAAGCGCTGCAGTGCATAACAGTGTCTGTGCTGTGCTTTGGTGGAAGAATCTCTGGCCCCAGAAGCACAGCAGGAGCTGAATGCCCCAGGGAGGCACTGTTAAAGGCAGGAGATGAGTGAGCTTTCATCCAGATTGTACGTGGATTAATATGGCTTTGTTTATCTGCATTAAAGATGCTTTAGATAAGATCTCAAACTGCAGCTGGGAGAGCAGCAACAAATAAACGCTTATGATAAAACTGCAGGCCAAAACTGGACAAAAGCGCCGCTGTCTTTGTGTTGGACTCCTGTTCTTTAAGAGGATACAGTGTGAGGGATAGATGAAAACAAGTGTTTTTTTTCTGAATGAAATGATAGCAGCGTGTGCACAGGGAGGTTGGCAGTGTGACCCAGGAGTTTGTATTAGCAGCTGTGTGTGGGGAATGAGGGAGGAGCCTGGTGGGAAGGAATGAGCATAGCTGAGTGGAAGGTGGGCACGTGGAGGACTCCTCTGCTGAAATGTGGGAATCATTGTCAGAACTTAAGGTTCAGTTTGATGAATGAATTCTTTGTGTCCTTAAAGAGAGAGGAAGTTTGTAATCCTGCATGCGGGTTGCCTTGTTTGTGTTGTGGCTCTGTTATTTCAGACATGTGGATTTCTTAGTGATGTCTCTCCCTCACATCAGCACACACCGGGTTACGTAAAAGCTGGTTGTTGTCAGTGCTCGTGTCCAGGTTGGATCTGGCTGCAGGAGATCAGTTTAAAGGAATCCATCTCTTGTGGCTGCAGCTGAAATCTTTCTGTGTCTGGGAATGTGGAAACCACCAACTTAAACCTCCCTGAGGGCTCCATCCAGCCCTGCACCGCCCGCTCCCCATGCAGGCCGGCGGTGGCGGTGCAGCCCGTTATGTAACCAGAGCTGATGGTTCCCTTTAAAATATTTAAAACACTTCCGTTGGTGTTGGAAGCACTTTTTAAAAAAAAATCTCCTCACGTTTTGTAATGTAAATCTTTGATTGGAGTCAGTTACTATTCATGGGTCTGTTTGGGAGGTGTCCAGAATCAGTGCTCAGGGATGAGCTGTGTGTTAACTCAGGCTGGCTCTGCACACACCACTGCTCTCCTTTTGTTTCCAGATGTGATTTGTGGCTCAGAGAGCACCTGCTGGTGCCCTGCTCTTAAAACACATCTGTCCCATCCTTTCCCATCAGTGCTGTTTGTTGAAGTAACCCTGAACCTAGCCTTGCTTTAATCGTTTGGGCAGCATCTTTGCACATCATCATTCTAACGTCACGTGTTTTGTTAGACTTAGCTTATGAATGAGAAGGGTTTGTTTTGGAAATTAAAGCAGCACAACAGCACAGAGAGGTGCAGATTTAAGATCATTTTGAACAAGGTGATGGTTTGCGTCTTCCTTTGATACTTGCTGAAGTTAGAAATGTCACGTTCATTCTCCGGTGAATGCCTTTCATCACTCAAAATAGCAGTAACGTTTCCTTTTATGTTTTACAGTGAAAGGCAGAGAACAAGAAAAGACCACAGATGTGAAAGCAATTAAAAGTAAGATGAATATTTATTTCATTTATAGCATCAGATCTGTATTGTCATCTGCCACTTTTGTTTTACTGGTGGGATGACTTCCTTACAACTGAGCAAAACGTGGCCTAAGCCTTAAACACAAAATGGACCCCCCGTGGTTCTGTTCTTCAGTGCTGATAGCTCTGCTCTTTCCCAGCCAATCTGCTGAATCTGTACACATGAAATTATGTCAGATGTGAGCTTCAATGCAGAGTAATCCTAAAACTCAGTCACCTCACAAGGAGCAGCTACTCCTTGTCTACTCTAAACTCCTTGTGAAGTTCCTTGCTTATTTGTTGTCCTTTGCAATTTTGATGCTTAGATTTAGAACAACCTCGTCTAAAGTGTTTGTAATGGATGTTTTAGTCCTCCTGTACTGCTTCTTCAACTTATCTGTCACAGTGCTGTGTAAGTGTGAAATCATCAGCTCCTGTCATCTCACGTCACCAAATAGGGAATAAAAATAAAGTGATGCAGCATGAAAGTCAAGAACACCAACTTCCCTGACACCTCGATGAGGCGCATCACGATGGAGTAGTGCTGAGATAACGTGTCATCTGACTTGCTTTATTTTTAACAGGAGAGGTGTGAATGTCCTTGCCTGACATGCTAATGAAATGCAGCTTCCCATGAGCTTTTGAAACTGGCATTGCTGTGCCATGTTGCTTTTTTCCAGCTCTGTCACCGAGCAATAATTAGTTGATGCTTTTAATATGTTTGAGTTTTGTATGAGGAAGTTCTTTGTGCTCTTTTGGCTCAAGTAGGCAGCCATATTTTAAAAGAACGGAGGGACTTTAAACTCTTGCAGCCCCTCTGGTTTATTCTGGGAGTGCTTCACATTGGGTAATGCATAGAAATGGTGCTAGGGTCCTTTTAATCACTGCTGTCTTAATTCCAGCTCCAGTACCTGTACATTCCCCTCAAAGAAGCACTAGAAATCATGCCTTGCTGGAGGCTGCAGGACCAAGCCATGTGGCGATTAATGCCATCTCTGCCAACATGGACTCTTTTTCTAGCAGTCGGACAGCTGCCCTTAAGAAGCAGCCAAGTCACATGGAAGCTGCTCATTTCGGAGACTTAGGTAAGGCTTCGTCTGTTCTGCAGGACTGTCAGCAATTTCTTTTCTTTTTCCTTTATGCACACTGCTGGTGTGCTCCTTATTTGTTGGTTTTCAGTCAAGTTGTTTAGGTAACTAAAACATTTCTCTTCCATTTTGGTGGTGTCTGTGTTAGCCTAGAAGGGTTTTGAGCAGGCAATAAATTAATTAGCTCTTTGGTTTCTCTTACAAGAAATGCCTTTGCCTTGTGGGCCATCAGTGGGAATCATCTCTTTGCTGCCTGTTTTTATATTGAATACAAACGTCTGTAGCACAGTATGGAATCATTCCCTTGCTGTTTTTCTTTAGGCAGATCGTGTCTGAATTATCAGGCTCAAGAGACCAAATCAAGCCTTTCAAAGACCCTTGAACAAGTTCTGCAGGACAGTGTAGCCCTCCCTTATTTTATCCAGTTTATGGAACTGCGCAGGATGGAACACTTGGTTAAGTTTTGGTTAGAGGCTGAAAGCTTTCACTCCACGACGTGGTCCCGTATAAGAGCACACAGCCTGAACACAGTTAAGCAGAGTTCACTGGCAGAGCCCGTGTCGCCCTCAAAGCAGCAGGAAATTGCATCTTCTTCTCCCCCTGGATTGCTTGAGGAGAGACTGGAGGATGCTAGCACTGTCCATCTGCTCAGGACCAGATCAGTGACTCCAGACAAGAACGACAGAACTCGCAACAGCCAGAACCACGTGCTCTCAGGTCAGGAGAGTGATGATACCAGCGTTCTTTGTCTAAGAAAATCCGAGACAGGGACACATTCTGTTCCAGCTGATCATCAAGAATCTTCCAAGCTTACAGTATCAAATAGAAACAGTCCCTCATCTGCACTAAGAGACTTGTCAGGAAAACTAATGAAAAGTAAGTGGTGTGTGTTCCTTTTCTTGAAAAAGGTGGGGAGATGGGGGAACGTGTGAGGTGAGCTGTCTGGGTTCTCATGTCTTCTTAGTAAGCATGGCGTGATGCTGTGAGGAGGGAAATCATTTTGTATGTCAGTAAGTTGCTGTGTAAGCTGATAGTCAATGTAAGTGTATTTTTACTGGTTGTTTAAAAATAAATGTGCTGCTGAAAAATCATTACATACTCTGATCCTCCGCATGTGATCATAAACAAAGATGAATATTGCACTGTCTGGTGTTTCCCTCACTCATCCCACTCCACGACTTAAGAGAATTGTAGGAAACTTGGATAATGGGGCTGAGAACTGATGATAAACTATTTCCTGGAAGGTAAATATCCTGTGTAACATAAAATATTGGTTACAAAAGTATTAGTTCCTACGTGCTCATTAGAAAAGACTTGTAGGAATGTTGTCTGGAACGTACTGTTCTTATTCTTGGATTTATTTGATAGAGTTCCTCCCCTTGTAACTGATAATTCTCATTTGGAGTCCACCTCTTCAGAGGCTACTGGAAGTAAGGATGCCCTTAAAATACTTATTTTTCCATAATAAGCTACATGCATAGTAACCTGTTTCTTTACTCTGCATCTACTCAGTCCTCCCTCATTTAATGTAAGCCTGCAGTCAAAAAGGAAACGCTCCTTTCTTCATAGTGGTTCCTTTTGTTTGCTCAACTGTTTCCTTGTGTTGCATCCCTTTCTCTTACTGTTTGCCTTTCTTATGTAGTTACTTGTCATATCCCTTCAGAATACATAACCTCAGCCCCAAAGTATCTTAAGCAAACAATGGTACTCTAGAAAGCAGAGGTGTTACTGCTGGGACTGAGGGGTGCAGCTGAGGATAAGGGCACTCTCCTGTTTGGTGGTAGGGAATTTGGAGCTACACTGCTGCAGTCCTCCTCACTAGATAATCTGTGCTGGCTTTGTTGTGGCCTGGCTGGAGACAGCACAGCCACAGCAGCTTGCTGATAGTAGAGTGTGGAGTAAGGAGCTGAAAGCTTCGTGGGAAGGAGGCTGTCACTGCTGGTTAGATACTTGCTTTTCTGAAGAGCAGGTGTGTGTTTGTCGTTCACTCCTTTTTAAACTTGTGCCAGTAATACAGAGTTTGATTCTGTGTTTCTTTCTTGCAGGTATAGAACGGGATGCAGTTAGTACTTTTACCAAATATATTTCTCCAGATGCTGCTAAACCAATACCTGTTACAGAAGCGATGAGAAATGACATAGTTGGTAAGACTGCATTCTGCTTATTAATTTTGGAGCTTCCACATAATGATCTATTTCTGGAATCTTCAGAAAGTAGTGCCAGTGTCTCTTGAAAGGCCTTTTTGCATGGTCAGGACCAGCTGATTCTAGCAGGTTTGAAGTGCAGTATTTCATGAACTAGCCATTGCCCATCTTTCAAGTCAGTAAACCAACTGTGCATTACATCTAAATTGTTCTTTCTTTACAGCAAAAATTTGTGGGGAAGATGGACAAGTGGATCCTAACTGCTTTGTTACAGCACAGTCCATAGTGTTTAATGCAATGGAACAAGAGTAAGTGGTGTGTGTTGTCCTTTGCAAAAGGTGCTCCCATTAAAAATGCTTACGAAGACATAAAACACTGTATGGTTGTCTTCTGCACTTGTAACTGTGTTCAGATCTCTGCCTCCAAATCTGTTCTTGTGATTGCTTGCTGAAGTTGTGTTTCTGTGATATTACTGCATTCTTTGTATTGTTCTCCTGTTGTTTGTGTACCCTGTGCTGTTTCTGTCTGACTGAAGGCTTCTGGGGCAAGAAGGAACTGATTTATAAAGTGCGTTTCATGGTGTTGACCCTTAGTAACAAATTGTTGCTCTGCCTGCAGGCACTTTAGTGAGTTTCTGCGAAGTCATCATTTCTGTAAATACCAGATCGAGGTGCTGACCAGTGGGACTGTTTATCTGGCTGACATACTTTTCTGTGAATCAGCTCTGTTCTACTTCTCTGAGGTGAGTGTTAGGTTTTGGGCTTGTATTTCTTTCTGTCCCTTTCCATTTGATAGAGAGTAACTCGTTCCTTGAAAGCTTCAATACAGACACCTTAAATATAACCAGAGAGATGAGGTGTATCATTTTCCTGGATTATGTTTAAATATAGTTGAAATGGGTTGTACTGTTCTTGTCCACATGTAGAATAATTTCACACATCTAAACCTTTATGCTACGTTGTAGAATAAGTATTTGTATCTTCAGTTTAGTGACCATTTCTGTGTGACTGTGCTTTGTAGGAGCTCTGATGTGGACTTCTTAATCTTGCTATATGAAGCAGTGACTTGGAGAGCATTGAATGTAGATAAAGAAAAATTCTGGTTTAAATACTTCAAGAGGGCACTGGGCTGAAGTGAGAGGTTGAATGATTGTACAGTTATGTGGTCCTGTACCAGCCCAGCATAGCATGAAAACAGATTCTTGTCCATACAATGCAAACAAGCAGTGGGATGGGATGGGTTTGTGTTAATTGTAGTTGCTTGCTGAAACTTTTTTTTTTTTAATTTCCCTTCTAGTACATGGAGAAGGAAGACGCAGTCAATGTATTGCAGTTCTGGTTGGCAGCAGATAACTTCCAGTCTCAACTCGCTGCCAAAAAAGGCCAGTATGATGGGCAAGAAGCACAGAATGACGCCATGATTTTATATGACAAGTGAGGGAGTTCAACAGTTATCTTTCTGAAGCTCTAATTTTGTCTTTATACTTGTGTTGCACAGTGAAAGAGGAGCTGTTAATTTTCAGGCGGTGCTCTGCAGTTCTGCACTGCTTTGCTAAAATGTGTTATTTAGATGGCCTCTGTGTGTGCACAAAAACCCAGAGTTTTCCTCATACGTAAGGAGAAAATCGTTATAAAGTCTTTGTTCTTTAAACAAAAACCAGAATTTGAAAGACTTGATTGCTAAAACAGATGTGTAAGTGCAAAAGAATCTTAACTTTCCGATTGTCTTAGCCATTACATGTAGGCTGCAAGTGCTTTCACCATACATATGAAAAACAAGCTCTGTTTGGCTTTTACTGTTTCAAAAGATTTTTTTTAAGGAAATGTCTGGACTTCAGTAGTGTTACTTTTTCTTTATTTTGGGTTTCAGCTTAGCAATAATGCTGCTGGAGGCTGGACATAAGAACTGCTTCTGGAATCCTAGTTGTGAGAGGCTTGTTATAGAAGCTTGCTGAGAACCTATACTAATATGAAGTAAAAATTGAAGAAGGAAAGAACTCGCTTGTGTTGGTTCCACCCTTTCCCTCCCCCCCTTCATTAACAAACTCAGTTTTTAATGAGCAAATACTGCTTCACAGTTATGGGTATTTTCTGCTTCATTCCTGTTTCTCTGTTACAGAACTGTGTGTAAGGTTCTGCTCACTGATGATCATATTATGCTTTGTTCTATCTGTACCTTCAGGGAAAGGCTTTATCAGAACTGTTAAGACGACTTTTTTCCTCCCTGCCCTTAGTTGTTATGAGCTGTGCATTCATTTTTGAAGCCAGCACCATCTAGTGGCTGCAGTGGTGTTAAAGGCCTCTGGTGGAAAAGGGGCAGGTATTCGGCACTGGCAAAACTTTACAAAACCTTTCGTGTTGTCTTCTGTCTGGTGCTGCAGGTACTTCTCCCTTCAAGCCACACATCCTCTTGGCTTTGATGACTCTGTGAGGTTAGAGATTGAATCCAACATCTGCAGGGAAGGTGGGCCTCTCCCTAACTGTTTCACTACTCCCCTCCGGCAGGCCTGGACTACCATGGAGACGGTGAGACACCTCCTTCAGACTGGTTTTGGCAGTTAGTAGGAATCATGGGGAGATTTCTGCAGTGTCAGGCATTCCTTTTTAGCATCTTTGCCTCGTTCTGTTGTTTTAATGACTTCCTGTTTGCATAAGTAATACAGCAGTATTAGTGAAGCTTGATAGCATGTTTTCCCCAGCCTGACTTGAAAAGATGACAAGGTGTGGTTTTGAGCATTGTAGCAAAATGGCTTTGAGCCTGCTGGGTGCTCAAGCCTTTCCAGGCAAAAAAAAAAAATCTGAATTTCAGTTCCTGTTTGTGGTGGTTTGGTTACTTTCTAGCAATTTGTTTCATTTTGCAGTAGAACTGAAAGTAATGCAGTAGCTAATCCAGCTTAATTCCTTGTGGGAGCACGTGTACCATCCACACAAGGGCTGATGTGTTCATGTGTCCCTTCTGTTCTGCAAGAGACCTATGGGAATTGTGCAGGACAGCCTTGATTAAAGAGGACTTCTTCTGTCTCTCAGGTTTTTTTGCCTGGTTTCTTGTCCAGCAACCTTTATTACAAATACTTGAATGATCTTATCCATTCAGTTCGAGGAGATGAATTTCCAGGAGGAAACATTGCACTGAGTATTCAAGGGCCTGGTGGCTCTCCAGACAGTGATTCTGCAGGGGGCCCAGATGGCTCTGCCTCCCAGGTAGGAGTTCTTTTGATTCCCTTCTGGTAAGTGCTGCAGTCATGTTGCCATTGCTGGGCAGGGTACTCTGATAGTTCATTAACCATAACTGGAGCTGTGTGCTTGTTCCTTTGCAGTACTGTGTAGAAAAAGAACGTGACTTTCTTACACAGTGCATATCTCAGTGACATAGGAAAGGTATCTGCCCTGTGCAGTGCCCTGGTTGTGGGCCAGCACCTTTTTGTGTTACCTTTTGGGGTGCTGCTTCCTGAGAATCATATTCCTCCATGGGTCTAACTTAAGACACAGGCAGGGGAGCACATCCCATTCTGAAACCATCCAAATAACATCAGGGAAACCCTTCAACCAAGAGTTGTCTGTTCCAAAAATTCTAGCTTTTCTTAATTCAAATGTGGACAAGGGAAAAGATGAGCAGATTCTAGCTTATCTGTAACCAGCTCAGCTTGCAAACGCAGGCCCAGCAGAGAGCGGAAAAGCCAAGCAGGATCTGCTTCTGCTGAATTGCTTTTACTGAATGCTGCAGGGAGTTTAATCTGGTACGTAGGACCAGCAATCCTGACACGCTGTGTTTTCAGCAACCTGGAAGCAGCACTGTCTGCTTTCACTAATTTTGTACTTCCTGGTGAAATGGAAAAATGGGAGCAAAACCTGTGTGTTCTGACATCTTGAATTATCCTGCTGTCTGATAGAAGGAGGAGTAGAAACTGCTTGCAGTTGACTTGCTTGGAGGGTTTAGGGAGTGCTGTGCTTTTTTGCTGTGCATTTGTACTTATCTGAGTAGGAGAATCTCCAGTGCTCTGCATGTTTCTGCATAAAGAACAGCACTTACACAGACCAGCAGGAAAGGAGTTTGTGAGGCAGCTGCTGTAATGTTTGTTCTGAGCTAAGGTGCTTGTAGATTGCTGTGCATTTGTGTTCTCCCTGCTGCTGCTCAAATGTTTCCTTTTTTTTTTTGCATAATCTTATATAAGATAAATATAAGACTAAAAGATAAATATTGTTCTCTGTTTATGGGGGAAGCACAGTGTTGGGGAATTGCTCACCAAGGGCATGAGAGGGATGAGTGAAACTGCTGCAGCTTTTGAGGCAGACAAATAATGGCCATGCACACACAGATCTGTTTGGCTGATAATGCTTAGACAGCAGTCTGCACGTCTGTGTGTGCTGACTGCATGTTGTGTCTGGTGGCTCTGTTTGTAAACTATCATTCTCTGTTTGTAAACAGTGTTGTGCTGCATGAGGAACTCACCTTTGTGTAGATGCTCTCTAATTCTGTTGTGCTTGTATAGAGATGTCTGGAGGTTTACCTAAGTAAAAGCTCTAAAGTAGTAATTAAGTGTTAAGAAGCTACTAGTTGTTTGCACTGGGCACTAATACTTAGAATTTTTGTTTGTAGTCCAGTATCAAAAAGGCTAATGTTAAAATCCTGAAAAATTTTGATGAAGCAATAATTGTAGATGCTGCGAGTCTGGATCCAGAATCTTTATATCAACGAACATATGCAGGGTAAGGCTCAGTGTCTCATTCTTCCTCGCTTGTGTTTCGTGTCTTTCTCATTTTTGCCATGTCCTTCTGCACTGAGAATGCACATAGGTAAAAAATGTTGCAATCTTAGTGTTTGAAAGTAAATTTCTGTAGTTAGGGTGTTTGAACACCAATGTCATAGTGAACATTTCTCTGACCAGAGTGGCAGCCAGAGATATTTCTATTAGGATTTTCCTCCAGCTGTTGACTCCAAGAGGAGTAAAATATAGCAAAGCAGTTCCTATTTAAATTCCAACAGAAAAAAAAAAAATGCATCTGATGTTCTAATGTAGAGCTTTGATTTCTCCCTGCTTCCATAAAAGAGAAGAGCTTGTACTTCATTAGTAGGTTGCACTGCTGTTTTTCTGTATAAGTTGTCATTATAAATCTCTTTTGCCCTGTGGGTCTCATGCAGAAATTTGTTTCTGTAGCTACTTTGCTTTTCTATTCCTTACCACTCTTGTGTCCCTTTAAGTACTGTAAGCTGTTTTCTCCTTAATAGTGTTTTATAATACTGTAGAGCACTTGCTGGCACTGCCTGCTGATAGGATTGAGTCACAGAAGCATTTGCCTACTTCAAGTTTCTAGAATAACTTTAAATATAGACTCTTATGTTCAGATATACAGGAATGGAGATTTTTTTTTTCCCAGTGTATCAGTTTTAGGTGGAAATGGTGGTAACTGGTAAAATGCCAAATTTTTGGACACGAGTCTGTATAGTACTGATCTCTTTTGTTTTCCTGATGGATAACTTTCCCTGTGCTGAAGTTCTCTTGGAAACCAGTGTGGTTCCATTCTTCCTTCTCTCTTCAGGAAGATGACATTTGGACGAGTCAGTGACCTGGGGCAGTTTATCAGAGAATCTGAACCGGAGCCTGATGTCAAAAAATCAAAAGGTTTGCTTTCAGTGTCAGTAAACATCCACAGAACTTTTCCTTACTTCAGTCAAGATGATTCTTGACTCTTTCCAGCTTTGTGTAGAGCCAAACAGAGATGCTTAGGGAATTCTGAGGCAAAGCCCATCTCCAGCCATGTTCTCTAGCCAAGTCCTGCTTCTCTCCTCCAGCTGGGAGTACAAGCAGCCTGTGGGAGCTGGAGCTCTCCATGGAATGTGGCAGGGATGAAAGCCTCTTGCAGCTGAGCTGATCAGGCCTTCAAAGGTTTGGTTTCAAAATGAAAAAGAACTTCAGCTCACCACATGCTTCCCTTCCACTTTAGGATCTGCTGTTAATTCTGCTTTTCAACTCTGCTTTCTGGTAAAAAGGAAAGATTTGGACTTGCTGCCAAGAGAACCATGGCTCCCTCTGTTCCCCTGTCTTTCATGTCTCTCTTGTGTTCTCTGACACCAGCAGTGCAGGCCATTCAGAAACGTACAGGGAAGTAGCTCCAATAAGGATGTGCCACAGAGCTTGCTAATATAGCTTTTTTTTTTGTCTCAACTAGGGTCCATGTTTTCACAAGCAATGAAGAAGTGGGTTCAAGGAAACACGGATGAGGTGTGTTCTCTTTTATCTGCTCCTCGTGGCATACTTCACAGTTCACATTAGGGAAATCAGGTGTTCAGGTTCTTAATCCTGGCTGTTTCTCTGGTAACACCAATCAGAACTCTCAGGCTGTGTACCAAATACTTCACACCTGTGATATGGTGTGGGGTTCTTTTTGTCCCTATTCCCCCCCACCAGTGCTTGATGGTTTAACTGATAAAATTAACTGTGTCAACGGGGTTTTATTAAGAGTGGCAGTGCTCATGTTTTTTGCTTTTTGCTGTGAAGTAATCACTGTACACGGGTTACAGGCTGCATTTCTCCCCTCCAGAGGGATTTGGAGAAGTATAAAGAATTCACCAAATTGCATCAAGCAGTAAATATTCCTATTAATTGGATTGAATGCAGTGCCTGGAAGCCAAGTCCATTTGCACCAAGGGAAGATCTGCTTACTACAAGTCACTGTGTTGTGAATGTTAACTGCCTGTCTGAGGTTGAGAACGTGAATTATGCTGAGAATGCTGTATTCTCATTTAACAATTCCACCTGTGTTTGGGATGTTTTGTCTATGGCAGGCTCAAGAAGAGATGGCTTGGCGGATAGCAAAGATGATCGTCAATGATGTCATGCAGCAGGCACACTGCGAGCAGCGCTCAGACAAGGGCACAAAGGTAAGAGGTGGAAGGATGCACGCCTCTGTCTGGCCTGAGCCAGGGTGTGGGAGGAGCAGAGCTCATGCTTGCTTTCCTGGTGCCTCTGAAATGCTACCAGGAGTTCAGACTTTGTATGATGTGAAGAACCAAAGGTTGGACTCCTTTCAGCCTACGTTCAGTGCTGTAGGAGTTTTTAACAGATCTTCAGTGGCTCTGTGCAAGTCTGCAGCCGTGTTGATAAGCAGTTTAGTGTTGCACGTTGATATTTGATGCATATTGATGCCTGCTGACTAGGCTTCGAGCATTGGTCCATAGTTTCACTGTGTGACTTTTGATTTTTCTGCAGCAGTTACGTTTAAATGACTTGCATAATAATTTCACCTAATAGCTTGGCTACAAATCACATAATTCCAGTCTAACTAGATGAAAAGGTCACTAAGCACAATATTGGGAAATGTCAAGTGGCTGCAGATGTTCTTGATTCAGTTAAGCCTGTTACTGTAAGCTGAAGATTGAGAGTAGCTTTTCTTTCTTTTCCAAACTTGTAAGCATACCTGGCTTCAACACTTGTGAACACAAAGTGTCTCTCTATTGAGTGACTGTTGTGTGTGTTTTAGGGTATGATGAACTCTAACCCTGCTCTTCCTTTTCCAGCTATGATTTTAGAAATGCCAGAACAGGAAATCTGGTTTACTGCGTTGAGAATGAGTGAACTTTCCCATTTGGTGGATTCTTTAACACAGCCAATAAAAACAAAGCACTGTTAACTCCAACTGCTGATAACTCCCTCGTTTATAAGGAAGAATTAAAAAGAAGCAATCCTATACCTCCACTGTAGAGCGTGAAGAAACACTTTTTCCTGTTGTATGTGGCATTTACCATGATGGTTTTTAGAGATGAAGAGATCATTGCTGAACATGTCACTGAAAAACTGTGATCAGCTTCACAAATACTTGACCCTGTCTCAAAAAGACTCCTAAGCAAAATATCTGGAAGGGGACACAAGCAGCAACAAGGAGGGGAGAGTTTTGCTGTAGTTTCTAGTTCTGCAACCAGTGATTTTGTAACACGTAACTGCAAAGGCCATGGAATGTGTCCCTGACATTGGCCACTGGAGGAGCAAACGTGAAATGGTGAATTCATTTGGCAGTGAATGACCTAAAAATCTCTAAGTTTTTAATTTTCCTTACTTGAAATAGATGAGTATTCAACTGTAAGATAAATGTATTTTACTTCATAACTCCATTAACTTTGAAGGCAGCGTAGAATGATGAGGAGCAAAGCCTGGACGGTGCAACTCTTCCTTGTCAAGCTCTGACAGTTGCACACTTCCATTCATCTCCTGCTTCTAACACAGCAGACTCGAGCAGACTCCAAATCTTACACTTGTGCAACCCTCTGCTCCTGAGCCTGGGCTGTGAGTGCACACCATGTTTTGAGGAGATTCTACCCAGTAGACAGCTCCATTTTTTTTTTTCCTTTCCATCCCCTAAGCAAGGAAAAAAGTAATTGCTGCCATGTGTTACTGCTGTTCTGCATAGCTTGTTGTCCTCAAACCAACACAGTATCTAATTCCAGATGTTTGGTTTACAAAGGAAAATAACTTTAATGACCTCTGACCGCCTTTTTCCTGACACTGTCAATACTTGCAACATACAAAACCTTTAAGTAAAGCCACAGCGTGATGCAGCACCTCCATTTTTTCCAGTGAATTGATTTTTACAGAGTATCAAAAGCACTGTGTGTAACTCTGTTACATCACTGCATTTTTAGTATACAACACTTCTACTTTGGGTTTTTTGTTTTACTCATGATTGCTTTCTTTTTCTTGTGCAAAAAAAAATCACTTTGCAAAAGAACTCAAATCATCTCCAGTGTTCCAAATATTTTGATTGACTAGCAAGTGTTATTCTGTTGCAATATTTGATTGTATAGAGAGACACTGTATTGTCTATATATTAAAAAAAAAAAAAGGCAAAAAAGGCTGTGTATAGGTTTTTGGTACTATGTACCACCTCTTATTTCTCTCATGCCCAAGTATTCATGTACTTAAAGCATACTCTATTTAATTGTGTTTTGATTTAAAATATATAAATATTAAAATTTGTGTCAGTTTTCTGTTTTGATGGGATTTGAATTTAGATGTTGGGTTTTTTTTCACGTAGGTCGTGGAGGTTCATAAAAGAGAGAAAACATTGTAATGTTTGCCCTTTACATTTGCAAACATTTCTTAATCTTGTAATGGATGGCATTGAATTAGGAATGATGTCTGTAAATATTAAACAAGTTTTTGAACTGGGGGGGAGGGGAGAGCTGTATTGGGGTCTCTCTGTTGCTGTGCCTGATATCTTTGATGTGTGGAGAGCTGATGGAGAGAACCCAAGGACGGGAAGGCAGAGTTCTGTGGTAAGGAGGCACTGGTAGCTCTGAACCTGCTGTGGTGTGAAGTACTGAAGGTGTGATTTGCACAACAGAGCTGAGATTGCTCACAAGGCTGGGCTGCGTGATCACAAACGCGGTAGGGAGAGGTGCGGATGGACGTCGTGCAGTGCAGTGCTGACCTACACGTGCATTGCTCCGGCTTGGGCAGAAACCCGAACAGCAACCCACTTTGCATTCACCGCCGTTCTTTCTTTTTCCTGCCTTGGCCACGTTCAGACCTCAGCAGCTACTTTGCTGTCCTAGCAGAGCGCATTTACAGACTACAAGCCCCAAGTTTGGGCCCTGATCACGCATTCTTTCAGCAGCTGCATTGCAGACGAGACGAGCAACGCGGAATTTATCGCTTGCTTCGTGACGGATTTGCGTAGCAGGGTTGAGTCTTTTTCCAGCCCAGCTAAACAGCATTTCGGTGAAACGCTCCCTGCAACCCCGAACCCGCGGCTCCCACCGCCGGCCACGAGGGGGCAGCAGCGCCGCACCCAGCGCCTCCCGCACCCCCCGCCCCGCGCAGAGCGGCCGCTTCCGGCCCACGTGGGTCGCACGGGCACATGGCCGCGGTGAGCGGGGCCGGCAGCGGGACCCAGCGCGGGGGGGGACGGGACGGGAGCTGGGACGGAGGGGCTGCGTCCGCACGCAGAGCCTGGAATGGGGCGGGGCTGTACGGGATGGCAGGGGCCGGGGTGTCCCGCGGTCTCCTGAATGCTACGGAGTCTCCTACAGGGCTCCTCCGGCCTCCTGCGTGGGTTTCTGCCGGTGCTTCCGCCGCGAGGCTCCCCCGGAGCGGCTCACCTCCCCGCCGGGGGCTGTCCCTGCCTGGGGCTGAGCGCTGCGGGGCCGTTCCTAACCTGTACCGGCCCTGAATCCGCTGTCCTGCAGAGCATGGAGCCTACAGAGGACGTGGAGCGGCTCTTGATCCAGTTCCGCGATGAAGCCGGCGAGCCGCTCGGCTCCCCCTTCGACGTGCCCGTCAGCATCACCCCAGACAAGCTGCAGCTGGTGTGCAACGCCCTCCTGCAGCAGGTGAGGCTGCCGGGTCCGGAGCGAATTCAGCTCCTGGTGCCCGGAGCCGCCCCCTGCCACCTCTCCTGCAATTTCACCTCCAGGATGAGCCGGTGCCTTTGGCCTTCTTCTTCCACGATGCCGAGATCGTCGTTTCGCTGGAGAAGACCTTGACAGGGCAGGCAGTGGAGACAGAAAAGGTTCTCGACATCATCTACCAGCCGCAGGCCGTGTTCAGGGTGCGGGCGGTGACGCGCTGCACCAGCTCCCTGGAGGGACACACCGAGGCCGTCATCTCCGTTGCCTTCAGCCCCACGGGAAAGTACGAGAGTCCAGCTGTGGGTGGAGCACGTCTCCATGCAGCAGCCACCGGGGCCCCGTGCTGATCCTGCTGTCCCTCCTGTCCCAGGTACCTGGCGAGCGGCTCTGGGGATACAACTGTCCGCTTCTGGGACCTCAGCACGGAGACGCCGCAGTTCACAGCCAAAGGTGGGTGCAGGGGGTTCCAGGGGGCAGCTCCCCCTGTCCCACTCAGTGGGACAAACTGGGCAGACGTTATGTGCTGCGTGGGCTGGGACTGCCCTCAGGGGAATGAAGCAGCTCTTTTGCACTGAGTTGAGGAGAAAGAGAGGAAGAAGGGTTTGCCCTATTCTTGTCCCGATGTTGTGGCTGCTGCATCCCGGGATGTTGGGGACAGGTGGGTGCAGCTCTCTGCTCACACTTGCTTGTGCTCTCTCTCCCAGGTCACAGACACTGGGTGCTCAGCATCGCCTGGTCACCTGATGGCAAGAAGCTGGCCTCAGGCTGCAAAAATAGCCAGGTAGGTCTATTAGTACCCTGGCAGAGGGTCAGTGGTCAGCTCAGGAGACCCTGCACAGCCATACAACCTGCTAAATGGGCTCCAGGGTATTAGCAATGAAGACTTGTTTTCTCTAGCAGCTGGGGCAAGCAGGTGTCTAGTTGTTCAGGGCAGGATTCCCAGTGTCCTGGAGAAGCTTTGCATGTTGGCACGTCGCAGTGGTAGCGTGTGGTGTCTTTGAACTGGCCTGTGCCTCAGCTGTGCCAGGCAGCACTCTCTTGCCTTTGCAGAAGTCTCACTGTAAGAGCCCTGCTGTTTTGTGGCAGACGCTTTTCCCTCTGTACAGGAAAGAGTCCAGGATCTGGACGTGGTCCTTGGCAGACAGTTCCATCACGAGGGAGATTTCTGGAGCAAGAAGGGGTATCGCTTGGCCAAACCAGTGTGGTTGTGTGTGTGACCCAGACGTGCAGCAGCAGCCTGTTTCATAGTGCTCCTGCTCAGACACAGCCAAATTCCCTCTTACAGGAATGCTGGGGAGAGCCCTGCTCCAGTTATGGGGCAAAACTTATGTGCTAAACACGCTTCCAGAAATGTCTTGGGAAGCAGGAGCAAGTGGGCACAATTAAAAGCAAGTTAGTAACTTGCTAGTCTGCAGCGGGACGTTGGCTTGCTCTGACTTTTGAACAGCCTGGGAGTGAGGACAGCAGCTGCAGAGCTGCTGAGTGCTGCTGACCTGGGCTCAGTGTCTGAGCAGCTTCCCTGTGAGGCCGCTGTGATATGAGCCCAAAGAAACAAGCAGGTTCTGGCTTTAATCTGACCCAGGGAGCTGCTTGTTCTGTTTTTGTTGTTTCTCCGAGTTTCTTGCAGTATATGACTAATGCCTTGGCTCTTTTGATGAGCATTTACAAAGAGAGAGAGAAAAAGCAACAGAAAACCAGCATGTGTCCCACCCACAGAATCCGATAATAAGTAGCATTTAGCCCGCTCTGGCTTTCATCATGCTCTGCAAACATTCACCAACTCTCTGGCACAGGCTGTAAGGCTCAGGCTGGCTTTCTGGAGAGCCGGATTGCTTTTGGGCTGGGGCAGATATTTTTGTAGCAGCAGCAGCATCTGAAACGAAGAGGAAGGCAATCAGGTCTCATGCTTTCAGATGTCAGCTGATTGCGGCTGGGATCAGCAAAGGCATCCGGCTCTCCTGCTCCCCTCCCTTTCTGCTCTGTAAATCCCCACAAGACTGAGGATACCTATCATTTCTAAATGGAGCCCAAACCATCCCTGGGATTCACATGACGTGTGGCCTGATGCAACCCTCTTGCTTCTTCTCTTGGGCAGATATTTCTCTGGGACCCAGCCACGGGCAATCAGATCGGCCGCGTTCTCACTGGCCATTCCAAATGGATCACGTGTCTGTGCTGGGAGCCGCTCCACATGTAAGTGAGGGGCCAACCCAGCCTTCCTTCCTTCCCCTTTACTTTTAAGGCAAAGATGAGCTTGATCTGAAGGGCATTCCTCTTGTTTGCCTTTGTCCTGTTATGGTGTGCAGAGAGAGTGCGTTCAGAAGAAGTGGCTCACAAGGTGGGGCAGGAAAAATGCATCCAGCTCTGGAGTCCCAGCTGCTGCTTGCTGTTGAGCTGTGCTTTGGATTTCTTCACCCTCCTATAAAAGTGAGACCTGTTGATGGAAACTGCTTAGTGTTTTCATAGTGCTACAGAAACTGCCCACTGGAAGCAGGAAAGCCTGTGGACGTGGAGCCTGAGCTCAGCCTCTGCAAAGCGCTCTCTTTCTGACGTCCTGCATCCTGATTGCATCTGTTTGTCATGGGTGCTGATTAACTGTGCAAGCTCCTTATCCCAATCAGCTAAAGCTTTGTCTGGGAGAGATGAGTAGAGGGGAATAGTTATAGTCAACAATCCAAGAAATTATAGCAATGAAGAGGAAAAAAAAAGGGGGGGGAGGGAGAGGGGGGGAAGGTCCTGTTAGAGCAGAGTCATGTAAATTAAATTTGCCAGTAGGAAATTCCAGCAAACAACTAATTGGATTTGCAAAAACTGATTATGAAGGAGGATCAGGAAATGGAGAGGAAGGAGATGCCCCTGCCAGGGCCTGACTTCCCTGTCTCCAGCTGGCTGTACTCTGTGCTCAGTTCCTGCACAAAAGGATGGATGGGTTGTGCTCTTCCTCAGCCCCTCATGCCATCGATGTGCGGTGTTATCGCTTGTTACTGCATCTCCTGACTGCTTGGCATAGTGCTGTGCTGCTCAGTTTTGCTTCTCCTTTGAGGACAGTTTGTTGTCAGCAGCCAGCTAAAGAGAAACAAAGCTGGTGCTCTGGCAGCTTCCACTCCTGAGCGCTGTGATGCAGCAGGAGGCAGTGAGTGTCCTTTTCCTACTGGGCCAAAGTGCTGGTGGTTATAGGAGTCGCTGCCCCAAGGGGGTGTGGAAACTGTTGCTGGTTTTGGAGTGGGTCATTAAAAAGGTGTTGATAAAAATGCTGTGCAAAGGACTGGGGGCCATTTGTTCCCCTGTTCTCACTGGGTGCTGGCCAGCAGCTTCCAGCTGTGTCCAGCTTGCTCTTCCTGAACTGTGAGGATGGACTTTTCAGCT
This sequence comes from Phasianus colchicus, assembly GCF_987193195.1. NCBI lineage: Eukaryota > Metazoa > Chordata > Aves > Galliformes > Phasianidae > Phasianus > Phasianus colchicus. The sequence continues at coordinate 7,577,427 of NC_143456.1, forward strand.
CTGCATCACTTGGATTGCAGGTCAGCACATCTCCTGCCAGACACCAAGTATGGTATAGACAGGATATTATACATAGTTTTGTTTCTGGTGGTCTGTGCTGCTCGAGGAAGTCTCCTTGCCCAGGAAAGGTGCTAGTTTGTGGTCCCCCTCATAAGTCAGTGGGTTAAAGTTGCCTCCTGTAATAACAGAGTAATTACTCAAAACACAGGAGCTGGGTTTATACTGGATCAGTGCTTCCAGGGTACAGCCCAACAGTTGGTTTGGAAGGATGCATCTGCCTGCTGTTCCTTTATCTGCAGAATCTGCTGTCTGTAGCCCACTTCCTGGCCTCCCTCTGGTCTTAACCCAAAAGAGAAAGTTGTCTTTTATTGACTTCTGCCCTTAAATCTTCTGAAACTGATGGGAGATCTCTGTGGAGCAGATGTGTGCATTATGCAAATGGATTTTCTCTTCTTTTTGCTCAGAAACCCGGAGTGCCGCTACCTGGCCAGTGCTTCCAAGGATGGCAGCATCCGCATCTGGGACACGCTGATGGGCAGGTGTGACAAAATCCTCACGGGCCACACGCAGTCGGTGACTTGTGTGAAGTGGGGAGGCGATGGCTTGCTCTACTCCTCCTCCCAAGACAGAACTATCAAAGTTTGGAGAAGCCAGGATGTAAGTGGGGCAGGTAGCCCTACAACCTGCCAACAAAAGGGGCTGGATGCAACTTTGCCTGCTCTTCCTGGCACAGGTTATAGCTGTCTGTCTTGCCTTTCCCTCTCTAAGTGGGTGGTTTTGTTTCTAGGGCATCCTGTGCCGCACCTTGCAAGGCCACGCTCACTGGGTGAACACCATGGCCCTCAGCACCGATTACGTTCTCCGCACTGGTGCCTTTGAACCTGCTGAAGCCACCATCAACCCACAGGATATGAGTGGCTCCTGTAAGTGCAGCCTTGTGTTGGAATGTGGAAGAGAAAACCTGATGTCTCTTCTTAATGCTGCCGTGAGCTGAAGCAATCTTGAAATCTAAGAGGAGACTTTGTGCTGATGTTGCTCATGCTGACAGCCATGATCTTTCTGGTGTGTGCATGGAGTTAAGCAGTCTGGGAGCTGGGAAGGCTATCTTGAATTCAAGGCCACTCTGCTTGCAGAGTGGCCCGTGGCAAAGAGGAATAGGCTGAGCAGTCACAATATGTCTGCTTGGCCTACAAAGCCAGGACTGTATTTGGCAAATCAAGGTTATAAAGTTGCTTTTCCCCCAACAGTTTCCAGTCTCTTTTCCTACCCTTCTCCCTTTTTCTCTTCCAGTGGCAGAACTGAAGGACAAGGCACAGCAGAGGTATGATAAAGTCAGGGTAAGTCCCATTAGAAAGTTTGTCCTTGCTGTGGTTTATAACACTAGTGCTGGTGGAAGCAGTAAACATGCACAGTTGGCTGTTGACCCCAACACTGGGTGTGTTTCCAAACATTCCACAGCTGGATTGTACAAAATTTGAGTTCTTTCATCCCTTTCTCAGGGCCAGGGACCAGAAAGGCTCGTCTCAGGTTCAGATGATTTCACACTGTTTCTTTGGAGGCCAGCAGAAGACAAGAAGCCACTGGAGAGAATGACAGGTCACCAGGCATTGATTAACCAAGTCCTCTTCTCACCAGACACCCGGATAATAGCCAGTGCTTCCTTTGACAAATCAATAAAGCTCTGGGAGGGCAGGACAGGAAAGTGAGTTTTTTTTTGTTCTGTTACAGAGGTGGTGTTTGGGTCTGTGTGTGATGCACAGGTTATGCAGAGATCAGCAGCACCCTGTTGTCATTGTCAGCAGCTCCCTGGTGTGTGATAGTCTGCCTCTTTGCTTTACTGCTGTCACTCTCTGCCCTTGATAGGTCCTCCTTGTCTGGCTCCTCATGTGTTGCATGGTTTTGCTTGGCTGGGTGGCTCTGCCACAGCACTGCACCCAAGTGGCACATGCTGTCCTGCTACAGGGATGGTTCTCTGGGGCAGGCGTGGCTGTAGTGGGGTGGGATGTTCCACTTGACTGCTCTCCTGAAGACACGTGCACGTTGCACACTGTAGAGTGACCCAGTTTAAATAGTGCCTGTGCCAGGGAACAGCTTGTTCTGGATGATGGAAATTTGTGTAGCTATGAGTGATGCTGTTGGTGTTTGGGTGCCCCTGCAATCCAGCTTTTAACCTCCTGATGGAGTATTGGTTAGCTTTATGGAGCAGCAGTCCTTCCATTGTTCTGTCTTTGTACCTATGATCTTTGGTTTTGTGTCAGTAATTTAGTGGTCTTTCTAAGCCTTGGCATGTTCCTGTTAAGCTAGAGAGAGAAAGTGAGGCTGCAGCATTGCCTGCTGGTGGTGGAACTGAAGTGAAGAGCCTTTCCACTAGAAGGGTCTGAACCTATCTGGAGGGATTTAAGACATATTGAATGGATTCTGTATAGCAGTTGGCTGCCCTGTGCGTGCAGGAAAGGAGTGTGCTAGGCATCCTATGGCAGGGCTTGATTGCAGTTAGAAAACAATGATTCTATGATGAAAAAGCACGAAGGCAGCACAAGAGTGGGTTTGAGACAAACCTGGGTGCCTGCTCCTCTCACCGCTTGGTTGTGCCACCTCTGCCTCAGGTACCTGACATCACTGAGAGGACATGTCTCAGCCGTGTATCAGATCGCCTGGTCAGCCGACAGCCGCTTGCTGGTGAGTGGGAGCAGCGACAGCACGCTGAAGGTCTGGGATGCTGAGACAAAGAAACTGGCCATTGATCTTCCTGGCCATGCAGATGAGGTGAGTGTCCAGTCAAAGCTGGGCTATTGGAAGTGGGGATGTCTGTTCTTTCCAGGACAGCAGGACTAACTGGGTCTCTCCTTACGCTAGGTTTTTGCAACAGATTGGAGCCCAGACGGACAGAGGGTAGCGAGTGGAGGGAAAGATAAGTGTTTACGGATGTAAGTAACCTTTGGTCCCTCAATGAGGAAGTCACAGCCACTCCACGTGTCCTTCAAAGCTGCAGTTTCCTTGCAGAGATTTGACAGCTCTTTCTGTCTGCAGATGGCGTAGATAGGAGCAGCAACACGAAGCCACCAGTCCTGTCCTAAGCTGCCCTGCCCATCAACTCAATCTGCTTGGGAGATCTGCAAGGCGATGGACAACATGGGCTGACCTGGACGTGTCTCATTGTTCCTGTCAGCTGCTATCCCTCGTGGACTCTTTCCTTATATTTATTTAAGGAAATTTTAATTTCTGTTCTTAGTAAGAGCTGTGCTTTGCAGGATCATTTTCTTCTGAGCATTACAAGAAGGAAATCTCATCTGCCTCCATCTCAGCCTCCTTTTTATAGAAATTTCAGCCTTGTAGTAGCCTCACCCTTTGAAAAGGAAAAACATAGGGGTGGGGACATATCATGCTCTTCCTTCCCATGTGAAGAATCCTGCATGCAAGAAGGCTTTTAGTGGGAACAGAAAGGGTTGTCCTTGTGTGACCTTCAGAGAGGGAGAAGAGGAGAAAAATACACCACATCATTACAGTGCAGAATTGTGCTCAGCTGCATGCCTGGGACAAAGATCTGCTGAGAACATGGTCTCAGGGCTTCTCGTTATTCCAGTAAGGTTTTGCCTTTCCACATGGCCCATTTACTCGTGAGCTGTGCCAAGCATTATCTGACAGTGATTCTCCACATCCACAGCAGCTAACTCGTTTGCCCATCCACTCAGGCCTGAGAGCAACAGGCATCAGCTTCAAATTGCTGCAAGAGTTGCATAGAGTTTTCAGGTCTCAATGGCTCTTGGAAATACAAAAATGAATCACTTGCCCTTTTGAATAGGGTGCTCGTTTCCCTTCCACTTCTGACTTGAGGAAGTAAAGAAGGGGTGGGGAAGGGGAAAGATGGAGCAGCACGTTGGGTTTTGTATGGCCCTTGCCCTGGATACGAGCTTGACAGCGGAGCTAGGGCTGTAAATGGCACAGAGTTGGCTCTCTGGAATTTCTCAAGTGTATTTATTTGCCCAGTGGGTGAGAGGAATTCACACTATTGGTAATATATTTGTAAGCTTCCTTGTGAGTCTTTTTATAAGTCAATTCAGTGAAAATTGGGATATAATTAATAGAGAGTAGAGAATATGTTGTCAGATTTCATTGCAGTAAATTAGCTCGAAGACCAAAACATTCTGCATTGCTCTCATACTGTGGTTGATACCCAGTGATTACTGCAGCTCAGGAGTTTGTTTCCCAGTTGCAGAAAATGCATTTTAGAACTTTATTCCTGCTGACAGATTTGCTTTGGATAATTAAGAGAGGATTTTGCAGTCATGACTATTTGCATCTCTGCAAGTGTTCAGGTCAGCAAAAGACTGGAAAAAATGCTACATCTTTAGTATGACTGAAAACATGAGTTGTGGTTCCTTTTGTTGTATCATTTGACTCTATCTTATGGGAAGAACTCAATATCCTGTACCTGCTCTTTCACTCATATGCTTCCTCTAGCAGATTCTCACTGGAAGTGAAGGCCATGTTGTGTCCATCTGTGTAAACAAAACCCTTCAAAATTTGCTAAGGTAAAGGTTAGGGCAGAGGGTGATGTAAAACTGTAGCTGATAATTCTTCCCCATCCAGACTAACGTGCCCTTTGGAAGGAGGGGAGCATGCTTGTAGCTGGCAGAGCTCCTATCACTGCCAAGAAGTCTGTTATGCAGTTTCATAGGGGAAACAACTCTTCTTTTTGAGGTCAGCTCTGTCTTTGTCCCCTATGTTGACTTGCTGACAGTGGTACCTTCTGCTGCTCCTTCTGTGGAAAGAGCATTGTTCTCTGCCTCCTCTTGCAAGGAACCATACAAGGTTGCTATGCCCCACATCCACAATGTGTTTTGTGTTAGAAGTGGTGATTTATCCAGCTTGGGGGAAATGTTTCTGCCTGCAGGGACAGGCGTGGTTGTGTTTGACTGTTCCCTTATCCTGCCTTCCAAACCAAAGCCATTGCTTTGCCCCCTGGCCACGCTCCTGACCTAGGTTAGTTCCTGCCATCCTTTCAGTGTCCAATTCTATGATATTTGGCACAAAACAGAGCCTGACTAAAACTCACCTCCTCAGTGGTAGTGCAAAAAGGTTTTTTAAAGCAAAATGAGAAGAACTCTTGAAAAAAGAGAGGACCTGCAATTTTACACCAGAATATGCTATCTCAGTCTTAACTGTTTTTTGACCTAATAGTGGGCAGATTTTGAATAATAATACCATGTGATGAATTCACATGTAGACCAAACAGTATTTTCCTATCTAAGCAGCTGCTCCTATTTCTATCATTTATACAGTACCAGCCTTCATGCATTCTAAGTGCTGGCCCATTTCCAGCTGCATTCCCAAGCAATCCCATAAAACTCCTCCCAGTTTTGTTTGAAAGCAGCATTTCCTGGGCTTTGCTCTGCAGTTTACTGACTTCTTTTACGTGCTGGGAATCAGCTGCTGCCTTTCCCATCAGGGCAGCTCCTTTCTGGCAGGTCACAAAGTAGCACTTGGTCACTCTTGCTCCTTTGATGACTAAAGCTTTAATTAGTTAATTTTTAGAATTGCAGTTGCAGGTTTGTGTTGGTAGTGTTGTTAATGGAGAAGATATTACTTTTGGTTGAAGGACAAATGTAGAATGTAGGCTTGAGCTCTTTCTTCGTGCCTGCTCAGAGATCCACCTCGTTACACTTAGAAAAAATATACCATAATACCTGAAGTTTTCAAACACCGTATGATAGTGGCACATACTGAATTTCCTGTAATTCACTCCAGTTTTGCCCAGGTTTCTTATTAATTGTACCACCCACGTGTGCTTACCAGAAGGACATTATTTTTCACTGATGCTGTAAGAATGGTTTCAAGCATATCTAGCTGACACAGTGCTTCTTCCCACAGAGCCCTCTGACACTTTCTCCTTTAAAAGCTGTGATAGCTCAGCTTATGCCACCGTTAATATTGTTTGAAATCCCCAATAGGAGGACAGTGGTGATAAGGACTGGGAAGCATGCCAGTCCTCTGAGAAAGGTTTACCTGTTTTGATTGACTTCCTAGGTATGCTGGAGGGAAGGAAGGAGAGAAGAAAACAGTGAGGCACCTGGAGTGAAGTAGGCTGCCTGGGTTAGAGCTGTGTGGAATAGGATGGGCGATGGGATCCTATCTCCTGGATGTAGATTTAGATAAGTGGGGCATTGAACATCCTTCTGAAAGTTGTTCTCAGGGCTGTGTGTTCTGCTTACCCAGGCAGGAATGCTGGCTAAGTGGTGTGCAAGTTGTGCTCTTCAGTTTCTGGTTCCTCCCAGCTACATGTTCGTGTTCTCCTCGACTCAGCTGATTCCTTGATTATTGTCCCAGATCAGTAATTTAACTTCCATGTGCATACTGATTGCCTGGGGAGAGATGCAAAAAATAAAATAAAAATCTTTAGAACATGAAGAAAATCAGCATCATCCTGATTGTATGTTAGGAAAGGCAGTCTTCTCTCTGCTTCTTGCTGGGACAGTCTGGGCACCATTCAGGTAGTGTTTCTCAGAAATGGCTGTTTTTGTTATGTGGCAGAAAAGGGCTTACAGTAAAGATCATCAACGCTTTAGAGGATAAAAGGAGGTATGGAAACTCGGAACAGTGATTTCTGTATAGTGCTTTCATCTGGCAGGAGTTCCTCACGTTTCCCTCGTGTATTCAGACAAGCAACTTGGAAGGTGCTATCTCCCTCCCAGATCTTTGCCTCTTGTGATCAGGAGTCCCAACCCACATCTGAGGGGCTAATTTGGCCAAATGAATGTACTGCAGCCAGGGAAGAGCCACAAATGCATTTCCAGTAATGTTATTTTATGTTTTCTTTTCCTTGACCCTGTAAGCTGGTTGTCCTTGCTGAGCTGCAGCTAGCTGGTGGGCTGTATAAATGTGCTCCTGCTATCGCACAGTAAGATATTAAAGAAATAAACTCAGCATGCAGCTCTTTGTGCTTTTGAAGAATCGCTGTGGTCTGTCTGACCACAGTGCTGGTGCCCATTGCCTGGCCACGCTTTTTGAGGGCAGCGGATAATTTATTGTCCTGCTGCATGGCTTGTCAGAGCAGAACAGTGCATCCCTCTGAGTGCTGCAGGGCTGCTGCTGCCTGTTAGTGCTAAATGGTGAATATCTGTGTGTATTCCATGGGGGAGGGAGGAGCAGTGTGATCCCTGCGGGTTATTGTGCACTGCTCTCCCAACATCTCCAGTAATTAAGCTCCCTTTAGGAGTGGTGGGCAATTACACTTGGCTCCATCCTCTTTCAGCAGCAAAAGCAAGCGAAGGTGCTGTTTGTAAATAGGTTTGCAGTAGTCTGATAGCACCAGAAATGTTGACGCCTTGAAACTCTCCCAGAGGCTAATCGAAGATCCAGTTCAAATGAGTGACCTGTATGCAAATCTCACAGCCCTTCAGATCCTGTTCAAATCTCAATGCTACGCCAATGTATTTAGTTATTCCAGTCAAACCTCCTTGCTGCTCCTTGCTGTTTTGTCCTTGCTGTGCTAAAACAAACCTGCTCGAGGGCTCCAGCCTGATTATGAGGACAAAAGGACGGCAGACATGCTGCTATCAAAGGGAGATGTGCCTCATTTTTGAAATGTAATGCAGAGTGGATGGCTTAGAAATTCCTAAAGTGGCTTTCACAGGTCAAAAGGGGTCTTTCTAAAATTTTTTAAATATTTCATAAAAAATGCAACTTGTGAGTTAGACTTTGGGGTGAAGACGCGTGCTGATACTGGGAGAATTGATACTGAATGTGAGAATCAGTGAATGGCAGAAAACAGCCAGTTCTGAGAGAAATCATTTTCTGAGTCAGGATATTTAACACATTTTCTTACTGGTTTTAAAGGGAAATTGCGAATACATGCTAGAAAGCGTTTGTGTTACTACCAACACCTTAATTTATGATTAACTTGGAATATTTTTACATCTCATTTATTCCTTCCACAGTGATGTTCTGAGCAGCTGAAATTACTTGGTCAGCTTCACTTTTTGTTTATTTGTTTGTTAGGTTAGTGCCACAAAGGAATCTTGCTGAGAACTTCAGAAAATTAAAGTGGAATTTGGTCTTGAGGGTTTGTTAAAGCCCTTTACTTCTCTGTGGCAAAAATAGTGTCTTATGATCTCTCTGATGCCTCTATATAACATTTAGAGCTTAAAATGTCCTTCATAAAGCTGTCAATATTCCCTTCAGTATCTTTTGCTAAATATTTTTTTTATCCAGATCCGTTGCCTGTAGAGAAGTCTTTAGCTGTGGAGATTTTGACATGGAGCACCGCTCCCGTAGTTCTTGGTTTTGAGTTACAGTAAGCAAAGTGAGATACAAAGAATAATGAGAGAAATGGATGCCCCATCCCTGGAGGCATTCAAGGCCAGGCTGGATGTGGCTCTGGGCAGCCTGGTGTGCTGGTTGGCGACCCTGCACATAGCAGGGGGTTGAAACCAGATGATCATTATGGTCCTTTTCAACCCAGGCCATTCTATGATTCTATAAAATAACTGCATAACTCTGCTCGGTCACTATTTCCATCTAGCAGCACTGAGCACAGATCTTATATCATGGGAATGCTGAGCTCTGACCCTGCAGGATCACGAAGTGCACTGTGTGCTGCCTGCAACCGAGTGCAGCCAAATGTACCACAGCAAAACCCGGGCAGTGCCAAGGCACTCTGGGCGGCCAGGAGGGTTAATCATTGTATGGAGACCAGAGTGCCAGCGGGATTGGGGCAGATGGGGATATCTGGGAGTCCTGAAGTGGCTCATACACGTGAAAGCTGGATGCTGAGGTGGCACAGGGGGACAACACAGAGGGAAAGGAAGTGAAAGCAGCGAGGAATGGAAGCAAAGGAGCGCAGTTATGTGGAGCTGGAGGCGAAGGTCAAAGGCTCCATGCGACTGGTGCGTGCCGCTGGTGGTTTTTAATATTTGAACGTGCTGCTGTAAGCGGCCCAAGGCTAAAAGTGCTGTGAGGGAAAACCAGCGGCTGTAAAAGGAGCGAGCAACCTGAGGAGTGCCTTTGCCTGACAGCATTCACGTTTATTAGCATTTTTCCTGCACGTTACCTCTCCGTTTAAGCACCTTGTAGGCCTGACGCGGTGCGGCTTCCCAAGGCAGCAGGGCCGGGCTGCGCTCCCAACTGCCGTCCTCCCTCACAGAACTCCTCTCCCGCCGGCCCCTCAGCTTCGTCCTGCCGCAGGTGGGGCTGAGGCGGACGAAGGGAAACGTAAGCGGCGTTAAAAGCCGTTTCCATGCACGGGGAGGGGGCTTGGAACTCGAGCTTGGCTTCCACCTGTGCTCCCGCGGGAGCCGGTGTGGGGACGGAGGCGCGCGAACACCGTGAGGTGATGGCGGAGAGCTTCCCGCCGGGTTACGCGGGGTGAGGCACTCTTTGCCGCCGGCGGAAGGAGCCGAGCTCCCGAGCCTGCGCGATGCGGCCTAGAAAAGGCGCGCGGCGACGCGGAGGTGCGGGCAGTCGGAGCCGCCGGGCGCCGCGAGAAAGCGACAGGCTGAGAGACTCCGATCCGCGGCTTCCTTTCCGCGGGGGTGAGGCGGCGACAGCCCCGGAGCCGCGGGCCGCGCCTGCCCCCGCCCTGCTGCATGCTGCTGGGCTCGCTCCCTGAGGGGACCCGCAGCCCCCGCGCTGTCGGGGCGATGCGGGCGGGCGGCGGCAGGGCGCGGGGCGGCTGAGCGGGCCCTGAGACGGCAGGCTGCGCCTCACCTCGCGGCCCCGAGAGCCTCCCTCCCTTCATCTCCGCCCTCCCCATGCCAGACGGAGCCCCTCGCCTCGGAGACGCCCCGCAGCGGCCCCTTCGGCACGGGGGTGCGCGGCCGCCCCCGCGCGATGAGAGGAGCTGCCCCGCCGTCCGGGGGCCGCCAGGAGCCGGGCGGGCTCCCACCGCTTCGCCCGCTGCCCTGAGGAGGCGGCTGTAGTGCCTCTGCCGGAGGAAAAAACAAAAAAAAGAACAAAAAAACCCGATCCCTTTTGTTTTCCCTTCTCATCCCGGGGCTTCATGCCCACCCCCGAGGGAGGATGGAGGTGGTGGGGGATTTTGAGTACAGCAAGAAGGACCTGATAGGACACGGAGCCTTCGCTGTGGTCTTCAAAGGTCGCCACCGTAAGGTAAACAGCGGTGGGGCGGTTACACAACCCTGTGGGAGCAGCCCCGGGCCTCGCTGTGCTGCTGAGGGATGCGGTGGGGCCGGGCCTGCGGCGAGCTGCTCTCTGAGCACGGTTATCTCCGTTCGTAAGGAGATACGGCAGCCTGGCTGTGCGCTCGGCTGTTGGGCCGCTCCTCGGACGAGCGGAGAGGTGCAGCTGAGCCCTTTGTTTGTCAGGAGGTCGTGTTTATACGAGGAAGGGATCTGATGGGAAATTGTCTCCTTTGGGTTGGGCTGAGGATCCCTGGAATCCACAGGGGTCCGGTTTCCTGCTGGATATTCATAGATAGGTGATGGTTTCTTGGTGCTGTGTGAGTTTATGCTGGGCTTGGTGCCTCAAACGCTGCGCTTCCACAAAGCAGACCTCCACTAGGAGCCTTTGGAGAGTGCTTGCAGCTCCTATGGACACAGCACAAGCAGAAAACGTGAGAAACTTCAAAGCTTAACAGAGGTGGTTATACCTTACGCGTAAATAAGCATTACAGATAACTTCAGGTTGGATCGTAAGAAACGTTTCTTCTTAGAAAGAGTGGTCAGGCACTGGAATGTGCTGCCCAGTGAGGTGGAGGACTTGCTGTCCCTGGGGTGGTCATGAAATGCGTAGATGTGGTACATAGCAGCATGGTGCAGGGCACAATTTTCGGTGCCCTGACAGTTGGAGTAGATCTTAGAGATCTTTTCCAACCTTAATGATTCTGTAATTCTATTAATAGGCAGGAAGCAGGCAGTATTTCTGCTCAAAAACCAAGTGCTTGTGTAGTTTTCAGCTGTGGAGATCAAGAAGGATGAGGCTGGGAAGTCCTTAAAGAATAGAAGAAACTTCGTCATTGGGAGGGGACTGAAGGACAAATGGGATGTGATTATTTATGTTGTAATCTTTTTTTTTTTTTAATGCTTTTGAACTCATGAAAATGCAGTCTGGCAGCAGCTGGATCTTAATAGCTGCCTGAACTACTGTGGAATGAAATAGTTCTTGATGGTGTCATGTGATGGAGTAATCAGTGGTGGGTAGGGTAGGGATGATCTTGCTGTTTCTTTAGTGCTTTGCTAGCTTCTTGTTAGTGGATAAAGTCAAAAATAAAAGCTGATAATACTTTTCTGTTTGTTTGCTTGCAGAAAACTGATTGGGAAGTAGCCATAAAGAGCATTAACAAAAAGAACTTGTCAAAATCACAAATCTTACTTGGAAAAGAAATTAAAATCTTAAAGGTATGTTAATTGCAGTGATTTTTAAAGCTGCTTTGCTTGAAAAGGAAAAGAGACTTTTGGTGCAGTTCATTTTGGGTCAGGAGTGGTATCACTGTAATTGTTGCTGTACCTTTTGTATCTTTTACTTGCTTCAGACAAAATCTAGAATTCAAGGGGCCAAGAAAAAAAGTTCTTTAGTGCTGGAAATGGTCTCAGAGCACGTTGAGGGCATGTTTTTATTACAAGTGGAAGATTGCTGTAGGATCAGCATCTGTGCTCCACTTATTGCACATACAGAAATGTTTGTCCTTCAGGGTGGGTAGTGTCACATCTTTCCCAAGCAGTTCCTGTAACAAAAGTTATAGCAGAGGTCTTCCATCATTCTTCATCTTTTATTTTCAGTCAAAGATGCCTTGGGAACTGAAAGGGGTGTACTGAATGTGATTCCTGGGGCAGCCTTCCCATTCTGAGTCAACTGACTTTAAAAGTTCAGTGTGGCACTAATGAGGAAAATAGAACAACATTTAGTTCTAAAATTCTGTTTTATGGAAACATCTCCTTAGGTATTCTTCTGTCATTTTCCATTCTCTGAACTTCATTATCTCATCTTACATAGCTTCGCAGCAATAATTAGTGCTGATTTCAATGTCTGTGCTGTTTTTAAGCTTCTTGAGGTGCATTCTATTCTATACGCCAGTATGTATATTCTAGTTCATATGTTATGTGCTAGAAATAGTAGTGTTGGGTATATTCATATGCTACAAGTGCTTTGCAAGGAGAGATACTTTTGTTTTAAGTGGTTTCAAATAATCACATGAATTGTCATGCAAGTTGTATTTGGTGTTATTTGGCTTGAATTTCATTTTATTGTAAAATAAGAGGGTTGGCTTGAAAATAGCATAGTTGGTTACTCCCATAAGGAAGAAATGTGTTAGACTATAAATTCAGCAGTCACTGAAGGATTTGGTGCTGTATTACTTTCTATAACAACACATAGCAAATGAATTGTGGAAACAAATGGTATTTGACCTGTGAATATTTTGTGTAACTTCCTATTGCTGTGAATACAGTCTAAATTAGATTTCCATAATCAGATGTAAAACTCTTTGAGCATTACCTGGCATATTACGTTTAAAATAAGAACAGGCTATTTCCATAATACAAATACTTTCTTCTACAGGAACTTCAGCACGAGAACATTGTAGCTCTCTATGATGTCCAGGTAAAATACATCTTGATGCTTTTTTCTTCAGTAATTTTATTTATGCAAATACAAAGCATATATATAGTAAAATATTTTTAAGTGGTTGTGTATTTTCTTACTGTTGTTGTCACTTTGGTATTTAGAAAAGAAAATCCAGCTCCCTAGCAGTGGCAGGAAGGGCTCTGTCATATTCGGCACATTGCATGCTTGTTTTATATTGACTCTGCTTATCCATTGGGATAGCTGTGAGAAATCTGGTTTACTTCCAGGCAGCAGGGGTGAATGGGAGCCTGCTTATCTCTGCAGAGGGCTGTTTGTGTAGTCTGGTCCTGTTTGCAGTGAAAAAGCATCAGCTGCCTGGACTGGGAGCTGGATCAGTGGCCGTTGCTGTTCTCCTGAATTAGCATTGTTTCCTTGGTTCTATAATTTAACTGGGAAGGAGGTGTTCAAGGCTGGTGACTGAATACACCCGAAGGAAAGTGTACTAGTAGGAACTGATCTGAAAAGATGAGGCAAGTGACATTTAGAAGTCAACATAACTTAAGATACTGTTGTAGAAAACCATCTCTGCTGCTGTGGAGATGTCTCAAAGACAAAGAAGTGTATTTTATAGCCCTTTGTCATGGTGAAGGAAAGCTGAAGGAAGCAGGAGATCATTACTATGCATGTATATATTGCTGTTACTTAAATTATGTTCAAATGGATGGCATAAAGTATAAAAGTCAAGCAGATATTTGAATCTTTTCAAGTTGGTGAAATAAGAATTAGATGACTTTGCACTGTCTTTTTATTCCCAGGTTCTGTCTGACTAGGTGAAGGAGTTCTAGCCTATACAGGGCAGTGTATTCTATTTAGCAGGAAGTACATTTCTCATATTGTAAGGCTTGCAAGCGATGAGTAAAGCTAAATATGAGATTATGTGAGGTATGCAGCCCTTTGTTCTACTTGAACTATACGTTTATCTCCTGGGCTTGATTCTCATCTTAAATACAGAAATACATTTATGAATAAAATTATTAAGAAACACCCTCAGGGCACTGCATAGTTAAAGCAGTGCAAAATAGACACTTCCATGTTCTTTACCATTTTCTGTCCTTATATGTTTACATCCTAAAAGATTTTCAGCTTATACGTAGATATGTGTCTTCTGTAGCTGCAGAAAACTGTGTTTGTGGGATATATGCTTGGCATTGTCAGGTTTTACTGTGTATAGTGCTGTAGGACATGAATTAATTTCTGCTGACCTATGATTCAAAATAGTGGATTCATGTGGTGACAGACTGTGCTTCAGAATTTCCCATTTGGACTCTTTTCTAAGTCTTGACTTCAGAACTCTGCCTTTTGGATGATACAGCTGAGGGGGAAAGTGCATTCTCTTGAAGGGACCGGGCCTTCCTGAGTAATGCTAAATGGAAACAGTGTCTCAGCACCCTAAATTTAGTACATCTGAACATCTTCAAAGAAACTGGAATTGTTGACTGAGAGTGTTGGTGTGTGAGTAAGTAGCTGAGGTTTTGGATTGATCATTTATGGTTGTTTATATGTGAAGAATGCTTACGAAGCTTTGCAGCTCAACCTGAAGGTAGTTGGTTAGATACATTGTGTTTTGATAATTTAACAGTGTTCATCTTTTAGCTTTGCATAAGCTTGCTGCTTTTGATTTCCATACAGGACACCCACAAGGCAAGAGAAGACTGATCTTTGCTTTTATTTATTTACCTGAAAGTGTTTTAGAAACAACTTTCATGCTTCACTGCTCTGCCACAGGAAACGATGCCCTCAGAGTGACACTCCCTTGTGAGTGTTTGGCCCTCTATTCTCCTTTTGAGAAGGGGATGTTCCTGCTTGTTGCTGACCATTGCACTTCAATAAAAACAACAGTTACAGCAAAATGAAAGGGAGAACTTTCATATCTTGGATATATTTTGAATAGGTTCGTGACAAACATAAAGCAGTACGATGCTACTTCTGTAGAAGAAATTACTTTGCAAAAAATGGTCAATAGAATTGTGACACTTGCACAAATAAGTCTTTCTGCACGGGTCTTGGTTTGTGAAATATTATACATCATTAACTTATATGATTACATTAACTTATAACCCAGCAAGAATGAGCACTGTGCAAGGCATTCACGTGGCTGGTAGGTTGTTACACCTACAAATTTTCCTTAGCATTTCATGTCCTAGCATGTAATGCCCTTTTTGTTTGTCACAGTATTGTGAACGTGGACATAATACAATAAGGTAAGACTTGAGGTATTCAGGCAACTGTTACAGTCTTTCAGACAAGAGTATGTGAACATTTTATGCTGCTGTTGCTTCAACCTAGGTATGGACACCACTCTGATACATTCCTTAGTATGTATGGAGCCGTTTCCATTACTGGAAATAACCATTCATCTGGAGTCACCCCCAGAGGAATTAGTACACCATTAGTGTTGTATATGTATTGGTCAGCGTTAAAATCTTTTGCTCTGGTGCCAGCACAGTCATTGTCCTTGATTTCCCTAAGGTGGGTACATGCAGTGCTGACAGGTTTGACCTGCAGTTAAGCATTTTATGTAAGCAGAGCATATTGCAGTTTGTGCTATGGCAGAAGTCTGGGAATCTGCACGAGGCCGTCTGGAGATGCGTGGTTCTAAGGCTGAGAGTGTTTGTGCAGATACTTAAGTATGAACTTTCCACTTATGAGAGGCAAACGTGTTGCTGTAGTAGATCTTTGAAAAATAAACACATGCAGCTCACCTCTAAAGATGGAATTACTTATTTTGTGAAGCGCAATGCTCATGCAATAAATGACTGCAAGACAGAAGCTCTTGAGACGTTTTTTACTTATCTTTTTGGGCAAGAGTTGGTATTCTTTCATTCAAGAAAAAAACTTCCTGAGTTGCTAAAGTGGTACAAAAATAGCATTAAAATGAAGCTCTTTTTCCTATGAGATATCATTCATCCTGCAAAAGAAGAACAGAGAACCTTGGGTCATATTAATTGGGGAAATGGAGCCCTGTTTCTCAAAAACAAAAAGAGTCTAAAATAACCTTTAACTCACCGGTATGAAGTGCATTGAGGTCCATGGATAAAGTATTATACAGCAGCAGGAAGGTGTCAGTAAGTTATTTGGAATGTGCTATATTTAGGCCATGAATTTATGGGCTTTTTTTGCAGTTCATGATCCCAAGTGCATGCTGAGTAGAACTAATCTCACATGGTGCCAGACAGTGCTTGTTTTAGCAAATAATTTAATTCAGAACCTCTTTAGAATGTCAGCTGCCAGAGTGAAAGCCTGTGATGTATCTCAGGGACAGTGTTTTAGAAGAATGAATTAATCTTCACTGTATGGAGTCTGAAGTTTGCTATTTGAACAGTAGTTTAGCAAGAGCTAATTTCTAGTTTGTTATTGGAAACAGTGTCTGAACAGAGATTGTTTCTTGTCTTAGTTTGTTGGCGCAGAGCAGACAAAATAGCTGCAGCTGCTTCTGTCTCTGAAGGCAGTGAAAGCAAGTGGGAGCCAAGCCAGCAATGCCTTGGTACCTACAGCTCAGCCTTTCCCTATATACAGGTGCCCATGATTTCTTACTAGGGATGCTGGTGGATGGAATGGTGCCTATCTCTATGTGCTCTTTATCGGTGTCATTAAGTACCCCTGTTGGCTCAAGGGCTCCAGCTGGTCTGGTGGTATCATTGTGTGGCTCCTGAGGCAGTTGTTTCAAATGTTCTGGAGCATCTTCTTGATCTTGGTGTGCCACAACTCGTATTGCCTGTCAGCAGAGCTGGTTCTGAACTATCATTACCTATGCCTCAATTTTTTTTTTCCTCAACTCTTTTTATTTATCAGTATCCATCCTTAACTGCATATGAAAAAAAAAAACAACAATGTTATTCTGACCATTTTTCTGGGTTTATTCTTCCCTGCCAAGTGACAAACGTTTTCAGACTTAAAGGGCAAATATGCCCTTTAGAAAACGTAAAGGTTTTGAAATACTTTTCCATACCTTTCACTTAGCAACATGTGCAAAGTGAAAGGCTGGCGACAAGATCATTGGATGGCCAGGAACAACACTAGCACAGGTGCTGAAGGTTAGGGATAGCCAATTAGATTTGCTTTGACCAAACAATTTACTTTCACAATCTCCCTTACTTGTTAGTGAGGTACAGCATTTCACATACCAGGAAATGAATGACACTGCTATTGTGGTACGTTTCCTGTGGCTGATTGCTCTTTTATGTGAACAGTTGGCAACATGAAAACTATGTGAATCCTACAGGTGCACATCGTTTAGTCTGAGATTACATGTTTAGTCAGAACCAACAAAATGTTCAGTCCTTTGGACGTCGTAGGAGCAGAACATGTTAGGAGCTGCTGCTGCAGTGCACTTGCAGAGCAACATGAGGATATCTGTAACACAATGAAATAGTCTTAAGGATCTGGATCAGTCCATTTTCACTAAATCATTAGAACCTTTGCCAATTGTATCTAATGCTTTAAAAAATGAGGAGTGTGTCCCTGACCAATAAATAAAGCAAAGCACAAGTTAACGTCAGGAAATCAGGTAACAGCAGTGCACAAGCTGTCATGTGAACTCTCGCTCCCTTGGGACTGGGATCATAAACTGCAATTAAACAGAATCCACAAACTTGGAGCGAAACCATAGTAACTGTCCTTAGCACAGCTCCTCCTTCTGCAGCTCGCTAAATGCTCATTGCAGACTTTCATCTTTTTCTAAAGGAGGGCTTCCTAACCAAAAAGAAATTGAGGGTATGTTTCTGCCAGTGTGCTGGAGTTCTAGCAGCAGCTGTCACAAGTAACCATGAATGTTTTGACTTCTCTTTCAATTAACGTCTTTTAAGTGGAACTACTGCACTGAACCTGTGATTTGGGTTGGAACTTCACATCCCCTGAGAGAACTGTGGGAAGTCTGGGATTAAAACACAGCAACTTTTGGCAAATACGTTGCCTCTTCATCTTTTTCTAGTAGGCTTACCTGTTGTTTCCTATTAAGCTTTGCTATCTTTTACTTGCAAGTTGAAATAAAACCTGGATTCAGAATAAGAGGGAGCAAAAGTAGTTTTTTTGTCATGAAAAATTTAAATAAATAAAGCAAGATATGCTGAGAAAAAAAATGTTCCATGATTGTTTCAACACAACATGCATTTGTTTTGCTTGATTATTTTTCTAGGTAGAAGTATTGGCCAGAACAGCTCCAGTTGCAGTAATTTTATGATCTGTATGTAAATGTAAATTTTTGAAAGCTTTGCTATCTGTTTCAAGAAACAGTTTAAAATAGCTTGCTAGGTCAGCTCTATTCCTGAATGTTACATCTGAAATGTGGTGGTTTGCTAATCTTTTCCTTTTTGAGCACTTTTCTTCGCTTAGCAAGTCAACAGAAATTGTTCTTGTGGAGAATGATGATAGCGTGAGCTTTATTTTTCAGCAAAGTAATTCAGAGGAGAAAAATGCATCTGCAGAATTGCCATGTGAGAATGGATACCACGTTCCCAGTCAGGCTGGCCAACAGCAGTAATCTGAAATGGGAGCAACTGTGAAGGGATAAACAACTTCAGCCATTTTGAACTAAAGCTTCATTGGTGGGATATTGAAAAGTATACGTGGGTAAGAGTTAACACTGGAGAGGAAGGGGAGGTGAGGGCTGCTGTGACAGCTCATCAGCTCCTTGTTTCTTAAGGGAGCAGCTTTGTCTGAAAGGACTTTGTTTCCAAGAGAGTCCAGAAAACACATTCTCTTAGTTCTGAGATGAATAAATGTCTGTCATGAGCTGAGCATTACATACTGCTTTAAGCTGTTGGTTTTGTGCAGTGTGTTGTGTAGCTGAAGCACTGACGCTGTGGAACATCTATTTCTGATTCATGGGATTGCTATGTTTGGGTGGAAATCTAATAGCTAAGCTTTCTTCTTGTCACTGGAGAGCAGACAATTTCCATGCTTCTTAGCCGTGTTATTCTTTTACACATCACAGTTGCCCTTTAAGTGAAGTGGTCCTCAGCTTGCCAGAATTTTCGGGTTGGTGAATTAGGATCTCAGAGTATCAGCTGTGATCAGTTAGAAGAGAGGTTAATGAGTGGTGATAGCCTTCTGTTTTCTTGGTATCAGCTCTGTTTCAAAGATTTCAGGGCATTCTGCAAATGGTGAATTTCTTTTCGTGATGTCTGTGTCAAGCTTAGAGCAGTAGCAGTATGTTGGAGATGGCAGTGCATGCAGGTGTCCTGGCTTCTTCCTTTTTTATTCAAATCAAGACCAGCCTTTACTGGACAAACTGATGAAAATCATTTGGAATTGGTTTAAATAATGCTAGTAGACAATTTGGAAGCTGTGATTCCAGATGTGGATTGCTTTTTGGAATCCTGAAAGATTGTGGGCTTCTGTCTTGGAAGAAATTGTTGCATAGGATGAGTGTATTTTCAGTAATTTACAGGGTGGGTAGGGTTTTTTGTGGTGGGTGTTGGTTTTTGGTTTTTTTTTTTTTCCCACTAAAATATTACCTTCCTGATAAAATGCACTTAGAGTTTGAGGCTTTTATAGGATTTCAAATCATAGTTCATGTTGGCCACAGCTGTTAGAGAAACACTGCACAATAAGGACTTCGTGAAATGTGATCTACTGCTGCTTTAGTATTCTATATTGGTTGGAGTTCACCCTTCATTCCCACCAGATTTGCCTAACATTCCTAGAAACTTGCTTTCTTTGAAGCTAATTTCAAAATGTAAACAAATCTGTAAAGTGCTTGAATGTTCTGAGTTGGGAAAATCCTCCAGAGGCTTTCTCCAACGCAGATGAGAATGGCTGAACTAAATGCTTCCAGAAATGAGGCAGTCTCATATAATCTCCAATTAACCTTAAAATGTCTGATTCATCTCAAACTGCTTAAACTCGTTAGCTCCAAAGAGGGGAGAAACGTTTTTACTTTATCTAAGATCTCTGAATGTCTCCAGCTTTGTAGGCACAACAAAATTACATGAGAAACTAGAAAGCATCATGTTTATTATCAATAAAAGCTCTTCACACAAAATAATGCTTGTTTAAGAAAAGGAATACTCTAGTTACAGTCAGACCTTGATACAGAGGTTCTTACTGCATTCTGTGGAGCATGTAGATAATTTACAGTAGATGTTAGCTCTTTTGTCGTTTAGTAACTCTTACTCAGTTATGAAAGAAAATTCAGGTTGCAGTTGGGTCAAAGAAGGTGAGTGCTTTGGAAAATCTCAATAGGACTGCTATATCAAATCACAGCTTTCCAGAAAGCATTTATGTCTGTGACATGGGCATGCTTCTGCCTGTGACTCATAGAGGGAGATATTTTACAGAGTATGCATGAATCCTGATAGAAGCATCCTACGGAATAGCAATTGGGAATCACTCTATGCCAAGCACAACTGTGCTGTGATTTGTGCATGACCTTCAGCTTTTCGGAAGGCAGAGCTTATTTTACCCAGAAGGAGGGAACATAACCTTGAAAGTCCTCCTCTAGAAAAGTGGTTTTCATAGCTAGTTTGTCTTGCTCACACTTCATCACAAACATACCAGATAGCATTCAGAAATATTACTGTCCCATTACGGATTGGTTTCAGTGATGTATGACAGTAAAGGTATACTCACTTGTTGGGGCTTTTCATATAGAAGATGCCTTGAAAGCACAAAGCAGATGAGATCTAAGGGAAATGTGAAAGATTATTTTACTTCATGATGCTCTTCTTATACTTGGTTAGTGCAGGTGTTAAAGGCTCTGTCTCATCACATTCCTAAATGGCATTTCTTCTCTTTTAGGAAATGCCCAGTTCTGTCTTTTTGGTGATGGAGGTATGTGTTTGTATGCATGTTTCTTTCTGGTTAATTTTTAAATACTTTTTGGGGAGAAAAAAACATCCTTCTTTGCACAGCTGCAAAATAACAGGTAATTCTGAAAACAAGGTTATTAATTTTCTGTGCAGTGCTAAGTTTATCCGCAGTGTTTATACCATAAATTATTCTTTTATGTTCTATGATTCTATAAGCATTGATGAAGCATTACACCTCAAATTGGTAATTACAGATAGTTGAGAAAACAAAATTAAACAGCTGGAAAGGGTCTTCTAACTGCAGAGAAAAGATTACAAAGTAGAAATTAACACACAGGATTTCAGAACTTGTGTTTTGAGTAAAAATCTTTCTTTTCAACAGTACTGCAATGGTGGGGATCTGGCAGATTACTTACAAGGTAATTGTTTACTGTGTTACCTTATTAGGAAGCTCTTGCATTACATGTATTTGTGTGATCCACTGATATTTCTCTGAGTTCTTTGCTTGTGATTTAAATATTTTCCTGTTTATGAAATGTCTGTAATTCTACAATGTTTGTTCTCCCTGCTGTGATTATTTTTTTTTAGAACACCCTCTTTATTAGATTAACTGAATGCACTAATCAGTTCCATATTAGCTGCTTGGAGGACTGGTTTTGAACCAATGCTGGGAATGTTGCATTCAGAGGTTTTTTTTTAAGATACAGTGTGGATTTCTAGAAATTTTGGGGCTGTCCTTCCTGCTTTTCCTCTCTCCTCAGAACCATAATTGGAAAGAAAGTACAGCTCCTGTATATTACAGCTTTCTGGTTGATCTTCAAGGTACTTGAACGCATTTTGTGATGCCTGCTTGGTCTTAGCTCTTATGGAGGTAGGAAGACAAGTGCTTCAGAATAGCAAAACTCCAATCATACGTGTTAAACCAGAATTGCAAACTGGGGTTACTTTGTCACTTTTGTCACTCATAATTTAAAATAAACACCATTAAACTTGCAATGAAGGTGAATAAAATAATGCACAAACAAAAAATGCTTCTTGCCACTATTTATGAAACAACTGAATGTGACATTCCCATATTTGAAAATGAGAGATCTATATAAGTAACATGCTGAAAAAATGTGACGAGTCTCTGTTTCTGGAATAACATTTTGGAAACTGGTCCCTGTGTTTGATTCCACCTGCTTTCTTTCTCACCCTTCAAACTAATCCTTATTACAAAGAAAATTTTGAGCAGCTATGTTAATCTCCAGATTTTTTCTGACAAAAATATTCTTCTGCTTGCCTCATATCTGCAGTATGTTGAAGGAATCTTTTTGTGAACAGCTATTGTTATGGTAACTGTGTATATTAAAAGCTTAATTCACTTCCCATTAAAATCCTTGGAAAGACTCATCCAGCTCCTGCATCCAGTGCTTTCTCATACTGCAGCTTGAGCTAAGACCTTCTGAAGAGACTTTGAAAAGTGCATCTTAGCTTTTTCCCCTCAAAACAAATTTTGTCATGAATTATATTTGTGAGTGGAGTGGTTTTCTGCATCCCCATAACAATTTGTTGAAGGAAAAATTGGGTTTTTCAGCTTCAGGCTGTGATCTGATTTCAGATAAAACTTAATGTTGCAAACTGTAAGAGTTCTTTAATGTTCCTGACTCCTGTGGTTCTTTGCCTTTTAGAGAGTTTAGAATTTAATAGTGGTTAAGATATTGTAGAACTATTATGCTACTGGGTTGAATAAACTACTGTAAAAGCAGGTATTCCAGAATACAGTAACTAATGTAAACTATGGAGATGGGTGTGTTATTTAGAACACAAATCTTTGTAGAAAAATATTGGAAATTGGATTATTTTGAATAAAATTCACTATAATTTGATCATCTTAATTGTTTTCACAGCTGGTCACTGTGAAGTTTGTTTTGTTGTTTTTTTTTTTTAATTGACCAAATACTTATTTTGTCATTTGCTATTGTGTGTGTTATTTTCAGCTAAAGGAACTCTTAGTGAAGACACCATCCGAGTGTTCCTCCAGCAGATTGCAGCTGCTATGCGTATCCTGCACAGTAAAGGAATCATTCACAGGGATCTTAAACCACAGAATATTTTATTGTCTTATGCCAGCCGTAGGAAGTCAAGTGTCAGTGGCATACGCATCAAAATAGGTAAGTACACTTTACTCTGGTATGAAGGTAAATAAATCATCACTATTTGGTTGTTTCCCTACTCAGAGAGCCTCTTTGTAGTTAAAACATAGAGGCTGTATTGACTGTGTAATGTGTTAAATTGATGTAAATCAGGACAGTGAGCCCAGAATGATCAGCTTAATACTGTGATGTGGATTTCCAGTGTAAAAAATCTTGAGTCATAAAGTCCTTTTGGATCAGCAGAAAAAGGCTGTCGCTGAAAAGCTGATGTTTCTAGTACTATCTGTATTAACTAAGCACATTTGTAAACTTTGAAATGCTGAGTAGCCTTTAGCCCATTTCAAAACTGCTTGCAAGACTCTAAGCACAATTCTACCTAGACTTTCTTGTTGTAGAACTTCCCAAGAGAGTTTTTGAAAAGTTTTAGACATGTAGGTTATAACCCGTTTTGTGACAGAAGGAGTTTCAGCATTATAACTGAGGAGAGCTGTTAGTTGTTAAAGATGCTGCCAAACTGCAATTTATGAGGAACTTGGGAGTTTCAGTCTCTCTTTGCTCTCTCTGTTATGTGTCCATATAAAAAGACTTTGGTTTTGGCATGTTTCTTCTTGTGTGGTTTTTTTTTTTTTTTTTTACCAAAATCTGAGGTCTGTTCCAACTCAGTCCATCTTCTGAACACCACAGAAGAAACAAAATTTATTTTACTGTTCTTACTTGATAATTTCAGATACTTTTCCCTATGTGGAAAATTGAGGCATCTGAAGCTTAATTTCTAGAATTTCTGCCTGCTGTGATGTCATTGAAGCAGACAGTATGCTCATCACTCTTAATGAACCATTTATCTTTAGAAACTGACTTTAATCCTTTCTTACTGATGCCAGGCAGCATGTTCTGCAGCTGGGGAGATGGCTGAGCAGCAATTTGTACAAATGATGCCACCGCTACTTTCTTCTCTTGCTATTTGGAAGATAGTACATTATTCTTTCAGCGTTTAACATAGATTTTGCTGTTCCATGAAGATGGATTGTACCTGTTTTTAGCTCTCTCACTGATAATTGTGGCAGATTTCAATAAAAGATGATCTCTAGATTACAAAAATTTGAAAATTGTCTTTCTTTTTGTTGACAAATGTTTCTTTCCACAGCTGACTTTGGTTTTGCTCGTTATCTGCATAGCAACATGATGGCTGCAACTCTGTGTGGATCCCCAATGTATATGGTGAGTGACTGCATTTCTCAATTTGAAGCTTAAACGTTCTACTACCAGAACAAAATAATTGACTGCTGGCAGATTGGCAAATGCCTGAGATTACTTGGAATCATTAAAGACAGTATTTAGCTTTCCTTTCCATACTTTTACTAGTTCTCTTTTTTTCTTGTGATTTAGAGATCATGATTGTTAAAAGAAATGAGATTTAGTGCTTTTCCTTTTTTCTTAATGTGTTCTTTATGCTTTCCCCGCCCCCTTTTTCCTTATAAAACAGTTTGGAGTTACTTGCCATTATTTTTTGCTAAGTGGTGGTATTTATTTCAGCACTAAGATCTCTCTTTGCACAGCCCCTCCTGTGTTGTGTGGTCACGGGAAAATCACTTTGTTTTCCCTTGTCTTGTTTTTTATGTGTGAAATGGTGATGATGGTATTCCTTGTGAAATCCTTGCTTATTTATCTACAAGAAGGACTGCATCAACCAAGTAAATACTGCTTACTTTGTGTTCCCATACATGCAGATCATTAGCTTCTTTCTTTAGAACATCAGCATTTCTAGTTTTATGTTTCTGATACGTAACTTTCATTTTAGATAGTGTAATATAATTACCTTACAAGTAATGATGCAGACTAAAATCCTTTCATTTCCTTTTAAGTATTTTAAGTTAAAATATTTTACTCTTTACGAAAAGCTGATCTCTTAATACCACTCTGACAGAAGTATTGTGTAATTCATATTGATGTGGCTTTGTCTTCTGCTTTGCCTTCTGAGATCTTCCTGTACTTTCCAGGCTCCTGAAGTGATTATGTCTCAACACTATGATGCTAAAGCAGATCTGTGGAGTATAGGAACTGTGATTTATCAGTGTCTTGTTGGAAAACCACCTTTTCAGGTAACACTTTTATTTCTGCTTCCCTCTTTCTATTACTCTTTGCAGTATCATGGAAATTCCCAGAGCTTTTCCTTCCAGGCATGAAAACAGAGGTAAATAGGGATGTTTGAATGATGATGCTTGAAAGGCCAGATAGCTTGTTGATACCAAGGGAGTAGTTGTATTTTGTGTTCAATCCAGGGCAAATGCAGGATACTCAGTACTGAAATCATTGCTGTGCTTGATGTATGTGTGCATAGGTTCAGAAGGTACTTTTTCTGTTAAACTGAACTGTAATTAATATACGTTTTTATTTGACAGGCCAATAGTCCTCAAGATTTGAGAATGTTTTATGAAAAGAACAGGAGCTTGATTCCTAGGTATGTTACCATGGTCTTTCCTGTCACTTATGTTTGTTGATTGAACACTTTTTTTCCTCTTTGAGAATGCCTGGGATGCATACAAATATTTTGTGTTGCTGTCTTGATAAGGAAGCAGTATGATAGCACTGACTCACACTGTGTGACTCACACTGTGTCTTACCTTTACTGCATTGCTGAGTTGAGTATCCTGTACTGGTGAAAATTTAGGGACATGGTAGAATGCTGACTTCCAGAAATTTTTAATGCATTATACATTATTTAATGTATGTGTGAAATTTAATACATGTTTAAATTCCTTCTGTATGCAGCATACCTCGAGAAACATCAGCTTACCTGGCTGACCTGCTGTTGGGTTTACTTCAGAGAAACCAAAAAGACAGGATGGACTTTGGTACGTAACTTTTCCTTTTGCCCTCTTGTTTTGACGTGTTAGTTGTATACATGTGACCAAAGCAATTGTCCTCACCTTTTGTCTACAGGCTGTTACATGAAAAACGAAGTGTATTTTTCTTCCGTGTTACCATGAAAGAGAACTGTAATAAAAGAAACAAACAAAAAACCTCAACAACAACAAATAAACATTGTTAGTTAATGACTGACAGTATTAAGTGAAGCATATAAATTATTACTTTGTTGTTGAGAAGTGAAATACAGTTGTGGCCTCCCTCCCTTCTGTTTACTGATATATCTTAAATTTTTGTGTCAGTCATTTTTGCGCTTTCATTGTTTTATCCAAAATCAGACAGATATTATATGCTAGGTTATTCATGGTAATTGTTTAAATTAATTTGTTACACAATTTTATTGCAGTTTTATCCCCAACCCCAAGAAATGGTAATCTTAAACATTTAGCTGAATAAAATTAACTTGATATAAAACAATGTGTTTTATATGGAGATTTGTTTTAGCAACAAGGTAGATGATCCATCACATTTAATGTGTGGGATGGTGAGAGAGAGCCTAAACTTCAAATCTCTTCAGGCTCTTTGTAGACGAGGCAGAGTTCTCTCTTTTCCTTTACTATTAGTCTCATGATGCTGAGATCCTTGGGTGAATTACAACCCTGAGATGTGCTCAGTTTCATTTCTGCTCACAGAGGTTCACGTTGCTGTTTAGTTATGCATGCAAGCTTAGTTTTGTTGCAGTACTGAAATGTACAAAGTGGCATTTCACTTGCAATCCTTGTGTAGTTGTGAAAAGACTATATTCAATAGGCTGAGGAGAAAGGAGCATTTGAAAGGTATCTGGAATGTTTATTTCAAGCTGAAGCCTTTCCTGATTGCATTGTTTTAAACTTTCCATTGCTGATATGTTTTGCTCTAAAAATTACAAACTTTGAAAAATAATTTGAAATTAAAAGCACTGATTCTGGAGTAATTAAGATGTTGTTGCTTTGATAATCAGGCATGGTTTTTTGTGTAGATGTAACTTAAGTAACATGATATAAATGCTGTGTGTCAGCAATTAGATATAGGAAAAAAACTCAGAATATTTAGTCAAAATGACCCAGATGACTCTGACAGTATTCAGATGTCAACTTTTAAATTTGGAAAGAAGAATTAATATGTCACAAACGTGGATTTTGAGTAATGGATTCCACCTGCACTCTCGGCATGCTGATCTCCACAGTTTCTTCAAACCTGGGAAATTCAGTGTAACATTATGGTAGTATAAGAATGCGTTTGTGCTAAGAAAGAAAAACAGAAAGCAGAATGGTAGTGAAGAAAGTCATGTTTCCCTTGGCTGAGTCGCTTGAAGGGCCTCAAAGGGGCTGCTCTGGAATGTGCTTAGCAAGGGGAGTGAAAGGGAGAGTGTATAACTGAGCCCTGTTGCCTGTTGTTCAAGTAAAAAATAGCATTGGAAATCTTGCTTATCTTTTAGTAATATCAAGAACAGCAGGTGTTGTAGAAATGCTCATAACACCTGATCCTCATGTTAATCATTACATTGTTCTGGTGTTACTGTTAGCTTCCCTCCCCTATCAGTTTGTGGAAGAAAGTGGTGTTGAAAGGAGAAGGGTGCAGAAAGGGTTTTTTTGAGGTGTTGGCTTGTTTTTTTTCTTTCTTTCTTTCTCTCCCTTGTTATTTGCTTAGGTCTACTGAACAGTATTGTTTTTCCTCAGCTTTTAGAACATTAAAGCTCACAAAGTTCAGCAGTTAGTTTCCACTCCCCATCAATTCTCCCTCACTTAAGGTCTCATCTTTTAGAAGTTTCCATGTGAACTGTTGGCCAACAGGTTATGCTAACTCATCCATCTCAGAGTATCCATTTACAACAAAAGCAAACATTTCTATTGTTAGAACAATAAGAAGTTAGCTAATGAAATTGTTCAAGAAAATGGTGTTCACCTCTGCTCTAAACTGAGCCAGCTGCACAGGTTTCTGTTCTTCCATAGGGAATTTGGAAGGAGAATGGCTGCTGGTCTGTTGTGATCTTCAGCCATTGAAGGAGTAGTATTAAATAATTTCAAAAAATAAGCATCATTTTTTGGGAAAGGCAGAAGTGAAAATACTTTCAATGTTTGATGTGAAAGATGTTCATCATTTTGAAGAGGAAATCAAAATCAAATTTGTGCCATACTGTACATAGCAAACATAATTTGTTATGAGTGTTGGAATGCCTCTTGTGTACGTGAACCTTACGTTCAGTAACAAAATGTCCTTTAGTGATTGTATCTGATTTGTCTTGCTGGCTGTTATTGGAAGTTATTAAATTGATTTCATTTCCTTTCCAAATGCTGTAGCAACAGGGAAGGCTTTAATCTGTTGCAAGCTCTTCATCCTCTGGCTATGAAATATTGATTCTGGGAAGGCAACCATTTACCACTATCCGCATTATAGTCTAAAATTGTGTCATTTGTACATTAATTCTCAATGGTGGTTGTTTCTTGTTCTACAGAAGCATTTTTCAACCACCCTTTCCTAGATCAGATTTCAACAGTCAAAAAATGTAAGTAGTTTTGGTTTTTCACTTGTTTTTGTAAATGAATGTTGGGGCCTGGAGGGGAATTAAAATCTGCCGTGTTACTGAGATGCTTTCTTAAGTCTGACTTTTACATTCTACTGTGAGCCTTAGAGTTGAATCTTCTTTAGTACCATGCTGTGCTGTCACACGACACTTACTAATTCCTTTCACATTTCAACTTAACTTAAAAACCCATGTGTGTTTAAGGATATGTGGTGTTTATAAATTCATATGAGCGTTTATGGATGAAAAGTAGTGAGGAAATGATTTTGTTTGCAATTCAGACTTTCAGAATACTAAACCCATGTTTTTGTTTGGGTTTTCCTCTTTTAGCCTGTCCTGTACCAGTGCCCACATATGCAGGCTCGGTCTCTGGCAGTTCCTGTGGCAGCTCACCTTCCTGCCGTTTTGCTTCTCCTCCAGTAAGTTCCCTCTTTTACACGACAATCTCTAGAAAATATTTTCTGTAATGGTTGGCCAAGAATTAGCTCTGTAAATTCTTGGACACAGAATAGTTCTCAAGTAAACCACTACCTTTTTCTAGAAAAATTGTTAATGTTTTGGTTCTGTCTTCTTGCGTTGTACTTTATGGGTGGGGTTTTTTTTTGTTTTGTTGTTCTAAAGACTTAAAACATGATCCAAAATGTAAACTTCTTTTATTTATTTGGTTTATGCTGGTGATAATTCCTGCTTCAGAGGCTTTATTCTTAAAAGAGCAGTTTTATCTTATGAATCAATAGATTTGTAGCAGAGGTTTCTTACTCCTCCCTCCCTGCTTCAGTCCCTTCCAGACATGCAGCATATTCAAGAAGAAAACTTGTCTTCCCCTCCATTGGGTCCTCCAAACTATCTTCAAGTGTCTAAGGACTCTGCCAGTACCAGTAGCAAGAACTCTTCCTGTGACACAGATGATTTTGTTCTTGTCCCACACAACATTTCTTCAGACCACTCATGTAAGAACCTTCCCTATTTTTACATTTTAAAACATTTTTCTTGCTATTGTTTGTCTCTCTTTTCTCTAAATATGTCTCAGTTCATATTGGATCTAATTTATTCAGTTTTGTTTACTTTTTGAAGGAAGACTTTGATATTTGTCCATGTCAATCTGGGACATTTTTATCTGAAACTGAGTGACCAGATATGCCAAGGTTTTAAGTTGTGCCTGTTTTAAGTCATGGGCAACATTGGACTTTGGCAGTAGAATATCTGTTGCAGATCACGTCTGAAGCATTTTCTTACACAAAACAACTTGCAGAAAACTTGTATGTGTTTACAGAAGTTTGTGAGAGGTGTTTATTCTTATATCAGTAATATTGGAGAGGTTTTTTGTTAAGATTCTGCCTCATGATGTGGGTTTTCAGTGTGTTCTTCTTTTTGCTGTAGATGATATGCCATTGGGAGCAGCTGGCAGGCGGGCTTCGAGCGAGTTCTTGATGTGTGGAGGGTAGGTGTGCTGAGCTTCATCCAAAAAAAGTCTCATGTTCTAAAATGGGTACTGTAGCTGTAGAAGATGTTGCTGGTTTTTTTGGCATTTGATGAGTTTACATAGCTGTGAGTGAACTTTCTTGAAGATTAATACAGCAAGTTGAATTTAATATGAATATGTAAACAGCTTAAATCCAGAAAGCTTTGCTGCAAAGCAGGTAGTTTCTCTGATGTGAAGAACAGCCTTTTTGACAGCATTTCTTGTTTTCACAGGCAGTCACCATTAACTATTTCTGGAAGCTCAGGAACTGTACAGAAACCATCCTCAACCTCTTCTCGAAGTACTGCTTCTGGTACAACTAACAGGTGTGTGATGAAGGCTTAGTAATTCCTTTTTTTAAAAAGGTTCTTTATTATTGTATGTTTGATTAGTTTGTTTTTATTATGGATTACTACAGGAAACTTAATTGAAATGGCTACACATAATGCAGTGTAGTGGCTGATGGCTGCAAAGCTGACTTCTGGTTCAGATACATCGCAAAAAGATTTCCTTGAGGAAAGCGAGCATTATTCTGTCTGATTATAGCTTGAACTGTCTAAAGACAGAAACTTCAGAGACAGAATTTGTCCTTTTTGTTTGATGAAGCACGACATGTTCCTTGTTTAGTGAGTCAAGATGTTAAATGTAGTTTACTTTTTGAGAAGTAGTTGTGAGAAAAGAGGAATTTAAAGCCCATTTTGCAATGGGTTTGTGTCTCATATAAAGATTGTCTTGTGTCTTCTAATTGCTTGCAGAGAGATGGCTTCTGTGAAAGCAGTTACTGTGAATTTTGCATTTGTGGCTTGCAAGATACCAAAGAAGCTACGTGTAACATGTATTGCAGCTTTTTAATCAGCAGGGCTATTAACAAGGGCCTTTTTTGCCTCGTTGCAGACCAAGTTTCTAGTAGTTCAAGATGAATTTCATCAGTAGTGCCTGATATCTTTCACGTATTATATTGGAAGCTTGATTCTGATCTTTAGCTATTTATGTAATGCTAAACAGAAGGGGTAGATTTGTCATTTGACCAAGTAATAAATTTCATGTTTTCAATACAAAATAGAGAGTGAGTGACTAAATGGGGAATAAAGCTCTTATGTTGGGTATATTTTTGGCTTACACTAGTACTACAGAGCTGCAAGTCAGCATTATTTGTTTAGAAATGCTTGTCACAAGAAAAGTTTGCTACTTTGTGCTGATTTTTTTTGCAGTTTGTGAAAAAACTGCTGACAGGAGCTATCAATGAAGCTGTGGTCTTACGTTGTGTGTTTAAGGGCAAATAATCTGAATTGTTTGGTTGTGAAGATCTGTTTGCTCTGGATTGACCATTTACAAAAAAATGCATTGTAATTTTTTATTTTAAGTTGTTACTCATCACAGTTTCTAGAATTGCAGCTTTTATGAAAATATGCAAGTTATATTTTCTGTGTGTTACTAAGTTAAGAGCTAAATGGTTTGTGGTTAGAGACAGGTGCCTACTGGTCACATTTTCAGTGGTTGTACTACAACAGTTTGATTTAGTTATTGAATAAATGCAGTGACTGACTGACTGCTTGGGACATCATCTCAAAGCAGCAGTGTGTGCATCTTATATTCACCAGATGCTTTGGTTTTGGGTTATTTTTTGCTGTGAAACGTTCTTTCACAGTGTCAGTTTTTTCAGAATGTTGTTATGCCCCGTGAAACAGTGAATTTTTCTGATTAGCTGATCAAACTATATGAATTGTACCCATAATTTAGCTGCTTTGTGGCAAGTGGAGGAAGCTGTGATGCTTCTCAGGCTCCAGGAGAATAAGTGGAGGCAGTTCATTCCTCTGTGGTTAACTCCTACTTTTATCCTCTGTGCTGAGAAACTTAGTGAGCATGGATTTAAAATCAGTGATACTTGTGAGGCTGCAAAAAAGTGTTGGCACAGATTTATTCAGGTCTGTTAAAGATCTGTTCTGATCTCTTCCTGACTTTCAGATTACTCAATATCTAGGAACGGGGTGGCAACAAAAGGACTAATTGTTGTTTTTTTTTTGCTAAGGGAGAACTGTGTGTATTAGGAAGTTGTATTTCATTTTCAGAGGTTGTAAAGGGAGTATGACAGTCATAAATCCACATTTCTGTTCAGCTGTATCCACGTAGTGGTGTAACTGCTTGTTTTCTAGAGCTCATGGTAGAACTTCTTTCATATCTCCTCTGAGAATCTCTAATCTTTGCCTTTCTATTCTCTGAAGTGTTGATCAATAAAGGGCCAGATACCGAGCTGATTATCTTCCAAAAAGTCCTTGAGTTTGAAATTCTTTTTGTCTAGTTCTTTTAAAAGTGTTGGTAACTGATTACACTGTGGTGGTTTCATTCCCTTATCTGGCAGTACACTGAGGTGAGCCAGGTCACTGACACATAGTTGAACTTGGGTAATACTAATCTGCAGTTTGCGTCTGTGGATTAATGTTCAGGTGTGTGGTTTTGGTCGTTTTGTCAGGGGTTGGTTACATAACATGTTTTCCTTTTGCAAGTTCACTCTGTCTCATGGGATATCTCTGTGCTTTAGTGGCTTTTGTACACATTCCAGCCCTGCTGCTGAACTTCCTGTTCTTAGTGCAGTGGGTTTTCCTAGAACGCTATTTTGAAGCGTGGTAAACAGAGCAGGCGGATTGGCAGGAAGGTGAAGGGATCTGTAGATTGCTGTGATGCATAACGAAGTGTACAGCAATTTCAGCCTGTGTAAGAAAGGCAGTTAGTAACAAACAGTTCTCAGCCTTCTGCAGAGTGCCAGAGCTAGACCAGGACAGGATAAGATCATACTGCATGCACGGAGCACGGAATCAGATTTTCCATTTTCCAGATTTTCTTGACATTTTGAGGATGGTACAATTTAGTGAAAGACCTGCCTACCTCTGTTCATCTCCTCTCTTTGCACCTTCCAACTTCAGGCATTGCCAGCCTTCTGTGTCCCCTCGCAGCGAAACAGCACCTATCCCAGTTCCTACTCAGCTACGGAATTACCAGCGTATAGAACAGAACCTCTCCTCTACTGCCAGCCCCGTGTCAAACCCCCACGGATCACCAAGGTGAGTTTTCAGACTCCTTTTTCTTGGTTCTAGTTAGTATTTGTGCCCTAACAGATATCTGTGCTTTCTTATTTATGTCTTTTTTTTTCTGACACAGCACCATAATGGAGAGGCATTTTAATTAGAAATAATAGTCCTTCACAATCTCAAGATTGTTGAATGGGCAGTTGACATTTTTCAGTAAAACAAGATGAACTTGTTCCTTTGCTCAAATGTGATGCAAGAGGATAAAAAGATGAAGTTTTGCTCTTTTTTATTTCTCTTTGTGTAATATGCAGTGTTACATCATAAACTAGAAAGTCAGTAATAAGTTAGGTTCTGTTTTCACACATGCAGTGATGAGTTGGATGCATTGTTTTGTCAAATATCAAGGAAACAATTTTTTTTGCATGCTAATTGACTAGCCTGTCTTAATACAAAGCTCCAGTGTGCTAGACTTGTTCTGTGCCTTGAGATCAACACGATTGGGATGGTAAAGGTCAAAGACTCAGAAACAGACTGCTTAAAACTCGGGAGTTCTTTACAAAAACGCAGTTCCTTCCTTTTTTTTATTTTTATCTTCAAGATCTGATTTTGCAGTTGTTTCTGCACTTGAGAAAGTGCCTTTCTGTAAAATATTTGTTGTCAGTGACTGAACTTTATACCAAGTCTAATACTGAAAACATTATGGTAAATTTTATTGTAAATGCCTTCCTTTTCCTACCATAAAAACAAACATTTATTTCAATGTAGTAAAATTAATCTCAGTAGTAAAA
This sequence comes from Phasianus colchicus, assembly GCF_987193195.1. Lineage (NCBI taxonomy): Eukaryota > Metazoa > Chordata > Aves > Galliformes > Phasianidae > Phasianus > Phasianus colchicus. The sequence goes on from NC_143456.1 coordinate 7,610,593, forward strand.
TTAATGTAATGTCCGAACAGCAGGAATCCATTTTCTAAGAACTATTTAAAATTTCTACAGTTAACAGACAGGCTGCTATGACTTAGTTTCCTTAGGTTCCAAAAACCTCAGTATGAACAAAGGGAATTGTATCTTGTTTTCAGAATGAGAGACTTACTAGCTTAATAAGCCTCAACTTCATAATTCTCTGTTTAAATATCAGAGTTGTTTGTTTGTTTTTTTAATTGATCATTGTACTCCTATGGGAATTCAGGAATCTTATCTCAGGAAACCACAGTTGCTATAGTGTGTTAACTATTTTCTTTTTTTTTTTCATTTTTTTCTTTTTTTTTTCCCAGAGCTGGGGTTGTGAGACGCTCAAATACCAGCCCAATGGGCTTCATGAAGATGGGCTCCTGTTCTCCAATACCAGCTGACACTGCGCAGGGCGTTGGGCGCAGGTTATCCACGGGATCTTCAAGACCATATTCTCCTTCACCGCTAGGTAAGCTCTAGTTCTATTTCTTACTCATTCTTACTAATTAGCGAGGATTTAGCTGGAGCAGTAATTCAGAAAACAAATTCCTGTTTAAAACTTAAACTGAAATTTGCCCAAATAGATCACAGAATCACACGTAGATGGGGAAAGACTTTCAAGATAGTTGAATCCAACCTGACCTACCAGCTCTCATCGCTATACCATGTCCCTTAGGACCACGTTCACATGTCTCTTAAACATCTCTGCAATTGGGGCTCCCCACTTCCCTATGCAGCCCATTCCCAAGTTTGATCACCCACTCCTTGAAGAAATAAGTAGGTGAAATATAAAGCATAAATTCACATTTGGATTTTATTTACATAGTTGGAACTATACCTGAGCAGCTTGCACACTGTTGTTGCGGACAGCTTCAAGGACATGAGTCCAGGAGCAGAAACTTCTCAGGTGAGAGACTTTGGACAATAATACAATCAGTACAGTTTTGATTAAACCTTCCATAGAGTTTTGTGAAGGAGGAGGGGCAGCATTACATTAGTGTGGGTTAATGGGAGGCACTTGGTAAGCTGTGCACTGAGTTTCTGTAGAAACTTAGCCTGGATTTGGCTGTATCAGAACTCATTTCTCCATATGTAGTTGCCCACACAATCAGAGCATGACAAAAGTTTTTTGTTCTGTTTTTTAACGAAGTTGAATAGCAGCTCTAACACCTGTCTTTAACAAGGGATGAAATGGGATAGATGAGATTATAATGAATGGTCTTAACACGTTTTTCAGAATCTGATTTTGATAGACCAGCATTTTCATGCCAGCACTCAGGAAAGGAAAGAACTACCAGTGTACAGTGTATGGCATGTTCTCATCACTCCCTTAGGGAATTGCCAGGAATTGATGTTAATATTGCTAAGCTTTCAGTAAGCTTTGCAAGTCGTAAATTGTTCCAGTGCACTAGGAGGGGTGGGAGAGTATTTTTACTGTATGCACAACTTAGATGCAAGCTCTTTTTTGTCCGGCATACTAGCTACACTCTTTATTTTGACCTTTTAAGAAAGTGTTTAAACTACAATGTGTGTTATTTTTTCTGCTTTAATGCTTTCCAAAATTCTCTGAAGGTAATAACCTTCATTTCTTGGAGTTTATATTTCAAATATCTGGACATTAAATAAGTTTTATGATGTCTTAAAAATCTCCTTCATAACTGTTACGACTGGCAGTCTCAACAGAAGGCAAGGAATGAGTAAAGCCTCAAATTTGAAATAGTCTCTTGTATTTTTAAAAGAAAAATAAAAAAGCTTAGGGGAAAATAAAGAGAAAACAAAGCAGTGTGTGCTCTTTTGTTCCATATTTTTGGGATAGCACTGTTTTTGTGGCTCTAGGAGTATTTAATGTTTCATTTCTTTGTCTGTTTCCTGCAATCTATTTCTATTTGGTTTTATTGTTTCTTAATTTCCAGTGACTGCAGTGTTATTTCTGTTTGTAAAATACCACAAATTGCAGCATGTCTGCTTTTCAGCATTTAAATGGGTAAATTGTCTTTGCTTCAGGGTGAAGTGAGATCATCTGTACAGAGATTTTCTAGGGACTGAAGATGTCTGTCTTAATACAGCTTCTGAACTAATTGAGTTACCCTTTGCTGCTGCCAGTGGCAGCAGAGGAAAGTCTGAATTCAGAAGCCTATCCAGTGGTGGGAATGACACTAGAACAGCAACCAAGGAAATTTAAGGCTGCTTTTTGAAATAACAGCTGAGTTTAGTGCTGTGGGACAGACAAGCAGACTGATTTCAATGGAGTTGAAATTTCGTAAGTATAGAATTTAGGGAATTTAGTGAAGAGTAGACTGGAATACTCTGCTGGAGCTTCAGACAGAAGGTCTATTCTTAAGCATATTGTTTAAATGGAGAGGAATGGAATCGAAATGAAATGGCTTATATTCAAAGTCTAACTGTCAAGAGCATAAGCTTAAGAAGGTTGCAGAATGTGGCTTAACAGCTGGGCAAACTGCATACTGAGCAAACTGCAAGAAATTTGACATTGGCTCCACTTCACAAATACATGCTTGAAGAACAATCTCGGAAGATTGCCTTGGCCAGCTCTTGAGAATTTTGCATACTAAGTCATGGTACAGCCTAGGAACAAATAGTTAGAATAGTTTAAGCTTTGCCATTTTTTTTAAAGGCAAGTGGAATTTTTATCACTTTGTTCTTTAAGGTTACAATGGTATACATTTTATCTGGAACGCTGTGGCCACAGAGCTGAAGTCTTATGTATTATTTGTGACTGCACTGTTCCTCTTCTTGAAACTTAAAAATACCACAAGGAAGATACAATTTGAATCAAATATTGGATTCTTTATATTAAAAGAGGGAGAGAACCTTTTGGGTAGGTGAGATGTTCATAGGAGTGTTTCCTTACAGTCTTCTGCTTACAGATTATAGCTCTTCCATTTCAATTTGCTTTATGAGAAACTTTGCATTCATACTGAAGTGTGAACTTTCTTTGTACATAATGAGCTTTTGAAAAACATTATCTAACATCCTAAAAATAAATAGCTGCTCTAAGTAATGATCCTAAAATGTTTCATTTGAATAATTTGTTTATTAAGTTTTTTGTTTTTTAATACCTATTTTTCTTACAGAAACTGTGAGGGAAGCAGCCTTTTGTGTCTGCAGATCAAATTATTACAAACAAAAAAAGTCATTAACATGCAACTTTGTATTCATGTGCTGTTTACAAGAATATAATTCCAATACTTGAAAACCTCTTTTCAATTTAGAGTCTTGGTGGCTATGCTTGAAATTTTAGCATTGGTTATGCCATTCCTGCTGAATCCAACCACTTTATGTGTCTTGGTGTAGGTTGCCAGAGGTAGTGCAGCTGCCAGTACAGCTGTCACCCTGCAATCTTGCCTCTTTGGCAGCTTTGAATATGAGCATCATCTCATCAAGTGTATGTAGCCTTAGGCCATATAGTCAACATGATAAATCCATTCTGTTTGCCATTTAGTGAGCTGATAATCAAACATGTACCTCAGTAGTACATCCTTATCTCCTTCCAGATTAATGATGCTCTCTAGTGTTTTGAGTTTCGTTGATACATTTGCAAGCACTGCACATAGAAATTTTTTTCATTGTTTTTCATCCCTACAGGTTCTCCAATACCACCATCTCAGTCTCCACAGTCACTTCTGATGGGAGCTAGGTTGCAAAGTGCACCTACTCTCACGGATATTTACCAAAACAAGCAGAAGCTCAGAAAGCAACATTCAGACCCAGTATGCCCATCTTATGCTGGGTATGGATACAGTCATTCTCCACAACCAAGTAGGCCAGGTAGCCTGGGAACATCACCCACCAAGCACATGGGATCATCACCAAGGAGTTCAGACTGGCTGTTCAAAACTCCTTTACCAACAATCATTGGTTCTCCTACTAAGGTTGGTTAAGTTTACCACTGTTTGTAAAATGTTAAGTGGTAACACGTTGTCTGAAACCATTCCCAAGAATGTTTTGAGGTGCTAACCTTGTGTTTTTGGTTGTTGATTTTGTTGTTTTTTTTTTTAATATATTCTTGTTTTTTGATTCTTTAAGGCAACAGCTCCTTTCAAAATACCTAAAACACAAGCATCCTCAAATTTGCTGGCCCTGGCAAATCGCCAGGGATCTGTAGATGCTCCATTGCAACCTAAAGACATCACTGAACCAAGGGATTTTGCACACTTTCACTTGACACAAGGAAGTGACAAGCATGCAGGAGAGCAGCACAGTAAAGCTACGTTTGGCAGGTAGGCATTGCAGTATTTATGACCTGGGAAGTTGAGTAAATAATTTGACAAAAAGAATGTATGTTGTGCACCACTATTTGGAGGGGTGGAACATGCAAAAATGAGCTGTGAGGAGATGCTGATATTTAGTATATACAACAAGCTTTTTGTACTGTGTATAAATGCTGCAGAGACTTCCTGAAGTATTTTGTGTTGTTATCTAATGTTCTTATCTAGTTCCTTTTTGTTTTGATTATCTGACTGTGCAAGTCTTATCGACTCTCTGAAGCCTGTTCGGTTTTGCTTCAAATGTCTAGATGGCAAAACTGGCAGTATTCATTTTTAAGATGAAAGGGTTCATCTATATTTAGCTCTGTCTCAATATGTCCATGATGAACAGTGAGGTTTCCAGTCATTTTGTACTTCTGTTGAAAGCTTATCTGTAACAAATATTAAGAATCTGCTGCAAATTAGGAAAATTTTACCCTAACTTTTTATTGAACGTGCATGTTTTTTTTTCTGCCTAGATCTGTTAGTACTGGGAAGCTATCAGATCAGCAGGTAAAGACTACCCTTGGTGGCCAGTTATACCAAGGTAGTACAGACAGCCTGAATACAGAGCGACCAATGGATACAGGTAAGGAACAGAAGGATGTATTTAAGTGGTCCATATATACTATAGCTTTTTTCAGCCAACCAGATAGAGTTCTGTTTCCAACTTCAGTTGTTGGTTGAGACACTTAAGCTTTTTTTATTATTATCTTTAAGGAGATATGTTCTTTAATATAACTTTCAGTGAGACAAGAAAGCATCAATTTCTGTGGTAAATAAGAAATATTGCTGCTTCCTGGAGTTACTAGAGGGTTTTGTTTTTTCCGTACGTTTGTGGCTGTTTCACTTCCTAATTCCAACTTGTTTTTATCTGAAAGTTGGGTTTTTTTTCTTTACTTTTTTACCTTCTTCCTCCCCTCAAACAGCTAATACCTTGCCACAAATGGCCAATAGGAGATCTGGTTTTGATGTAAGAAGTTCAGCAGACAGAGCTAGTTTTTAGACCTTCCAAACCTGTCTTTAGAATTTTTCTGTTGCAGCTTTTGCTGCAGGACTGATGTCACTCAGTTTATTTGCTGTCAGAACTCCTTACTAGAACAAGTCTTGGTACATCAGCATGTGTTATCTTGCAGTACTCCAGTTTTCTGTATATAATTGCTAATCTATGTGATTGCATGTAATAGGGACTAACTTGTGGAAATTTTCTCTTTCAGCCCCAGCAGGGGCCTATGGCATTGCAGTGGCACCTCCTTCCATGGGAAGTGGGGCAAGTTCTCGGGCTGTCATGTTTACTGTTGGGTCCCCTCCAAGCAGTGCCACCCCTCCTACCTGCACCCATATGGTCCTCAGAACAAGAACCACCTCAGGTAGGTCTTCCTGCTGATGGCTGTTGTCAAACTGTTCAGACTTACCCGTCTCCTGGGGGCAGTAACCTGCTTACTGCCTTGCACAGCCGGTCCTCTGGGCCATACAAAAAAAAGCACTCTGAAAAAGCTGAGATGCACCTTAGATTTCTTCTGCCTTTTGTCTCCTGAAAAGAGGGCCAGAGGCACCAGTTTACCATGCAGCAGTGTGTAATATCTTGAGTGCGCTGTTTTGCTCCCCTATAGGGATGTTTTTTAACAGCATTTCTGGCAAAAGTGGAGAGAAATTATTAGACTTCTGATTCTGCATTTTTGCCCACTGCAGTACATTATAGAAGAAGCAAGATGAAAGATGTGTGAGCTGACTTCATCTCAGCATGTTGGTTATATTGTCAAATAGCAAAGATCTCAAGGTAGAGGCCTGAATCCGCTCAGGATGAGCAGGAGTCTATATTTGGAGCAATGTGCTTTCATGAACTGTAACAAAACCTTTGGTCTGTACTATTGGACTGCCTGCCTTGGAATCCTTGACAGCTAATATTCCAGAATCCATTTTATAAATCATCACTGTACATTAAAAAGTGTAGCCCTTGCATTCTCTACAGAGCAATGCAAGGAACAATGAAGAGAGCCTCCGAAGAGTGAATCTGTGGTGACTACTGATTTATCATTTGCTATCATCTGCAGCCCCAGAGCTGCAAGATGGAACAACCTATTAGACTGAATGTGTGTGTGTTATTTTTCCTTGTAGTTGGATCAAACAGTTCTGGAGGGTCTCTCTGCTCTACTAGTGGCCGTGTATATATGGGCTCGCCTCCTGGTATTTATATGGGTTCTTCTCCTCCGGGAGCCGAGGCAGCTCCAAGTCTGAAGTACATGCCTTATGGTACTTCGCCTCCCAGCTTAGAGGGCTTTATCACTTTTGAAGCTCCTGAATTGCCTGAGGAAACTTTAATGGAGGTATAGAAAACCAATTTAATGTTTTATAATATATAACGCTATTAAAACAGAGACATGGTAAAAATACGACTGCTCAGTGCACTTGGTAGCTTCTTCTTCTCTATCTCAGATACTCCTCTTTAAAAGATTGAAAATACTCCTGTGTCAATTGTGACTATTTCTCTTTGGTAGTTATTCCTGGCATTTCTTGTATTTTAATAGGTAACCAAAGGAACATGACTGCTTTTGTTCACCAGAGCCTTCCAAAGAGGCCTCTGTTTTAATGCCAAGTCTCTGGATGTGGGTGCTGACAGAAGCAATGTCCTTCTGGGCGTTGCTCCTAACTCCTTCTTCACAGTCAGTAGATGACGTTACTTCCTACTTGTGGGAAGAGTATTCTATTTTTATTTTTATTTTTTTATGTGTGGTGGAATGTTGCTTTAAAAACACACATTGGTGTGGTGTTTCACCAGGATGCTATCCTTGATCTATAAATTTCTTAGGGCAGATCACTGTTCTATTTTCTCATTCACATCTTGCTGGAAAGTGTTTGGATATTTACCACATCTATATTTTATAATATGAATGTTTGACAATACACTGTATTCTTCCCACAGACAGAGCTTAAAATGTATTTAGACCTGCATTGCTTATGAAAAGATAATAAATATTGCTGAGATGTGTTTGCTTTGTTTTGAAGGTTGATTTTTTTTTTAACAATGTAGTGTCTGTTTTAGATGTCAGTAAACAAGGAGTTGTTGGCTCCAATTTAAGTTGTTTGGTTTAAGTTGTTTGGCAAAATTTGGCAACATACACTTTTCAGTACAATATAATTCTAGATCTAAATGTAAATTAGAGTGAAGCAGATAAGTAAGAAGCTTCAGATCAGTTCTCTTATAGGTATCAAGTCTGTTGTATAATAAAAGCCATATGTTCCTTCTGGCTTCTCACACAAATGCTGAGCATACTTCTGGGTTGCTGATAATATAATAACAAGTAATACATCCCATTTGTGATCTCTTAGTTGCTCAGGTTTCAAGAAACACAGAACTCCATGTCCCAGTTTCTCTGGCTTTTTTGAAAGACTCTGAAGTATAAGCTACAGTATCTTGAAATCATTAACAAAGAAAGAACAAATTAGTATCTGTTGATTGTTTTGGACTCATTTGATTCTGAAATCTCTACTGCTGACTGTTATTTCTGCACAGAATTAACATACCAAAAGAATCTCAAGTTAAAAAGAGTTCTAAGTGTACTTACTTGCCTTATGACTTACAATGGCTAAACTGCTGTCTTGTTTCCTTTTGACAGAGAGAACATACAGATACACTGCGTCATCTAAACATGATGCTGACATTCACAGAATGTGTTCTGGATCTGACAGCGTTACGGGGAGGAAACCCAGACCTGTGTACTTCTGCAGTGTCACTGTACCAAATCCAAGAGAGCGTAGTTGTTGATCAGATCAGCCAACTAAGCAAAGAGTGGGGGTAAGCGTGTGGTCAAAAAGTAGCAGAAGAATTAGCAAATATCAGATAAATAAAAAATGCACTTGGGCAAACTGTGCCCTCTTTTTCATTGGAGCAATTGATTTTATAGGAATGCACTTTTAGCAACTGAAAGCACATTAGAAGTATATAGCAACGGATACATTTGCTAGCATATAAATAAGAAAACTCTGTTTTCTGATCTACCACAAAGCTGGGGAAAGTGATGAGGATTTGCAGGTTTGCGGTGCAGTGTAGTTTACTTCTGAATCTGGAAATACAAGTACCCATCTCATTTGAAGATCTGAGCCCTCTGTGGTCCTGCTGACACAGCTGCACTGAAGTGAAGGCTGAAAAGAAGAAAGTCGTGGTCAACCTTGACCTTAAATCAGTGTAGCCAATCAGCCCTAAAACAAACTCAAAACCAGGGAGAGACAGGAGAAATTTGAAGTGGTGGGAAAGGGCAGTTCCACTTCCTGCCTTCTTCCTGAAAAAAAAAAATGTATGTACACCCTGCAAATTGTGTTTGCTTTTCACAGCTGTGAGAACTGCATGGGCATAGGAAATGACACTGCAAAAAAAATACACCCAGTTGTTTGTGGTACAGCATTGACTTCAAGCAGTCAGCCACCACAGAGAAGTGTTCCTTTTAAAAATGCCTACATTAAAGCAGATGTGCTCTCAACCAGTGACAGGGTGTTTGTGGAGGGGAAGTAGGGATGAAGTTGCATTTTCAGTGTCTCCCTCTTCTGCTGCTGCTGGGTCCTGCGTAGGATAAAGATAAAAAATGGAGCCTGCCTGAAGTTTGAATGTGTTCAAGAAAAGTTTTTTTTAATACATAATTATTCTTATTTCCCTCCAGACAAGTAGAACAGCTTGTGTTATATATGAAAGCAGCCCAGTTACTGGCATCTTCTCTGCATCTTGCCAAAGCACAGGTCAAATCGGGGAAACTGAACCCATCCACTGCTGTTAAGCAAGGTAGGTTCAGCATAACCTCGTGTGCTTTGCTTGAGAATCTTCTTCAGTGATACATCACTCAAAAAGCTTAAGTTGCATCATTTTTGTTTTTCTTCTATACAAGAGAATTGTGGGATATGTACAGTTGCACAATTCTGATAGTAAACAAAGATGCAGCTTGCAACTGTTAAGAAATGGACAGTTATTAACTTGAAAAGGAAATGTTTTGATATATTCTTCATTAATAGAAACGGCAGAGTAAATAAATGTTGTGATAAGTTTAAACAGATGAGCTTTGTCTAGTGCTTGAACAAGCTGAACTTAAACTATGCTTTTGGCTTGGGCAATTTCTTTTATTAATTTCTTTCAATTTTTTTTTTTTTAGTTGTGAGAAGCCTCAATGAGAGATACAAATTCTGTATTGGTATGTGCAAGAAACTGACTGAAAAGCTGAATCGTTTCTTTTCGGACAAGCAAAGGTTCATTGATGAAATCAACAGTGTAACTGCAGAGAAACTCATCTACAGTTGTGCTGTAGAAATGGTAAGTCACTCCTTTTACCTAAATAATAGGATGTTGAGATTAATAATACATTGCTTCCTTTTCTCACATACTGCTCTGACATAATCAGAAAATAGAATGCATGTTTCCCGATTTCTGTTCATGGTAATTTTTGTTAGTCTTTCACTTTCCTTCTTGCCCTCCCTTAACTGTGGCTAAAGTTCCTGGCAGATTTTGTTCCTCAGGGACCTTTCCTCTACATCAGCACATTTGGTACATAAGCACTAGGAAATGAAGCCACACAGTCTCTAAAAGTGTACCCTCTGTGTTGATGCATCATCCAGTGAAGCACAAAAACAACAGAAGTAGCTTCCTCAATCCACCAAGTCAGTTTAAGGAACATTTGTCTTGTCCCTACAAAGCAAAAACAGTACCAAACATGTAAAAAGATTTGTGTGTGTGTGTGTGTGTGAGATCAAGAAACGTTATACCTGCCACGGAGCACATGCAGTGAGTTTAGAGAATACTTCATCTAAAAAAGGAGTTGTCTTTTTTTAATACAGACATCACACAAAAAGTGCTGGTAAATGTTGTGCTTAACCCTGACAATGGTGTGATCTTACACAATTGATTTGTCTTCTTTACAAGAGAATGTATGTATCAGAACTAGCACAATTGTTCATATGTTGTCATAATTTCAGAATATGTTTTAACATATATAACCACAAGATCAAGAAGTATTTTTACAGCTTATGTGCAGAATCTCTTTTGCTAATACAGCACCTGGGCTCTGTTCTCTCAGGCTGTTTTTGTTGTCTTACTGTCATAAAAACAGATCAGCTTATTTAAGGCTTAAAAATCGTCTATGATGACACTTTAATGTGATCCATTTTGAATTTGTCATTTCAGTATTTGCCTAAAGCAATTTATGTAACTGAATCTACTGAATGATTCTAGGTTCAGTCAGCAGCTCTAGATGAGATGTTTCAGCAAACTGAAGATATTACGTATCGATACCACAAGGCAGCCTTGCTGCTGGAAGGACTGACTAAAATACTGCAAGACCCTGCAGATATAGAGAATGTGCACAAGTGTAAGTCTAAGCTGAACTATTGAAAATTAAATGGAATTATGAAATAACATTGAATTCATAATTATTTTTTTTATCATTCTGTTTTCAGATAAATCTAGCATTGAGCGAAGGCTTTCTGCACTCTGCTACAGCACAGTGGCTGTATATGAGCAGTAGAAATATCCCAAGGACCAGATGGTGTGAGCATAAGGGACCACATCAGTGATAATGCACTTTTTTCACTACGGTTTAATTGTTGTCCTCGTTCTGCCCCACATGGAAAGTGATTCTTACATTTCTGTGGTGACTACCAAAGAAGCAGCAGCTTATTCAAAGAGGAGAAATTCCAAAAGTACATTTGTAGAAAACCTGCCTTACAGATCCAGCAGCTCCTTTTTTCTTCCTAGCAACAGAATTAAAAAGAATCCGTCTTCACATTTCAAACTGATCCTTGTACGTGTGCTTTGACTTGAGTGATCAGGGTTTTTTTTTCCTCATGAGGTCTATAGAGAGTGGATCCTTCTGCATCAGGTACATAAAGATGTTTCCCTCAGAAGACTCCATCAGAAGTTTGTGAAAAATGTTTTTAAGTTGTCAGTATAATGTGGCCAAGTGAATTTGGGAAACCTTAGCCATGTGCAAGAGCTGGTTGAAGCTTTTGGGGCTAAGCTGGCTTGTAGCTGAGTTCGCGTGTTGGCTCAGCTTGTCATATGAAGGGATGATGAGAAAGCACTCTTACATGGGGGAAAATGGTAATGGAAGAAACTGAGCTCCATCTGTGCAAAATCCCCAGTGGGTTTTCAGCTGATGTGGATACGATTTGAAGATCTTCTTCCAAAACACTTTATTTTGCACTAATTTACTAAAGCAACTGTATATTCATTTTTGAAGAACTATACTAAAAAAATAAATAAAAGAGAGAAGGCACAATGGACTTGGCTGAATTTCATGTACATAAAATTCTTTTCAGAATTTCAAATGTAGCTTCTAGAAGACTTTCAAACAAACTGTAAAAACTTGTATTCATGTGAACCTTTCCATTTTATACCTATTTGTCTAATACTTGAGTAACTACTGCTCTGAACTTTTACAGTAATAGCAATGTTGAGTTGCTGGTTGTTTGCTTTTTATATAGATTTGGTTGCATCTTTTGTGCATGCAGTTATGTGCATTAATGCCTGCAGTCTCTAGGGGTGTAACGACTCTCTAGTTTTGTTTCTTGGGCAGTATTACAATAAATACTGTAAACTGAGAGGTTCTGTGCGGAACCACACAAAAACAAAGTAACGTTGGAATTTGAGATGCTGATTAATTGATGTAGAATATCTACATTGTGTGTGTGTGTGAAAAATCAGGATTATTTTGTGTGCATTTTGAGGGAGAGGTGGGAAGCTTCATTTAGCCTTATAGGCATTATCATTTCAAGCATCCCATGAGATTATCAGGACAGTGATTTGCAAAGCATTTAGGCAGATCAGCTTCTCTGGAAATGGTTCCTGTAATTCATTTCTTTTTTGTTACTCAACTGCTCGAATACTTGAATAAACCATTCTCCAGGACAAAATCATTTTAATCCTCTTAAATACAGTGGTCTGAACTATTTGACAAAGTTGTACAGGGCTTACACATCAAAATATTCTTTCAGTGTTCGGATAACCATGTGTTTCCTTTTCTTTGACAGAGTAATGTACTTTTTACCTTATTTATCTGTATGAAATTCCAACAGTTAATTTGAAAGTGTTTGTTTATATAATGTTTGTATTTTTAGGTCTTTAATACGGTGTTTCTACCTCTCCTTTGTAATTGCATGCATTATTCTTGAAATTAGGTAATAACTCACTGAACTGTTGTGTAATAGCCTTTTTATTATGGCCTGTATAAATGTATATTAAGGTAAAATAAATACTGACACTAGAAGTGTTTCTATGGTAAAAGTGAGTTTGTGTGTCTCTGTAACCAAAGATCAGTGGTGTTAAATCAATCACTGAATCTTCTCTTGCCTCAACAGTTGGATGTACCATCAGGGGCTGGATGGGGCAATGTGTTTCATTATGTCTGGATAGCTCTGGGACAGGGTGTCCCCAGTTCTGTTTTTGGTTGCTTTAGGAAAGCAGCAGGGAGTGCTAATGATATGTCTGAACATGAACTGAGGAACAAAGCAAAGTCTTACTGCTCATGTCTGGGAGATAAGCTACTTGTCCCAAAAATTCAGTTTTCTGTTGGTGTTCTTTTTTCCCTCAGGATTCAAGCTCATTCTTCCTTTCCTGCCAGCAAGACTACAGGTGCACAAACAGGATGAGAAGGGCTGTGTTCACTTGCTGTTTTCATGGGGAGACCAATGCTCGTGGCCTGTCGTTCTGCATAAACTCATTCCACCAAGATCCTGAAGCTGCCCTCTGTCTTCAGCTCTCCGTACTGAACAGCAAGTGCTTTTTTTTCTACCAAGTATTTTTCTTTCAGCCTCTTGGAAGCTAGAATTGGAAAGGAGATATTTGGTGTACTGCTTTCTTGTTCAACCTTAGCATCTACACAGAAGCACTGTATTCTTCTGTACTTCCACATTTTCACTTTCTCCGTAGTGTATAATGTCAACTGAGGAATCTAAAATGTATTTGGATTCTGACATTTACTGCTTTTAAATGGAAGCAGTTGAATTTCTTAGCCCTTCCTTTGATAGGATAAAATCTAGTTAATTTAACTTGCAGTTAATACATTACTTTAAGAAATGTTTTTCATGTGAGCTGTTGGTCCTGAGGCTTGCATTGCTCTTACTGCTCTTATACAGCAACATCAAGATATTTCCATAGTCACCTATGGGTTCAGAGGCAATAATTGTTGTGATCCTGATGTCACAACACTGTGCAGTGTACAGCCCAACTGCACTGAAAGGAGAAGTAGATCAAGTAAAGCTGATTGCAGCTGCTTGCAAAGCTTGTTGTGGCTTTAGAATTCAGCCAGGCTGGCTTATGACCTGTCTTTTCTGACTCCTGCTTCCTCTCCTGTTTTTGTTTGTTTGTTTTGCTTAACTGTGATTCTTTGACTTTTTCATCTGCTCTGAACCCTGCTTGCTGCTCCCTTTTTTCACTGCCCATGATGCCCTGCACTTCCCTGTCCAACTTGAGCTACAGCCTTGGCTCTGGCTCTTTAATAAGTGCACACTTAGCTCCTCCTTTCTGCAGATCAGTGAAGTATATCTTAGTAACCCCTTGGAATCACTTGGAGCCCAGTCTGACTAACTATTGGCAATGCTGCTTTGGACAAACACCTTTTGAAAAGCCTTTTGTATGTTGTAGGCTCCCCCCTCCTCTTGGGCTGAAAGCAAATGAAATGCCAGTGGTGCTGTTGAGTCCTGTTGCAGTCTTTGTGCCAATCAGTTTCATTGTTTCTTTGTGTCCCTTTCACATTTTCCACGCCCCAGCTATGTCTACAATGCAGCCCACAGACCATGGCTTTGTACTAGAAAGTATCTTGTTCTTGCGAATGTGAGATCAGCAACAGCTTACACAAACAAGCAATGCCATAAATGAACTGAGCTGCGTTTATTCTCGTAGGTTGCTTAAAGCTACTCCCTGTTGTTAATCTTCTGTAGCTGCTTTTTTTGATGGAGTGCTGTTTGGGCTTCTATGTCTGCCTGTCTCGAGCCTCTGGCTGTGGATTTTGTGACTTTTGTACAACACTTGGAGCTGTACGTGGACCAGACAGATATTTAAGCAGAAGCTGAGCATTGCCAGCTTTGCTTGGTTGTGTCAGCACACTTGTGTGAGCTAATGAAACATTTATTGATTAGCTCTGTCATTCTGTGGACTCTTGAAACGAGATACTGCATAGCTTATCTTCCAAACAAAATTCCTCCTTCACCAGGCTCTGCTGAGTGCTTTGTGAGCAGGGCAAGGAGCAGCACAAAGACATGTTGTCCAAGCCTAGCGCAGGGTAGGAGTCTGTCACCGTGGTGCCTAGCTATAATTGACTCCAGGAGAGAAGCAGGAGCAGGAGGCTGCTGCAGGGAGGAAGGGGGGGATCTGAAGCTCGGTTTTTCAATAAAATGTCTTCTGCTGCTTTATGTAAAGCCCTAGGGATTAGACAGCCCCCAGCACTGCTTACCTTCTGATTCTTCTGGAGTTAATTACTTTCTCCATAAATAGTTCCCTCCTTTATTGTTTCTTAGTGACTGAATAAAAATAGAAGATGCTGTCAGCTCCAAGGCGTGAGGAGCGCGCTGCAGACCACGCGTTGCGCTGGGTGCTGCCTGCAGGGTTTCTTCCATCTCACTCCAGACCCCAGGCTTCTCTGAAATCCATGCATCTCACCCAGCTGCTCTAGGGAGGCTCAACTGATATTTTGCAAACTGAGAGAACACTCTCAGCTTGTCTTCTGACCATAACTGGCTAAATGATGGCCCTGACAAGGACTAAAGAATGGCACCATGCTTCTGCTCTTTCCTGCCAATACAGAGGAGCCTTAAGACCAAGTTTCTGCAAAAGAATGGCACACGACAAACCTGGATGAGATGAGAAGAGGGACGTTTGCCTGCTATGTCTGATGCCAAGCAGAAGAATTACTGCAGTGGAATGGAAATGCTCAGGCTGGAGGGTGAGAATTCTGCATGCAGAAGAGCAGACTGGAATACAGCCATGGTGGAAAACAGAGGTAGGTAGCAGCCTCCCTGATCTGGCAAGCATCCCCTTGGGGGTGTGCTGATTGCAGAGGGTAAGTTGCATCAGTGCTTCCCAGGGCACAATGTATTACCCCACTCTGAGAGTTCAAAGACTTTTACTCGAATTGCAGCAGCATTAACTCCTTATCTCATTTTTGTTGGACTTTCAGACAGTGTGGCATGTGGCAGAGTTTGTCTCACCTCTGTGCAGGGATGCTAACAGGAGCAAGGCGAGCATGTTTCCATCAGGTGATTCTCCTACAGGGAAAGTTCCCAGTTTCCCTGCTTGTGTCCTTGTGAGTGCAAACCCAGCTCCTTTCCATGTATCACAGTGCGAGGGCTCCATGGAGCCCAGCCTGTTTTTCTCCCACATAATGCCTCCTGCATGCAAGTATTGCCAGATGCTCTTGTCATTCCTTTCCCCAGCAGGCTGTTTACAGCTGAGATTTGTGCAATAGCTTGTGCAATGTCCCCGTGCTGGCTGGGCTGCAGCAGTGCTGTTTGCAGAGCCAACCGACATCGGGGGAGCGCTGCAGAGGGGAGGGAGAAGCTGCGGGATCAGCTGGGCACGGGTTTGGCCGAGCAGCATTTGCGATGTGACCCCTGTAGGTGTGTCAGATACGAAGCTTGTGGAGCTGCTGGGTCTGAAATGGGAACATCATTTCCAAATAAATCCCCTTGCGTTTCTCAGAGGAACAAGTTGAGGCAGGGCTAATTAACTGGAATAAGCCCAGCCTCGTCTCAATTCCCTTCCCGTGTTTCCCACACGAGTGCTGTACCGGGTTTAACCTGGCTGTGCGTGTCACCGTGCGCTGTCCTACACCACCTCACCAGGTCAGCAGAGCAGGGAGGGGAAGGCCGCCCCGCGGCGCTGCCCAGCTCAGATAAGGGAGCGCGGTTGGAATTTGCCCCCCGGTCCGGAGCACCGCGAGCTCAGCCCGCGCACGGCTCACGGCCGGCTGTGCTGCTGCTGCCGGACAGAGGCGAAGGGAGCAAACCCGCACGGTGAGACCCAAGGTACGGCGCTGGCATCGCCCTGCTCCTTTCGGTTTTTTCGGGTTTGCTTCGTTCCTATTTTCGCCCTCCTTTCTCCTTCGCCCCCCGCTCCAGCAGCTGGGAGGTGGCGCGTGGCGCTGTCACGTGACCGGAAGGCGGAAGCGGCCGCGCTGAGGTGAGCGGGGCGCGGGCGGGCCGGGGTCTGCGGGGCGGGAAACCCCGCGGCCCTGAGGGGCTCCCCGGGCCCGGTACGGCCCGCTGCGCGCCGCGCGTTTCTCTTCGGAACTTTTGCATATATCGAGTGTGGCAAATTCTTTAAACTTTCGTTAAGACTCCGGGCTGAGCGCTGAGCGGCCATGGGGAGGATGGCGGAGGTCGTGGGCCGGGCGAGAGCCGCCTTCAACTCGGGTCGGAGCCGGCCGCTGGAGTTCAGGCTGCAGCAGCTGAGGAACCTGCAGCGGATGGTGCAGGAGAAGGAGCGGGAGATCCTGGCGGCCATCGGGGCGGATCTGCACAAGGTTTGGGGCCGTCGTTTTTCGTTCACGGGGCGGCGAGGCCCAGAGCTGTGCGAGCCCTGAGGGGCACGGCGCTCGTGCTGGGGGCAGCCCGGCTGGGCGGGCTTTAAGGTTCCCTCCGACCCAGGTTTCCGTCGGGTGAGGGAGGTGGGCGCCTTTCCAGCCGTCCCCCATCCGTGCCGTTGCAGTGCGGTCACAACGCCTACAGCCACGAGATCATGGGGGTGCTGGGGGAGCTGGCCCTGACCATGGAGAAGCTGCCGTCGTGGGCGGCTCCTCGGCCGGTGAAAAAGAACCTCCTGACGCTTCGGGACGAGGCGTACATCAACCCCGAGCCGCTGGGGGTGGTGCTGGTGATCGGAGCCTGGAATTACCCCTTTGTGCTGGTCATGCAGCCGCTGATCGGGGCCATCGCAGCAGGTGGGAACCGCCACGGCCCGCATCCCTTATGGGGGTTTGTGTGGGGGCACGAGGGGAGCACGAGGGCTGTGTGTGTCTCCTAGGCAATGCGGTGGTGGTGAAGCCGTCGGAGATCAGTGAGCACACGTCCCAGCTGATCGCCAACATCCTCCCTCAGTACCTGGACCAGGTGAGTACGATTTGGTGCCTGGTGTTTGGATACCTCGAGGAAATATCTGCATTGGTTTCACGTGGCTGCTGTGGGTTAGAGTTGAAATATTTGCCCTTTATCGCTAAAAGGGCGTAGGTAGGAGATAGAGGAATATTTGAACTGGTTGTAGAGTATGCAGACACACTGCTGTGTTCTTCCTGCTTTCGTGTAATTTATTGTGCCTTCACAGTCTTGCTGCAGTATAGCCCTCTTTTTGATGTTCATCATAGCATTAAGGGCTATGCTATGTGCAGGTGTTTCTCTCTGCAATACCTTCTTTTTGGGATGTGGCCTGTAGGCATGGGTTTGTGCTGTTCCTGTGAATCAGGCTGCTTGCTTAGCAGCACTTGGCTCTGGTATTCATGTCCTACTGTGCTGGTAGCCCAATGTGTTTTCCCTTCTTCTTGTTTGATATCTGTTGCGCTGTTTCTCCCAGACTTTTCCTCTTGACAGCACAGCTCTGGTATGTGTGTTTTTCTAGGCAGTGAGTGTTTTCTCTAGGTGGGGAGTGAGAGCTGAGGAAAGGGAGTTGCTGCTGGTCATTTATGCTCCAAGTCTTAAAGTGTGGAAGCAACTTCTCAGCCTGACTCAGCCCTGGTTTTGAGCTCAGTTTTTTTTAGTTTCTTTGGGACAGTGTAGTAAATAAAATGTCATTTAACTGGAAGGAGCAGAGGGCGGGGCCTCATGGACAGCTGCTCACTTGATCTAATTGCTTTAAATCAAGGTACATGCAGGGCTCTTGTTTGTATGTACAGGAGCTGTACCCGGTGGTCACGGGGGGAGTGCCTGAGACCACAGAACTGCTGACACAGAGGTTTGATCACATCCTTTACACCGGGAACTCTGCTGTGGGCAAAATCGTGATGGCAGCGGCTGCCAAGCACCTGACACCTGTCACCCTGGAGCTGGGTGGGAAGAGCCCCTGCTACATCGACACGGACTGCGACCTGGCCGTTGCCTGCAGGTCAGCCTGCCATGGGGCTGAGCACTGGGGCAGAGAGATGTGTGTGGGCTCTGAGGGACCGTAGGTTCCCAAGTGGTGCTGCTGTCAGGGTGGTGGGATTAGAAAGGATGATGCAGAGAACCCCTCTCTGTTTTTCTGCAGGCGGATAACGTGGGGGAAGTACATGAACTGTGGGCAAACCTGCATTGCCCCAGACTACATCCTGTGCCACCCATCCATCCAGAGCCAAGTGGTGGAGAACATTAAGGCGACGCTGCGGGTGAGCGTGGCAGCTCTCGTGCTGTGCCAGTTATCCCTCTCACCTCAGAGGTGTCATTTTTTGTCCTGGCAGCTCTGATGCTGCTGCTAAGCTGAAGGTGCATCAAATGCTTGGTTGTGCTGTGTGTTATGGCAGGAGTTCTATGGGGAGGACGTGAAGAAATGTCCAGATTACGAAAGGATCATCAACAAGCGTCACTTCAAGAGGATCATGAGCCTGCTGGAGGGGCAGAAGATTGCCCATGGAGGAGAGACCGATGAGGCCACCTGCTTTATAGGTACCTGTGCCAGGTGTTGGGCAGGGGAGGGTGGGTGGTGGCATCCGGACAGCAGCCCCCAGTCCCATGTTGGCCTCATCTGTGGCCCTGCTCAGCGCATCTCCTGCCCTCCTCAGCACCCACCATCCTCACGGACGTTTCTGCGGAGTCCAAGGTGATGGAAGAGGAGATCTTTGGGCCGGTCCTGCCCATTGTGTCTGTGAAGAACGTAGACGAAGCCATTGAGTTCATCAACCGTCGGGAGAAGCCGCTTGCTCTCTATGTCTTCTCCAACGACAAGAAGGTGGATCAGGGCCCTGCTCCTCCACAATGCTGGCTCTGCACACTTTGGTTCTTCGTGCAGCAGCCCCAGTCACAGCTCCCCACAGGACCTGCATTGGCTCCTGTTTGTGTGTGGATTGCAGTATTTGTCTCATGTTCCCAGAGCTGCCTGGTGCATACTGAAGGGCTCTGGATTTGCATGACATTATGAAACAGAAGGATAACAGCTGAATTTCCTGTTTGGTGATTAGCACGTCATATAGCTGTTCCTGATTTTGATATTTTTAGTATCTTGCTGTAGAGAAGAGCTCTAGTCTTTCCAACTTTAACTTTTCAGTTAGTGTTGCATAGAGAGGGCTTGGTTGAATTGTCAGCAAGAGAAAATTAACACGATGGCCAGATGGCCTATGCTCCCCTCTCAGTCCTGCTCGTCTCTTCTGGGCCTTTGTAATTTTTTGCTGTTGTTTTTTCTTCTTTCAGTTAATTAAGAGAGTTATCTCAGAAACCTCCAGCGGGGGCGTTACTGGAAATGATGTCATCATGCATTTCTTCCTTACAACCTTACCCTTTGGTGGTGTTGGTAAGTTACCAGAGCTCCTCTCTAAGCACTTTGACTTGCTGCTTGTTAGAACAGCAGTGGCTGGTTTACTGTTGGCCACAAGTGGCCAAAGGTGTGACCAGCTGAGGTCACAGTGTGATCTGCCCATGCTCTGTGTCTCAGGAAACAGTGGGATGGGAGCCTATCATGGCAAACACAGCTTTGACACCTTCTCCCACCACCGCTCCTGCTTGATCAAGGATCTGAAGATGGAGGGCACGAACATGGTCCGGTACCCTCCCAGCAGCCAGAAGAAGTTGGATTGGGCCAAATTCTTTATTCTGAAGCGATTTAACAAGGGCCGTGTGGGACTGATCATGTTGGCCCTGTTGGGTGTTGTAGCAGCAGTGGTGATGAAGGTGAGCTGTGGCTCTTTGCTTTCTACTTGAGTGCATAAGCAATTTGTTTTACCTTCTGCACGTCCTCTCTTTGCAATTTCACTCCTTTCTTAGAGCCTGATCTGTTTTTTTGTCTCCTGACACTTATGCTTGGCCCACCTGAAATGATCAGCATCTGTTTCTCACTCCTGCCAATGACACGTAGAACAGAAATGTCCTCAGAGAAATCTCCCTGCCTGCTTTACTGTTTCTTTCTCTGTCCTGGATGGTGACACCTGTGCAAAGCTCCCTGCAGAGGCAGATGGGGGTGGTCCATTTTTTCAGACAGCTGTGATCAGAAGCGCAGGAGCCCAACAAACAGGAGGAAATAATCAGCCTACATAGCTGAATCCAGGAGGAGGTAGAAGAGCCAATGACTGGCCTTGAAGTAACAGCTAGGGAAGCAAGCCCTGTCTAGATGAACACCTCAGTGAAGGAGGGAGCTCACAGCATCTTGAAATCATTTGGGTTTTCTCAGAATCATCAGTCTGTGCTGAAGAGAAAAGCTCTCTTGGTTGTGCTGGCTGTTCAGAGGCTGGGCTGGCTCAGTGTGTGTTAAGGAGGAGCAGGTTTCAGAGCACTGCTGTTGCTGTTACAGTGAGGTAGGAGCCTTTCTCTTTTCCCGTGTGCAGACCTAGTTAAGTTTGGGTGAAGCATTGTTAGAGCAGTGGATGTGGGGCATGGGGAGGCTCCTCCTGGCACTGGGGAGCAGTGCCTTCCCTCGCAGCTCACGCAGTGTCTGAGATAACCAGCATGCTCAGGGGTGGAGGCAGACAAGCTGGATGTGGTGGCACCTTGGGGACATCAAGGGGAGCAAGGAGGGTTGCTTCAGATTGTTCTAGGAAGGAAGATGGTCTTGTTTCAGCAAAACCTTACAGGAGGGTGGTGTTGTGTTTTGCTTTCACAGATGGCTTTCTGAAGAGAGGAGAAGGTGCCATAACCTGTGTGCAAGTCATATTTTGGGTGCTCACTTCGTGTCTGTTTCTTTCACTTCAGTCCTGTTTTTCTTTTGAGCTGGGTTATTTCTGTGAGCTGTTGAGCACACAGAGCAGCACTAATCATGAAGTACTAATCATGAGGAGGCCTGGACTCCTGCTTATTAACAAGCCACACTGAAACAGAGGGACCAGTGGATAAAAGCTCTCAAAAGGAGAACTGAAGAGCAAGAAATACAGCACCTGACACCACCCTATGCCCTGCAGAGCACTGCTTCCAGGAACACACACCCCCTGTCTTACACCAAACTGCCTGGCTTCATCCACTGACAAACAGGAGCTCATGTTTCAGC